>NC_136968.1:24942508-25202091 GCF_032717465.1 Coenobita brevimanus | reverse complement strand
TTGGAGTAGCGAGCGCACTGGCTGACTTAATAGGATAGCTTTAAGTTTACTGAAAGAGGATTCACAGTTATCGGTCCAGACAAATTTAACTCTCTTTTTCAGTAGGTCTGTGAAGTGAGTAATTCTGAAATTTGAAAGTTAAGAACAAATCTCCTGTAATAACCTACCATTCCCAAAAAAATCTTTGTTGCTCTTTCCTACTTTTAGGTCTGGGAAGATCACTTATAACCTGAACCTTAGCTCCTGGTGGTGCAGCATGTCCATCACCAATTACGTATAAGGTACTGTTTTAAGCATAAATGAGCGTCACACTTTGATAAATTCAGCTACAAGATTAGCCTGAACCAAACGCTCAAGAAATATACTGACATGGCATGGGTGATCTTTCCAGTTGTCACTGAAGATTAATACATCATCAATATAAACAACACACCCTGCCAAACCCTCTGTTACAACATTCATGAGCTTCTGAAATGTGGCTGGTGCATTCTTCATACCATATGGCATTACAGAACATGCAAAAGAGATCTTTCCCTAGTGTTACAAAACATGAGATCTCCCTAGCACGTTCAGTCATAGGTACTTGCCAGTATCCCTTTAACAAATCAAACTTACTTATGTACCTAGCCTTTCCGATCATCTCCATGCAATCTTCAACGTTAGGGAGAGGGTGTCTGTTTTGGTTATCTGATCAACACGTCTGTAGTCAATGCAAAGCCGCTGTGACCCACCTGGCTTAGGGACTAGAGTGACAGGAGAACTCCACTCGCTCTGACAGGGCTCAATCATCTTTTGTCCAACAGGTAGCCAAGTTCCTTCTGGATGAGAGGAACTTCTCTCACTGGGTTCACACGGTAAGGAGGCAGTTTAATTGGCTTTTGTGTCTCCAACATCGACATCATGCATCCAACACAGTGGTTCTTCCTGGAGTGGGACAGGAACACTTGCGGGTACTCCTGCAGTAATGCTGAAAACTCCTGGCCTTTCCTTGGGAGCTAGATGAGAATGCTTAGTCTGGAGATCATTCATGATATCAGGATTCTTCCCCAAACTATCACTCAGGCTCATACTGCATGGGAGAATTTCACTTTGCAGACTCGGGTGGAACAGTTACAGTGCAGACTGGGTCATTTTCGTCCCGCCTGTGATATAACTTTAGCATGTTGATGTGACAAAGTTGCTTGTTCTTTCTATGATCGGGTGTGGCGATGACATAGTTGACATCACTGAGTTTCTTTCTCCATGAAATAAGGACCACTAAACTTGGCTTGAAGAAGGTTGCCCATGCACTTGGTAGCAAGAATCAAAACCTGATCTCCTGGCCCTGAAAGGGGCGTAACCTGGACTTCTTATCATACCAAGTCTTCATCTTCTCCTGACCAGCTCCTAAATTCTCTCTCGCCAGCTGTAAAGCAGTGGACAATCGTTCTTTGAACTTCATCACATACTCCAGCAGGTTGACGTCATCTTCCTCCGACAGCCAGCATTCCTTGAGTAACTTAAGGGGTCCTCTTACTTCATGGCCAAACAGTAGTTCAAAGGGTGAGAAGCCCAGTGATTCATTTGGAGATTCTCTTGCGGCAAATACAACGAATGGAAGACCTTTATCCCAGTCTTTCTGATGTTCCAAACAGTATTTCTTGAGCATCGATATGAGTGTTTGATGATATCTCTCCAACGCTCCTTGGGTCTGGGGATGGTAAGCTGAAGACGTGATCTGGGTGATGCCCAACTCTTTCAGAGACAGCTTGAAAACATTTGACATGAAATTACTTCCCCGGTCTGACTGTACCTCCTTGGGCAGACCAAACTTTGTGAAGAACCCTAGCATTTCCTTAACCACGTTCTTTGCTGAGATATTTCTAAGTGGAATGGTTTCAGGATAACGAGTGGCCATATCAATCAGGGTCAACACATAAGAAAATCCTGAAGAAGTCTTAGGAAGAGGGCCCACAATATCCACCAACACACGGGTGAATGGCGCCTCAAAAGGAGGAATGGGAACTAGAGGTGCAACCTTTTTGGTCTGATTACACTTATCCACAACTTGACAGGTGTGACAAGACTTACAATACCAGGAAACATCTCTGAAGATACCTGGCCAGTAGAAGTGTTTCAAAATGCGTGCCACAGTCTTCCTCACTCCAAGGTGTCCTGCCAAACTGGAATCATGAGCCACTCTAATGATATCCTGCCTACAAACACGAGGGATGACAACTTGATATACAACCTCCCATTCACAGTCGGCTGATGCTGTTGGGGGTCTCCACTTTCTCATAAGTACTCCTGACTTTATATCATAACAAGTAGAAGCACTAGCTCACTCTTCCTCACTGCAAGCAGAGTTAGCTAGACCTTTTTAGGGTCAGCAACCTGCAACTCAACCAACTCTCGACGAGGCAAATTATCAACACTACGGGGTACTGCCTCGTCTGGTGAGTGGTCCAAATTAGCAAGAAAAGTGTCAGCTAGGATAACATCATCATCATCATTATCCTCTAAGTCATCAGTAACTTTAGACTTAGCCCTAGTGACAGCACATGCAGGGAACACATCAGGGACATCACAATCCTGGGTCGCAGCCACTGGCTCACTAGACAAGTGAGGAGCTGGACACACTTGACTTCCACCAATATCATTTCCAAGTAAGAAAGTTACACCTGACATTGGGAGTGTCTTAATCAACCCAACCATAACAGAACCATTAACAAAACCAGACTCTAAATTCACTCTGCACAGAGGGACAGAGAAGTAATTATTCCCTACACCTTGTAAGATTACAGTTTCATCAGAGGAATGAACATTAGAGCCTAGAACACTGGTCAGCATAAGGGATTGGCAAGCACCTGTATCACGATATATTTTAACTGATTTCCTGTCATTACTGTCCAGAGGACTGACAAAACCATCAGACAGGAAATTAGCACATGAACTCTTGAGAGTGTCATCCACGTTACTGCTCAAAAGAGGAGCTTCATCATGAGAATTTAATTTACCCCTCAAAGCAGGTTCAGTTAACTCGGTTAAAGAATTCTGGGAACTCTCAAGGGTGGACACTAGACCAATTGACTGAATATTTAAAGACTCCTTTTGTTCACATCACGCTGTCTCCTGAAACATTTCTCCGTAGTATGACCAAGCTTACTACAATAAGTACATTTACTTTTCTGAAATCTAGAGGTGAAGCTGGTATTTACTTCCTGAGAAACATCTTTATTCTCTTTCCTATTACCTGTACTCTGAGTACAGGCAACGTACTTACTCTCAGCTTTCCTTTTTTCTTTAGAATATCTCTTGTGAGTGAGAACATATTCATCAGCTGAAACTGCAGCATCAGACAAATTATCTATTTTTTTTCTCATCAAGATATAGGTTTACATCTTTATGAATACACCTTTTGAAGTCCTCCAGCAAAATCATCTGCTTAAATTTATCAAAATCAGAATTTACATTCTTAGAATTTAATCACTGCTCTAACAGATATTCTTTGATTTTTGCATACTCAACATGGGATTGCTTATCTTGCTTATAAGTTGTCCTAAATTTTACTCTATAGGCTTGAGGAACAAGCTCATAGGCCTTAAGAATCAAGCTCTTAACTACATCATAATTATCAGATTGATTCTGAGGCAAAGATGCATAAGTTACTTGAGCTTTACCGGTGAGAACAGTTTGAAGGAGTACTGGCACAATACTTTTTGGGCCAATTAAAACCTGTAGCTACCCTCTCAAACAACTGAAAATACTTTCTTAAATCAGATTCATTAAAAGGAGGGACAAGTTTAACATTTTTAGCCACATCAAAATCATCAGAGCTAGATGATCCAGTTCCACCTTGTTTCATGCGATACTCATGGTCTGCCTGAATCCTAGCAAGTTCAATTTGTGCCTCCTGAATACGAGCCTGAGACTCAGCCTGTGCCTGTGCCTCCTGAATACGAGCCTGAGACTCAGCCTCCTTAGCACGAGCCTGAAACTCAGCCTCCTTAGCACGAGCCTCCTGCAGGGCTAGCCGTAACTTAGCTATTTCAATCTGCGTTTGCTCACATGGAGGAGTTACACCAAACAAGCTTTTATTAATCATGCCAACAATTTGATCTTTAGAATGATGAGAGTGAACAGCAATTCACAATTGTTGAGCAACAAGCTTAAGTTCATTCTTTGTTCTGTTTTCTACATCACACACTGTTTGCACATTTGACAAAAAATCTTTGGCTTCATCAAGAGTAGTAATAGTAGACATCATGAATAAATCACAGTCACAAAATATCAAGCAATATCCTTATGATAATATCCTGAATATCCTGATAAGAGGTCGCCAAATTTATGTTACGGAACAGAGAGAGATAATGAACAGTTCAAGTGAGAATACTAAAATCACTACTGTCCCGCAACGTTCCAGGTTCAAAACAAAAGAGTTAGGTAAAATTACAAGTTAAAGTTTAATGTTCAAACTAACACCTAAACATTCAGGACTCATAAGGATAATGTAATGGCAAAAATAGGTTAAATATATGGTTAACTGCAATAGCCTCTATTAACACGAAATTAACAAGAGTAAATTTATCTAAGTCAGCCCTGATAAAATGAGAAAACCGGATAATGCTTAGTTAATGCAAGATATATTATTACAGATACAAAATATTATTAATAATGGCTGACATCAAAAACTCCACATGAATCACAAAAACCTTACCAGGCCTACGAATTAACACCTTATGCTATACAGTACAAGAAAAAATGTAATAACATTTATACTCAAATTATACAGCAGCTAGATGGCTGGAGATTTCCTGAGCACTCACAAAAATAATAATACACTATACAGGGGAGGACAGAGATGTGAACCAAATGAGGAGTAGATCTAAGTGGCAATAATGCAGAGACTGAGCTCATTATATAGGGGCTGGCAGAGCTTGATTCAACTTGCAAGAAGGACGTGGGAATGGAGGCACAGGGGAGGAAGAGTTGACAGTCCTGCTCTGAACAACAGAAAGAACGACTTACTCTACTATAAGGGGAGAAGGGGGGAGTGAGGTAGAACACACAAGCCTGGTCACTATGGAAGCCACGAGGCGAATCGTGATCAAACATGCTGCATACTGTACGTTAGAATTATACAAAGGATGATGAAATCATAGGCTATGTAACAATATGTATAGTACATACATACATTCAACCTACAGTAGTTCAAATCCAACTCTTACTCATTTTTTATGAATGTAGGACACAAAAAATCCGCTGTGTGGATTATTTTTAATTATTTATTTGTCTTTTTTCTGTTCACCTGTATATATATATCTATATATCTATATCTATCTATCTATCTATCTATAATATATGTATATATAAATATATATATATATATATATATATATATACTTTTTTGTGTATTTCTTATGTGGTGGTGAGGTACAGCGGTCGAGCAAGTTTAAATTACTTTCTTATTATTTTATTGTTAAAAAAAAAAAAATGTAATTATGGTGGCAGGTGGTAGCAACTACCGTCCACTCACGATTTAGTGCTATCTAATTCCCAGGGTGACTTTAAACTGAGTGACAAGCGCAACGGTTTCCTGCAATCCAGGAATGTATTTTCAATGCTGGGATTTTACGATGAGTTAAAGTTGTCACAAACAAAAGACGTAGTACGAATATTATCATCATCATACCCTTGGCAATACGTGATAATGCCACCATATAACTTCTTACCAGGGACCAATGCTACAACAGTGTTTTTCTGGAGCCAACTGTACATTTCTCAATCCACTCTTAAGGAAACAGTTATTGTTTTGATGCAAAGTACAACATAGGCAGTGGTGTAATCTTATTAACTATCTATTTCCCTGAACACACACACACACATATATATATATATATATATATATATATATATATATATATATATATATATATATATATGGAGCCTCTGTGGTACAGTGGTAGAGTGTGGGTTTCGTACACAGGTGAACCAGGGTTCGCGCCCTGCCAGGGTAATAAACTTTGGGAGTGTTCATCCGACCACGTATTGCATTGGCGGACACAAGGGGTGCTGTGGTTGAACCAGTGTCGCTTACTATATAGTATGCTTGCACCCAGTCGGCTTGTGCTGGCCGGTTACACTTAGTTCACAGACTACACTCACATCCAAAGACACTTCAACACTACAATTACACTTACAAGCATTTCTCACCCTACATACAATCTCTACCAGACAGCCTAAGCCACTTGGTAGAGATACATTGGCTGTATCGTCCCGACTTCGGGTGGGATAGGCCGGTCCTGCAGTGGATACTCAAACGGCTGATGATGATATATATATATATATATATATATATAGTGGGACTGCGGTTCGTCAGACCTCAGAGCCCTGTCTTCGTTATGGTTGCCTTATTGTCTTTGACTTATCATGCTGCTTAACAGTAGCTACTTAGCATGGACCAACAAAACCACTATTATTATTATTATTATTACTATTATTATTATTATTATTATTATTATTACCAATTCACAGAGTCACTAGCACTATACTCCTTACATCTTTTCTTACACTGCTATAGGGCAGGAGTTCCCCAACTTATGCCTACAAGTACCACCTCATTTATCACATCATCCACTTGTATTTCCATTTCTGATGCGTTGAATATACACTGATACTCCATTAACCCGCGGCGTCCCGTCGACGTACTTCCACGTCCTCACGTTTTGTCACTACCAATCCCGTTGACGTACTTCAACGTCCTGCAATTGCAAGGTTCATAATTTCCACAATTTTCAAAATTCACACGAGGTTTTCGATTCGCCCACCTACCCAAGCCTCCCCTACCTGCCGCCAGGCAGGCAGCGTCCCAGACCCCGCGTGACCCGCGCTCGCCCTTGTCTCGGTCACTCACCTGTTAGCAGTGACCCAGGTCAGACATGGCGTGGAAAGGTTTCCCAGACGACGAAATAGCATCCGCCCTGGAGGCCTTCACTGGAGATAGTGATTCTCCACTTGGTGATGATGTGGTGGATCGAGATTACGTCCAGCCAAAGGAAGAAATAACAAGCAGTGATGAGGAGGTCCCTTCGCCCCAGAAAAAGCGGTATGTGACATATTGTAAGACAAGGGAAGGCCAGCCTGCACCCAAACCACCTCCATCCCCTAGAGAGAGATTTTGATGAGGACGAGGACGAGGACGAGGATGGCGGCTTAGGACGTGATGTTGCCCCGTGGTTGGGGAAGGAAAAAATCTCACCCCGAGGATCAGAAGGTGGGGCGAGAAGGCAAATAAGGTATGGTCCTAGTGTTTTGTCTGGGGAAGGCGAAAGTGGGAGTGCGGGGTGAAAGGGAAAGTGGTGTGGCGGGAGTGTGGGGTGAAAGGGAAAGTGGTGTGAGGGAGGCAGCATGAGCACGTGGTGCACGTAGGCCTAGGGGAGAGGAGATGGAGCCACTCCCCAGCACGTCTTTCGCCACACAATATTCCCAAACTTCCTCCCCACAGCCCCAGGATGTGGGGAAAGGAAGGAAAGGGAAGGGAAAGGGTAAAGGAAAATGGAGAGGGAAGAGAAGTGCGAGTGATGAAAGGCGCCGCTCTCCACCTCCCCAACCTCCCCCACCACCACCAATGTTGCGCTGTGCCTTCAGCCATGTTTCAGAGAGTACCATAACTTCCTACACTACTGAAACTGTGTGGGATGGCGATATGATGCTCAGTATAATGGTAAGGCCAGTCAGTATTTTCTAAGTCTTATATAAAGTTGAAACGGGTGTAATGTTTGCAGGAAAGTAATGTATAAGTTGAGAAATAGCTTAAGTTGAAAGAAGTGATATCAAAACTACACCCACTGTGTAAATCTGCGAAAATATGATGCTCAGTATAACACTCTGGTCAGTAAATATGTGATAGCAAGAATATAAAGTGGAAACGGGTGTAATGTTAGCAGGAAAGTAATGTATAAGTTGAAAAATAGTGTAAGTTGTAACAATTGATGTCACGAGTACACCCACTGTGTAAATCTGCGAAAATATTACGCTCAGTAGAACATTCTGGTCTGTAAGTATGTGATAGGAATGATATAAAGTGGAAAAGGGTGTAATGTTAGTAGGAAAGTAATTTATAAGTTGAATACTAGTGTAAGATGAAACAAATGATATCGCGATAACACTCACTGCGTAAATATGCGATAATATGACGCTCAGTAGAATAGTAAGGTCTCCTATTATGTGATAGCAATTATATCAAGTGGAAACATGTGTAATGTTAGTGGAGAAGTATTATATAAGTACAAAAATAGGTTGTAAGTTGAAATAATACTCATAGCGACTTCACCCTCTGTGTTATTATGAGCCATTATTACGCTAAATATTTACTTAAGGCCTGAAACTATCTCAAAACAGTTCTCTAAAGTGGAAAAGTGTATAATGTTATTAGGAAAGTATTATGTAAGTTGAAAAAACACAATACGAGTTGAAACAACAGTCACAGCGAGTTCACTCACTACGTAAATAAGCACTAACATTACGCTAAATGTTATCGAAAGGCCTGTGAAAACGTAAAAACAGTTCAATAAAATGTAAAATGGTATAATGTTATTGGAGATGTATTATGTAAGTACAAAAAATGATATGTATCATGATTCAGCAATGTTAGCGATTCATCGTGAACAGTTTGGCCGATTTCGCTCGGTTCGCCCAATGGTACAATGCTTATTTCACCTCTATTTTTGTATAAAATCCAATTTACTCTTGTATCACATATTTTTATGTTTGTAATAAATACATATCTACTTACTTTCATTGGTTTCCCAGACTTATAATACCATAGAAAACGTGAGAGCCTCAGACCACCTACAGAGAAAACGGTACCAGGTGTGACGAAGGTATACCTGTTTAGGCAACTTATGGACCCCGGTGAACACTTTCTTCGTGATTGACCATTGTTTCTGACCAAAAGCGAAAGTTTTAGCAAAAAAAATTTGGGTCCAAAAATGGTCGGGATTGGGGGGTACCAGTGGTGAAAAAGTGGTCGGGACGGGGCAGGTTAACAATAATACGTTATAGACTGGTAACAGACTAGGTGTTATAGAATAACTGAGATGGTAATAACTCTTGTCATGTAATAACCAACTGTTGCAACTCTGTGTTAGTGATAACACAGTATTTTAATTATGAATCTCAATAATGTGTCTGAATGGGATTTATATGCATGTTTAGGAAACTAGTTTCTCAGTTCACAACAATTATATCGTGAATTATAATACTGAAAGCACACACACACACACACACACACACACACACACACACACACACAGTGAGGCTGGATGAGGAGGAAATGGATAATACTGTATGAGTGCGTTTAAGTACTTGGGTAGTGTGATGAGTTAAGATGGAAGTTTAGAGGGATAAGTGCTTGAAAGGGTGCAATAGGTAAGCAAGGTTGCTGGTTCCTTGAATGCAGTAATAAGAAACAGGAAAGTGAGCATGGAAATGAAAAACCTACTACATGACAGTATTGTGATACCAACTCTAACGTATGGAAGTGAAGCTTGGACCTTGTTGGAGTGACAGAAGTCAAGAGTGAGAGCAGTGGAAATGGGTTGTTTGAGAGGAGCATGTGGATCACACGGAGAGACTGAGAAATGAGGAAGTGAAGGACCGTTGTGGTGTGGATGTGGATGTGGATGTGATAGGAAGCGTTAGGAGAAACACAATGAGGTGGTTTGGACATGTGGAGAGGATGAAGAGTGAGAGATTGACGACGAGAGTGTGAGTGAGGTGGTGGAGAGAGGGACGGGGAGGCCAAGGAAGAGATGGAGGGCTGGAGTGGAGAGGTATATGAGAGAGGGTGTGTGTGAGCTGGAGGCAGGGCAATGAAATAGTGGGGGAAAGGGCGGCTTGGAAGCGATTTGTTTGTGGCCACCCCTTACGGGATTAAGGCGTCTGGCAATATATACATATATATATATATATATATATATATATATATATATAGATAGATAGATAGATAGATAGATATTTATATACATAGGTAGATCGATAGATAGATATATAGATATAGATAGATAAATAGATAGATACAAATTTGCCATGATTAAGTGATTTTATATAGGGAAATCTGAGGGACACAACGCGGCCAAAAACCCCGGTTATATGGTTACCACCCAGAGTTATAAATGGTTTCCAGATTACAGGAAACCATTTGGCTTGCCACTCAGTGTAGAGACCATACGGTATCTCTATACTGACTGAGTGGATGATAGAAGCGTGGCCCATTGGATTGGGCAAACTTAGCCTTTCTGGATGTGCTACTCCTCATCCAGCCCTAGGGTGGGAAAGGAGGTCCGGATGATGATGATCATATATATATATATATATATATATATATATATATATATATATATATATATATATATATACTTGATCATATATATGTAATTCACTGGGTCGGTCAGGATCACTTGATGGTCGTGATCGTCAGCTTTTACCCTCCCGGAAGGGAGCTGAGAGCTCATATAGTCCGATCTAAGGGCAAGGCTGTGACCTTCACACATGCACACACCCGTCCCCTTGCTCAAGGGGGAGTAACCACCCACTTCGTCAGTGAAACTTTTCGCAACCTAAGCGAGGCGCGAACTCCCGTCCACCAGCTGGAAAGCGAAAACGTTGGTGTGTGTGTGTGTGTGTGTGTGTGTGTGTGTGTGTGTGTGTGGATCCAATCATCAGCCGTTTGAATGTCCCCTGCAGGACCGGCGAAACCCAACCGAAGTGGGAACGATACAGTCAATGTATCTCTACCAAGTGGCTTAGGCTGTCTGGTAGAGACTGTATGTAGGGTGAGGAAGTGCTTGTGAGTGTGACTGTAGTGTTGTAGTGTCTTTGGATGGGTATGTAGTCTGTGAACCCAGTGTAATCGGTCCGCCGACTGGGTGCAAGCATACTAGTATGTGACACTGATTCAACCACAGCACCCTCTTGTGTCCGCCAAACATATATATAGATAGATAGATAGATAGATATGTGTGTGTGTGTGTGTGTGTGTGTGTGTGTGTGGATATTTCACCAACTCCAAAGTTACTGTACTCTTGAAACCCTCTCGTGTACCCTTGGTGGTTTTTCCATCCCAGTTTGAAAACCCCTGCATAGTATAGGATATATTTGTCCCCCTTACCCACCCCCACACACATACAACGAGCTTATCTTTTTAGAATTTGAGTTAGATGCATGTGATTATATATATATATATATATATATATATATATATATATATATATATATATATATATATATCTATCTATCTATATATATATATATATATATATATATATATATATATATATCTATATATATATATCTCTCTCTCTCTCTCTCTCTCTCTCTCTCTCTCTCTATATATATATATATATCTATATATATATCCCACTCCATAGCGTCCGTGAGAAATGGGCTAGGTGCACCTCTTTCTAAGCACATGATGAAGAAAGATATAAGAGAAATTCTGCTAGGTAACTCGTTGTTTGCTTGCATTAAGTCCATGCATGAATGAAATGTCCAGTGCACCAAGTATCCTATACAACATTCCTGGTCTGTGAGCATATAATCCTTAATAGGTGGTCTCATATGACAGGCAGAGAAACGACCAGATTTTTCCATGCACATTGTCATTCAAACTATGAAGGGAAGTCGCCAGTTTGTAATAATCTGCCGAAAGACAGGGATGTGGTGTAAATTACTTTTGCATATGGTACATTGTGCATACACTAGCTTGCTGCATATGACTCTATACACAAAGCACCCTGTACCATATCTCCAGCCTTGGTATGGGGCATTTTGTGCATGGGGTACTTTGTGCATGCACGTACTTGGTGCTTGCAACACAAGAGTATCCCTTAAAAGAAAATGGTTTGGTTTTTATGGCTAGCTGATCATTTATTACAGACAACATTTTAATGCTATTTATAGCATTATTTATGTTTGATCTTATCCACTAGGACGTACACAGTGGAGTGGGGCTAAACCAATTTGTTGTGTATGTTGCCTCCATGATTATTGAACACCACACTCTGTGAAAATAGTGATGGAATGCAATTTTCCTTATGAATATGGTGGCTGAATGTAGTGTTCCTTATGGAAAGAAAGATTAAATGCAGTTTTTCTGGACGAGTATAGTGAGGGAATGCCGTTTTTTTTTTTTTTTTAGGGAAATAGAAGGGAGCACTGTTTATCTTATGGAATTAATAGAGGCCGTGCGGTTTTCATTATTTAAGTAGTAGGTGAATGCAGTTTTCCTAACGAATATAGTGAAGGATCTGTTTTTTTTTTTTTTTTTTTTTTCAATAGTAGGTGAATGCAGTTTCATTATAACTATTGTATAGTGAGGGAATAATTTTTTTCGTAATGGAAACAGTGGGTAATGAATATTTCCATATAATATAGTGGGGGAATAGTATTTCCTTATATACCCCTTCCACTACACCACTGCATGCCTATAGGTCACGTGTGGGCTGAGACATCTTGTCTCTTAATAAATATCTGACAGTGAGTGAATCCATGTACGCAAGAAATGGAAAAGGAGTTTCACAGTGCCATTATACCCATTAATTTGTATTAAACGGAGATGCACCATACAGAGAACTTAACTACAGTTAAGGACAAGTGGTGTATTTACCAAGTAGTTACTAACAGCTATGTAGTTTTTGTTACCTACCAGGGTGGTATACAGTGTATACCGTAACGACTGTAATATGTTGATGCTGAAAAGAAAAATATAATTATTTGCCTTGATACTGTTTTATTTCAATATCCAACCCAATAATTTTTGTGATGCATCTCAGGTTTTAATGCACCATCCAACTTCAGAACTAACATTTGACTGTCATTCGAAATGAACGAATCTTGAATTTCGTTCTCTGTTGTCTTTTTTTTTTTTTTTTTTTTTTTTTCCCCTGATGGGAACAATTTGCAGACTCCTGGCTCTTGGTTGCTTTTTCTTTGCATTAGAAAAAATGAATGTCTAGATGGATCAAAGTTAAGGTTAAAAAAAACTGCCCAGATATTAATGCTTATTATAATTTATTAGCGGTATATAATATAATGTTGGTGTACATTCAAACTCATCTCTGTTTATCTCTCCCGTCTCTCCTTCATCGCTGGTTTCCTAGACGCTTGACTGTGACTCGGTGGACAAATGTGCGTATATCACCCACAGATGGATTATAATGTGTACCTCAGTCCACTATTTCACACTCAAGCGACTATGAATCGAATGATCAAGGAGAAACAGGAGAGGCGGACAGGGACAGACTTTAGTATTTGAGTGTACAGATCGCCTTGGATGATTTGGTATATATATTATCAGTGTCTGAGTCAGCTAGAGTAGCTATACCTCTCTCTATACATAAAATATCGTTTTCTAAGTAAGTTATAGTAAGTTATAGTATAGTATATGGGATGGAATTATATTGGGCACGGGGAGGCTGCTGGGGGTCGAGCATCGTGTAGAGCGGCCTCTGAGTGACCAAGTGTAACAACACCTCTACACACTAACATATGCAAACGTGGTCGAGTATACGATATAAAACAGTACAAAGCACTAGTTACACATGACCGACACATTCAAGCGTAGTAGAACCTGCATATATATATATATTTTTTTTGGTCTATCGACTTTATAAATGAAATGAAACGAAACGAACAGAGGGTGATACCTGAGTACTTGTGAGTGCCCATTCCTTTGCTGTCGAGGAATGGCGATGGAACAGACGTGGAAGAGGCCGTCTGCCCATGGAGGAGCTTCTTTGTGGCTGTGGGGAAATTCAGACTGAGCGACGCGTCACTGAGGAGCACATTATTTCAAGTGTTTTTCTTTTTAATCAAAATTCGGCCACAGTATTGCTAAAACAAATACTAAAATGAATCACAAAATTGGATTATCTCATAGAATATTAAAGCTACAAAGAACCTACGCAAATTGTTGGGAAGCTAACAGCTTGCTTGCTCAAACGCGTACACCTTCATGTCTACACGGTTACAACTTCATGTGCTTTATATTATTCTTGTCACTGCCGGACGACTTTACTCAGCACAAAAGAGCGCCTTGTGGACTGCAGTAGGAATTGTAGCGCCAGCTTATCTCACAGTGAACTCAGTGGACTGCTGGCTGAAGTTACCTTTCTTCCGCAGCCCACCATCGTTCTTTTGGGAGATAGGGAAGGAACTAAGGAAATGGGATTAATATTCGCTATAGCCGTCTGTTTGAAAACATCCTTCTAACAGAGTAAACTCGTGGTGTGGCAGCAAACCTGAAGCATAAGAGACATCGCCGGACTAAAGGAGTAATTCCCCTCGTGGTAGTGTCAGTTCTAGTATTATTTTCCAGTTAACACCACATAACTTTGCTTCGAGTCATAAAAGCCTATAAGTGTTATTACCGGTAAAGTACAGTACCATTAACCTTCCCATTTTGACAATAGTTGTATTATTTATATTACAGTCAGTGTCAACTCATTTTAGTGAGTGAGTCACAGAAGCCTGAGAGGGTTAAGGAAGTACTGAGTCACGTCTGCCAGCTGCTCCAGGGACTCACAGTTGTGCAGGTTTTTGTGGTGCGATCAGATCTTGTGTAAATCAGTTCGTAACCACCAGATACAACACCTACCACCCGTAAGACAAGTAAGGCGTTAGACGAACATCTTATAAACCGTTGATATACGTAGGAAGTTCATTTATAAAGATAAATTATATACATTTAAAGCCTTCATTTGTTTTACCTCAGCTGTAACTGGTTATGCACGAACTTGTCATTTCTCTCTCTCTCTTTATATATATATATATATATATATATATATATATATATATATATATATATATATATATATATATATATATATATATATATATATATATAATCTTTTTCGATATGTCTGGAATATGTTCCAAAACATCACGGCATTTTCTTTAAACAATTGTGAGTTAGCAGCAAACGATTAGCGTAAAACGACATATACAGTCATCCTGCAAGCAAGACTAAGTAGGTCTCTAACAGTCATCCTCGTTCGTCTTGCAATACAAGTTTTGGGTTCCCCTGCCCCCCTGCCTATCCTCTCCCACTTCCTCCCCTGTTCCTTCTTATCCTCTTTCCCTGATTATTCTGTCCTATTCCTTCCCCTGTTCCTTCCTTCTCTGTTACCCTGCCCTCCCAGACCTCCCTCCCTGCACTGTCTATTCCTACCCCTTCCTTTCCTACCTTGTCCGTCTCCACTTTAGCATCCTCACTTACCTGCCCCCTTCCTACATTGTCTCACTGCCTCCCCTATCTCTCCCTACCTTGCTTCTTCCTACCCTGTCCCTTCCTACCTTCTCGGTTTCTACTTTGTTCCTCCTCCCTTTTCTTTCCCCTCCCTATCCTGTTTCTCCCTACCCTTTCCCTCCCTACTCCATCCACCCCTATCCTGTCCCTCCCAATCCTATTATTGCCCACCCTGTCTGTCATTTCCCTGTCCCCTGCCTGCCCTGTTCCCCTGCCTTCCCTGTCCCCTTGCCTACCCTGTCCCCTTGCCTACCCTGTCCCCTTGCCTACCCTGTCCCCCTGCCTACCTTGTCCCCCTGCCTACCCTATCCCCCTGGTTACCCTGTCCCTCTGCCTATTCTGTCTGTCATTTCCCTGTCCTCTGCCTACCCTGTCCCTCTGCGTACCCTGTCCCCCTGCCTTCCCTGTCCCTCTGCCTACCCTGTCCCCCTGCCTACCCTATTCCCCTCCCTACCCTGTCCCTCTGCCTACCCTATTCCCCAGCCTACCCTGTCCCTCTGCCAACCTTGTCCCCTTGCTAGCTCTGTATTCCTGCATACATTGTCCCCCTGCTTACCCTGTCCCCCTGCTTACCCTGTGCCCCTGCCTACCCAGTCCCTCTGCCAACCCTGTCCCTTTGCTCATTCTGCACTCCTGCATACATTGTTCACCTCCTCACCCTTTCCCAATGCCTACCTCTGTTCCTTTACCTACCTCGTCCTCCTGCCTACCCTGTCCTCATGCCTATCCTTCCCCTGCCTTTCTTGTACCCCTCCTACACTGATCCCTGTCTTCTCCCTCTGCCTACCCTGTTCCCTTGCCTATCCCTTCCCCCTGCCTTCCCTGTCTCCCTATCTACATATCTTGTCCCTCTGCCTGCCCTGTCCCCTTGCCTACCCTGTCTTCCTGCCTACCATGTCCCCCTCCCCTCTCTGCTAACATTCGTGCCCCCCCCCTCCACGTATGCCTTCCTTCCCCAGTCCCACTTTCTTGTACCCCCCCTCCAATATGTCTACCCCCGATGTATATATGCCCCCCCCAATGCATACATGCCCCCACTAAACTTGCTGACCTAGCACGCTTTCCCAGAGTCCAAGGCTGGGCAGAGGGCGTTACTGCGTCAGTTCTGAGCAGACACTCAAGAAGGGCAGACTATTTTTGTCAGAGCTCGTAATAAACTCCTTAACTAGCTGTTTGTACACAGAGTTTCTATCACCAAAGTATTGCAAATCACATTTGGTGGCAGCGGTGTTTCGGACCATCAGATTCTGACCACCTCCGACACTATTTAGTGCCACCAACAGATACACGACGTCTCGCATCTCACAACCTCACCCCTCCTCAGTGCCTCTCATAGTGTAATAACCGGCTGTGCCTCCAGGTGTACAATATTTCTCACCAGTGCTCACCTCTCAAACAACCCCACCCACACACCTTGTTCCTGACCACAAGTGTCACCATCGCCGACCTACGCACCTGTTTCACCTGTTCCCAGCACCTGTTCCGAACTCATCATAAATCCTGCCCCCACGGTGCCACTTATCACTGTCTGCCCACCGCCATTCTCTGAATTTGCAACTCAACAGCTCTACACCTGCATTGTACCAACATCTGCCCTCACCCCCACCAACGGCCCCGACGCTGCCACATCCTGACCTCACATGTCGTCTGCATTAAGTGAGCCTCCTAGGACCGCAACTCCCTGCCGGTGACTCATCGAAGCGTCTCTTCCCGTCTCGACTTAAGCCCAGCGAGAAGTTCCGCCTCTTCTAAGACTCATCCAACATATGGCTCCAGTCTCGTCCCCAGCCACTCTCATCTCTGACTGGCTGTCCCTCCAGCACCGCCCCGCCCCGCCCCGCCCCGCCCCGCCCCAGCCCCACTACGCCCAGCCACACCTGCACGTCATACATCTCGTCAATCCCGTCTCTACTGTGTAACTATAGTATACCTTACCTTTCTATAGAGATTATCCTCGATTTTCTCTACAGATTGGACATTTTGTAAATATTCCATCTCACTTCCATTACCTCGTTTTCATCTTCACCTACGTTATTTATTATCCATCTCATCCGTCGCCTTTTATTTAAACCCTCCATCCCCTCACCTTCATTCATTTTCACACCTACTCATGTATTACATTCTCTCATCTTTATATTATACATTTCCCCCTACATATCCATCTTCATCCTTCATCTCATCTTCCATTAACCGCTTAACAGCAGCCCTCTCGATCCGGAAACATCACCTGATCATACACCGTCTGCCGACTCTAACACGATCACTCAAGAAGTGGCAAAGAGTGCCACCGACCTGTACCTCAAACTCCCGTTTCACTTCCCGCAGAACCACTTACTACCCATCCTACACTCGTAAATCCAGATACCTCTTCCTCTATCCCTACCTCTACACTCCCTTCTTCTTCCTCTACTCCTTCCCCTATCGTTCACTCTCCTGCCTCACTTCATACTCCGTCTTGCTCGCCCTTAACTACCACTACCTTCTCTCTCTCCCACTCCTCTGCTTCCGCCACTTCTGCACTTCCAGCCATGGCCACCCCTCCACAGTCTATCTATCTCGACGATGCCAATCGTCTCAAATTTACTGGCCAGGACCCAACTTGGTCTGTCTATGATTTCCTCAGAGAAGTCGAAACCGACATCCGCAAGTGGCAGATTACCGATGAATTGCTCAATGTAGCTTACCTCATGGGTCCCTTGCACCACGGCAAATCGGACATCGAATCCACGATCCGTGCAGGCCATTTCGATAGCATTAATACCTTTGCTGATTTTCATACGGAACTCATCAGCCTTTGTTGCCAGCATTCAAATCATGGGATTCATTAATCTCCTAAACCAAATGGATGAGGACTGAGGGTCCCAGCACAACATGCCAAGCTCCACGAAGCTGCCGCCACCATGAAAGCAACTAGCAGCGAGATGCTCCAATTATTGGTAGGCACGAAATGGTTAGAACACAAAAATGGTGTTCCAGTGGTTTCACTCACCAACTTTGCTGACTTAATCGGTTACCTGAGATGCCTTCACTGGCTTACTCCTACACAGCGAGAGCTAGCCTTGGAAATAGGTTTCAATCCAGGAGATAAAATTATTCAGGTCACTAAAGCCATTCATGAAAGAACAGGTTCGAATTACACGCATCAGGGCACCACCCAACCCTTGGCCTCCTCTGTCTGTCACACCTCCACTACCCCAGACCAATCTCGCTCCTGTCCCACCACACGCGGCAGACCTGCCACACATCGTTCTCCTACCGCAGGTCGTGATCAATCTAGCGTCCGCCGGAACAGTTGCGACCGTAAATACAGACGTTCTCACTCACAAACCAGACAGCGTACGCCTTCCCGCACCCGCCGTCCAAAATGCAAATACCACAAATCCAGCACAACTCACACCACTGAGGAATGTCGTTACCTCAACCGCCACCAGTCGGGGGAAGTGCCCTGCCCATATTGGCCAAATATCACGTAGAACCAGAAACCCAACTCCCCATCCGCCATGTGGGTCCCATAACATCCTCGGGTTTAGTCATTCTCGGATGCAGTCATGACATACCAACGTCATTCTTCTTGGACACAGGATCTATAGTAAATCTGATCTCCGACAATTCCTTACATATTATTCAACGACATCACAACCACGTCAGTTTCCTAGAACCACCAGACATTCGCCTATGTGGTGTCAAAGGCTCAGAGTTTAAGGTTAAGGGAAGAGTCACCCTAGAAGTCAAACTACACAAAGATTTGCCCCCTATCCCAATTGACTTTCAAGTCACTAATGACTTGCAGTATCCCGCAGATGCCCTTACTGGTTTCTCCACCATGGCATGACACTCCATTGCATTATTACCTGCCTGTGGTAGTATAGACATTTCTGGATTCGCAGTATACAGTATGGAATGTCCCCGTCCTGTTCTTACGATCAACTCAGTCCTTCAGTTATCTCTGTCCCTATCACTACCAAAAAGTCCAGACCAGCCCAAACCACCACCATCATCATCTGAGAATACAGAGATCATTCCTTTACTGACTGCAAGCAAGGACATAAATTCCTCAGTGTCTACTGATACATCCTCTCAGCCTTCGGAAATGGCTCTTACCTCCTCTCCCGACAACACTATTGCTGACTCAGACATGTCTCAGTTCCCTACCTCACACAGTGTGAATGATCTTCTCCAAAACGCAGAGACAAAACGTGCAGTAACGAATATGTGCACAATTTTGTTACCGCATGAGTTCACCAAAGTCTCTGTTTGTGTTGCTGGTGCGAAAGAAGGAGTGGGTGTACTAACACTACCTGAGACGTGTTGTGTGAATGGCTTGACTTATGAGTCAGCATGGTGTACAGTCTTAGAGGACAGTTTATGCTACCTGTACTTGCTCAATGTCACAAATGCTCCACTAAAACTTAAAAGTTGTGTAAAGATTGGAGACTTCCTAGTATACCCAGCGGCCGTAAAGTTGTGCCAGGATTCCTCAATTCCTACTATTCAGACTGATGATAGTACGCCAATCGGTGTATGTACTATTAACTCTACGGGATCTGCGCCGACATATTCACCCGATATGCTCTCACATCTCACTTGCACGGATTTCCCAGAAAATACGCCACAACTCCTCGACCTTCTGACCTCGTACAGAAACGTGGTTGCCTTACCCGGTGAACCGATGGGCAGAACAGACCTTGTTAAACATACGATTGAACTACTACCAGGAACTCAGCCGATTTACATACCAGTGTATCGATTTCCTCACAGCCAGAGAAAGCAAACAGATCAAATGGTACAGAACATGTTAGACCAGGACATTATTGAACCCTCCATCAGTCCATGGAATAGCCCACTTTTCTTACTACCAAAGAAGGACGGTAACTTTAGACCAGTAGTCGACTATCGTAAGGTCAATTCTGTCACCGTTCCAGACCGTTTCCCGTTACCCGTCCTCACTGATTTGCTAGAATCCCTTGGTGAAAATAACGTAGTCTTTTCATCTTTAGACCTCCTCAGTGGTTACTGGCAGGTCGAAATGGAAGAGTCCTCTCGCCCAGTTACAGCTTTCAGCACCCCTTCCGGACATTTCAGTTTAAGAGACTCCCTTTTGGTCTGAGAAATGCTCCTTCCATGTTCATGCGACTTATCCATTCAGTCTTCAGCGGTATGATGGGACACTCTCTTTTTGCTTACCTAGATGATATCATTGTTGTGAGTAAATCCATCTCTGACCATTTTACCAAACTCCAGCAAGTCTTTGAACGCCTCCAGTTCACAGGCCTGAAAATCAGTCTCAATAAATGTGACTTCCTGCGAAAGAAAATCAAATTCCTAGGCCATGTCGTAAATGCACAAGGCATTCATACTAATGAAGATAAAACTAATGCGATTAGGTTCTCAGAACCTACCACTACCGAAGCTGTACGAAGTTTCCTGGGCATCAGTGGCTATTTTCGTAGGTTCATATAAGATTATGCAAAGATCGCCACTCCTCTAACCCACTTACTCAAGCAGAATGTGCCCTTTGTTTGGACTAACGACCAGTCACAGGCTTTCCAAAAGCTAAAGACAGCTCTTGTAAATGCCCCTGTTCTAGCATTCCCTGATTATACCAAACCCTTCCTTCTCTGCACAGACGCCTCAGGCACTGGACTTGGTGCCGTTTTGATGCAACTTGATGAAGCATCAAGGAAGCGCGTAATAGCGTATGTTAGTCGCACCCTTACAACCGCTGAATGTAACTACAGTGTCACAGATCTCGAAGCGCTAGCGGTAGTCTGGTCTTTGAAACATTTCAGAGATATAGTCTATGGTTATCCAGTGCATATCCAAACAGACCACCTTCCATTATGTGATTTGTTCAAGAACCGCAACCTGTCAGGTAGGCTAGCTAGATGGTCCGTCATCATCCAGGACTTCAATCCCACTTTTCAATATGTACCAGGCAAGTTGAATGTAGTCGCAGATGCACTCTCACGTCACGTAGCAGCAGCTATAACATCACTGCAACCCGAAGTAACTGAAAACACTACACTAATGTCAGAAGTTGTTCGAAACTTTCAGCGCCAAAACCCCATATGGTCTAAAGTCATTTATTTCCTAGAATCTGGCGATGCCTTGACCTTACCTACTCTGCCAGTATCACTAGATGAGTTCATGCTAGATGACAATCTCTTGTACAGGAAAACACTACTAAAAGGAAAAGACATGCCCAATCGCGAAGTATGCCAACTTGTTGTCCCCACTGCCCTGATACCAACGGTTCTTCACATTGTTCATAATACCCCTCAAGCTTCCCATCCAGGTAAAGACTGATGCTTGCACCAAGCACGACTCAAATACTATTGGTCAACCATGCGCTGCGATATCAATGCCCACTGTGACTCTTGCCTCTCCTGCCACCGCCACAAAGGATCAACCGGCTTACCTGCACCGCTCTTACAATACCCAATCCCGTCACGACCATGGGAAACTGTCTCAATCGATCTCTTAAAACTACCTCTCACGGAATCCGGTGCTGAGTACTTGTTCGTAGCGGTCGACCACTTCTCCCGCTACTGTGTCCTCATACCCCTCTCCGACAAGACCACAAAGAGCGTTGCACGTGCCTTTGTAGATCACATAATTTGCCCTTTCAGTACCCCTCATACCATTCTTACTGACAACGATACGAGTTCAACAATAGCCTTCTAGATGAGATCTGTCGCCGCTTTCATATCAGTAAGTGCAATGTCGTGCCTCACCATCCGGCTTCCAATGGCCTTGTAGAACGCCACAACCGAAAAATCTTAGAGTGCCTTAGACATCTAGGCTCCCATAGTTCGTCCTGGGATGACTGGATTCCCCAAGTGGCATCCTCAATCAATAGTTCCATTAATGCATCCATTGCTGAATCTCTCTTCTTCGTCCTCTTTGGTTTTGACAAGGACCTCCCATACACTCTTATCCTCAAAGCCAGAACCCATCTACAGCATGGATGATTATGTTAAACTAAAATTGGACAACTTCCAGACAATCCACCAGTATGTCCAATCCACCTTGGCTTCCTTTCAGGAGGACATGCTGCAGCGCCAACATAAATCCGTCTCTCCTATCACTATCAATGTAGGTGATCGTGTCTTTGCTCATTCCCATACGCGTTCCTCTAAGTTGGATGACAAATTTACAAGGCTCCACCGCGTCCTCACTCAACAAGGCAACAAATTTCACCTCCAGGACCTGTCCATTAAGGATACCAGATGGGTCCACGTCGATGACTTAAAGCTTGCACCCCGTGGCCTCGTGTTGGAAGAGTCACTTACACAACCTCCTGACCCCCCTTCCCCTCCACACATCCCTCAATCTCCTTCATCTCCACCTACACCTACTTATTCATCAACCAATCAATATCGGTCCAAACTGCACTCTGCCCATCAACCTCTTCAGGACCTCTCCCATTAACTCTATCCTGATTTTCTAGGTACGATGTTAGCGATCTACCTGGTGGCAGTGCTGAGCCTCCTGGGGTCTGGGTCGGGTCAGGACAATGGTGGAGTACGTCCCAGGGCCTTGATCGGCTCAGGAGGCGAGGAAGTCTCCCTGCGCTATGATCTTGCACCCTGGGCCGACGTAGCCATTGCCCTACCTGCCTATGCGCACCAGCTCCACGGAATCAAGACCCATCTCACGGCCATCATGGCGACACACAACCCAAATCAGTATCTCTATAACCTTTTCCTACCACTCTCCTGGCAATTGCACTACATAAGTAACAAATTCACTGAGCTGAATGACATATTTTCCATTTAGACACCCGTTGGTCATAACGTGTGAAACGAGGTCTCTTCGACTTCAGAGGTGAGATTCTAAGTGACTTGTTTGGCGTTGCTACAGCCCGTGACATTTCTGGCTTCAAATCTCATCTTGCTCATTTAGCTTCAGCCCTAGAATCCCAACGCCGAGTCATCAAAATCCAACACACTATGTTACAGAAGATTACGGCCCACCTAAATGATATAACATCCACTCTAAACAACTTCACCAATATCTTACGACAACACCTTTCAGATCTCAACGTTATCTCAGTTCTTCTACCTCAAACTCAACATGGATAATCTCCAACTGGCCATTGACTCTCTCCAATCTCAAGTCTCTACCTTGGTTCGTATCCTGGTCGATCCTATAAATGGACGTGTCACTACCGTCTTAGTACCTGTCTCAGCTCTCTGTTCTGTCCTGGAATGGGCTCACTCCACCTTCGGTCAATCCCAGGTGCTCCCCTATTCCTCCCTCGAATATTATTATCCTCTTCTCGAAGCCATTCTTCTCACCAAATACGTCGTCGTCCATATTCCTCTCCGTTCTGCCATAACCTTTAACCTTTTCCACATCATTCCATTCCCTTTCCGCCTCAACAACTCCTTGTTACAGGTATCTGTTCCTTCAGAATATTTCCTCCTCTCCCATGATCATCTTTCAGTTGCCTTCCTTTCTTCCACAGACCTCCAGAAATGTTCCTCCCTTACTCCAACCTCTCGTCTCTGTGCTGTCCACCTTTTCGCTATCTTCCCTAGCAGTGCTACACCCTGTGAGTCTGCTTTAGTTCGGAACCATTCCATCTACTCGGCCTGTTCCTTTGTACCAGCTCCTGAACTCCCGGTCCACCATGCTCACCTCAACCATGTCCAGTACTTCTTCTTTGCTGTTCCCATCTCTGTCACAATCATGTGTCCTGGTTCTTCGGTTCGATCCGTCCCCGCTAGTGGTCTCTACAAAGCACCAGACTATTGTACTGTCAAATCAGAGTCCGTCATCACTTACGCCACTCGCTATCACCAAGCTGTCCGTAAACACTCCTATGACATCTTTCAAACAATCGACATGCCTTCAACCCTACCATCTGCCAACATTACCGTCACCTCCCCTAACTTGCGCATGCTAACATTGCTCATTGACAGTGACTTCATTATGGATCAATTTTCTTTGGCCTTCAGCCATTCATGGGTTCATCCAACAGTTGTGTTTCCCCCTGTGGTTATCGCTTTCATAGGTTTAATACTCAGCATATGTGCAGTGCATTGTTGTGTCAGGAAAATGGAACGCCGACTCCAAGAAATCAGAGTCGCTACAGGCATAGTACGCCCTACACACGACGTAGAAACTCCCTGTACTTAGTGCCCTCACATTCAGTGACTACCAATGCCATCTGACAATTAACCAAACTGTGAACAGAACTTTTCCTACTAGAAACTGATGGTATTTCTTTAATTCATTATTGAGCGACAGTGTATCCTACAGAAACTAGCAAAAAAAAAAAATGAATGAAGAACAACAAAAGAACTCTCATATCTACTCCTTGTTTATCATGTATCAAGATATTATTGTATAATCCCCATTATGTTTGTGTATACCTTCGACCCTTACTGGGCACATACCTATCAATTAATCTTTGTATATCTTATATGTATATATCCTTCTAATTACCTCCCCTAAACATGGCCACGTCTACTCTACTGCCCCCTGTATCATACTTATCCCTTGTACAAACCTCCCCGACCCTGCCTTAGTAATATAATCAAACACTATATACCTCCTGGTGTCAGGAGACACCATCTCAGCTACCCGGAGGAGTAGTGTACCCCTCCTACAATATGTCTACCCCCGATGTATATATGCCCCCCCCCCCAATGCATACATGCCCCCACTAAACTTGCTGACCTAGCACGCTTTCCCAGAGTCCAAGCCTGGGCAGAGGGCGTTACTGCGTCAGTTCTGAGCAGACACTCAAGAAGGGCAGACTATTTTTGTCAGAGGTCGTAATAAACTCCTTAACTAGGTGTTTGTACACGGAGTTTCTATCACCAAAGTATTGCAAATTACATCCTTCCTTACACACCCAAACAGCCCTCATATTGTTCTTCATTGAAGGATCCCTCCGCTCCCCTCCCTACCCAGGTCCCATTATTATATATATAAATGATCTAGACTTAGGAGTCACTAGCAGCATCAGCAAATTTGCCGATGATACGAAAATAGGGCATATCATTAACTCGACTGACGATTGCCATAACTTACAAGAGGACCTCGATATATTGTCCAAATGGTCTAAAACTTGGCAAATGGAATTTAACGTTGAAAAATGTAAAGTACTTAATGTAGGCAAGACCATTGCAGATACTAAATACAACTCGGGTAACAAAGAAATTAGCAAATCGAAATACGAGAGAGATCTAGAAGTTATGGTTAGTAATGACATTAAACCAAGGCAACAGTGTATTAATGCGAGAAATAGAGCAAACAGGGTTTTAGGATTTATATCAAGAAGCGTAAGCAGCAGGTCATCAAAAGTAATACTGGAAATTTATTTAGCATTAGTAAGGCCACATTTAGACTACACAGTACAATTTTGGTGTCCTTACCATAGAATGGATATTAACTCGTTAGAAAATGTACTGAAAAGAAGTACAAAAATGATACATGATGTTCGGAACCTGTCGTATGAAGACAGACCGAAAAGACTAAGTCTGCACTCGCTAGAGAGGCGTAGAGTAAGGGGAGACTTAATTGAGGTGTTTAAGTGGATGAAGGGTATAAATAAAGGAGATATTAGCAAGGTGCTTAACCCGCCCCATCCCGACGTTTTCTGAGCAGTGGTACGCCCTAGTCCTGACATTTTTGGACCTTTTTTTTTTAGGCTCAAACATTCGCTTTTGGTAAGAAACATCGAAAATTCATAGAGAAATCGCTCACCTGAGGTTTAAAATACTCGATCCAGGTACGAGTACCTCCTTACCTGACTGGGTTTTCTAACAGGCTGGCACCAAAGAAAACTAGTTCTATGGGAGGGTAACTATTTTATCCACTCATAAACAGTATTTATTTATTTACTTGGTACGAATTTATATGTAGTACAAGAGTATATTGGTTTTCAAACAGTAATATAGGCATTATAAGCATTGTTTCACTCACTAACTCATCACCATTCATGACCTTTTTTTCCCACATTACCTGATCATCATTTCTGACTGTTTCTTCCTCTAATGCTATGTAAACTTTGTCCTCCACATTGTCATCGATTGAGGAATCACTCTGGCCCTGAATGTCTTTATTTGCCAGGTCACTGGTAACAGGTGAATTGCCGAGACAGTGGCGTGCAGGGGGGGGGAGAGGTTATGCGGTGTAAGGCATTGTCCCTGCTTGGCATCTTGTAGAGGAATAGAGGAAGGTGTCCCGTGTATACGTGCCAAAAATCCCTCGCGAAATCCCTCGCGAAAATTGAAAATTGTGCAAATTAGGGACCTTGCAATGTTGCCGCGTTAATTTACGTCTTCGGGATATGAGTGCACATCATGTGAGGACGTGAATTCACGTCTCCGGGATGGGGCGGGTTAAAGTGGACATACATGATAGAACTAGAAGTAATGGTTTCAAACTAGAAAAATTCCGTTTCAATAAGGAAATAAGTAGAAATTGGTTTGGTAATATAGTAGATGAATGGAATAAGCTACCTAGTAAAGTAGTTGCTGCCTCTTCCATTGAGAGTTTCAAGCTTAGGCTAGATAAGCATGTGACAAACAAGGGGTGGGTATAGAAAAAAAAAATCTTATAACCAATACTAATTCATACTTTTTCCTTTTCAGGTTACATTACGATTGTTCCTATTCTCCTTTCACACTTCCCTATAAAATGTCCACGCCATTTTTTCTGTACTGCTTGGTGTTTTTTCTTTTTCCTGCCGGCTTCAGCTGGAGGGTTTGGAGAGCGGGGGAGAGCCTTCTTCTTTGCTGTCCTTATCTCATTCTAGTAGATCAGTTACTCTTCTAGGAGCTGCCTAGCATGGGCCAACCGGCCTACTGCAGTTATCCTGTCTTCTTATGTTCTTATGTTCATCACTTCCTTCTCCCTCTCTGCTCCCGAGATGGAGGGGGCATAACTTCCCCTCCTCAGACCTTAGGAGTTCATGGTTATCTTGCCCCCGTGGAGTTAACCAGATGTGGCCACCTGAGTCGTACAGTATATTTCTGAATATGTACAGTATAGGTGCACACTCCTATGTATCTGTGTGTGTAACTTAATATTTGGAACTCACGTATTTGTTTTATCTAATTATTCTTCCCATTTCCAACCTTCCACCTCCATTCTCACTCCCTATCCTTCCCATTCCCCACCCCTCCTCACTCCAGTTCCCCACTTCTCCCTTTCTTAGCAGCATCTCTCCTTTCCCCATTCTCCCTCTCACCAAACCAGTCCCCGTATATCTTCCCCCTCCCCCTGTTCTCTTTCGCCTTCATGACTCTACTCAGGTGTGGTGTGTGTGTGTGTGTGTGTGTGTGTGTGTGTGTGTGTGTGTGTGTGTGTGTGTGTGTGTGTGTGGCGCATTTAGGAGTGTGTGTGTTTGTGTGACTCTGAACTCCGTGGTGAGAGGGCCTGTTGCTTCGTCACTCCTCAGGCAGGTAACCTTGAGCAAGTAGTTTTTCTCCTTCCACATCATGCGTTTTATATTTTACTCCTGCCACTGACAGACGGTTTCAGCCAGCTTAGCCTTTTCCATAAAGATCTCTCCTTTCCTCTCCCTCCCCCCCCTCTCTCTCTCTCTCTCTCTTTACTCGTATATTTTCTCAGTCATGCCATGCTGTTCACCTGTAAAGAGATCCCTGGCAGTGAAGTGGTTGATACTGTACCAGCCACATGTATCCCTCATTGTTAGACAAACTTTTCCCGGGTTGAATGACCTAAAAAAGATGTCAGTAGCAGAGATTAAGGGCTTAAGAATTTGGTGCTTTATGACAGGTACCGATACAGCTGTGCCTGCTGCCCGGTGAACTCTTAGGCAGCGATCTTGTTCAGGTTCATTTTCGTCAGGGCAGATGATTCTTCAGCTGGTGAGTGCTGATGACGTGGCCCACCTGGAGAGGTGGAAGGCATGGGAAAATCCCAGAAAAGATGATAATGGGGCGGGGCGCTGAGGCAACACAAGAGTAACAATGAGAGAGAGGGGGGGGGGAGAGAGAGCGACGTTGCTAACTCTACTGCTCTAAAAGTGTCCTGTTTAGTTATACCGAACAGTAATATATCAGTCTATCTATGTATTCGCCCCTGTGTAGAGTACAACTCTCATGTGTGGGGAGCCCTCCCACATACAGCCCTTCTCAAGAAGGTGGAGTCAAGGGCTTTTCGTTTCATTAACTCTCCTCCTCTTATTGGCTCCCTTCACCCTGTGTCTCTTCGCCACACTGTTGCATCTTTATCTCTTTTCTATCGCTACTTTAGTGACTACTGTTCCTCTGAACTGTCTGCTTGCATCCCTCCACCACTACGTCGGATGCGTAGCACCCGTCTAGCAACAAACTCTCACGCCTTTTCTGTCCAACTCTAATGCATGAGTTAGCCGTTACTCCCAGTCCTTCATGTATACAACAAGTTAGTTCTGGAACTGTCTCCCTCTGTCTGTATTTCCAACTGCCTATGACTTCCAGTTTTTCAAACGCAGCGGGTCCAGGCATCTCGAAATGAACATATCTTGAATTTGGCTCTATTATCTTGCTTTTATTTTTTCTTGGAGGGAACAATCTTGAGGCTCCTGACTTTTGGTTCCTTCTTCGTTGCATAATATAAATAAATAAATATATATATATATATATATATATATATATATATATATATATATATATATATATATATATATATTGTTACGGAACAGAGAGAGATAATGTACACTTTAAGTGAGAATACTAAAAATCACTACTGTCCCTTAAAGTTCCAGGTTCAAAACAAAAGAGTTAGGTAAAATTACAAGTTAAAGTTTAATGCTCAAACTAACAACAAAACATTCAGGACTCGTAAGGATAATGTAATGGCAAAAAACAGGTTAAATATATGGTTAACTGCAATAGCCTCTATTAACACGAAATTAGCATGAGTAAATTTATCTAAGTCAGCCCTGATAAAATGACAATACACTGGATAATGCTCAGTTAATGCAAGATAAATTATTACAGATACGAAATATTATGAACAATGGCTGACATGAAACTTTACATTAATCACAAAAACCTTACTAGGCCCAAGAATCAACACCCCATGCTACACAGTACAAGAAAAAATGCAATAACACTTATACTCAAATTACACAGCTGCTAGATGGTTGAAGACTTCCTGAGCACTCACAATAATAACTGTACAGGGGAGGACAGAGATGTGAACAAAATAAGGAGTAGATCTAAGTGGCAATAATGCAGAGAGTGAGCTCATTCTATAAGGGCCGGCAGAGCTCGATACAACTTGTAAGAAGGACGCGCAAATGAAGCCATGGGGACAAAGAGTTGACAATCCTGCTCTGAACAACAGAAAGAACGACTTACTCTACTATAAGAGAGGAGGGGGGGAGTGAGGTAGAACACGCTCATGATCAAACATGCAGCATACTGTACGTTAGAATTACACAAAGGATGATGAAATCATTGGCTATGTAACACCTCCCCACAAAGAAAAAGAAATTTACAAAGGAAATTTCTTATTACTCTAAAACAATCTGTCTAAAATCTAGATAAGCAATCTGCAATAACGTTTTCTTTCCCCTTGACATGTTGTATGTCTAATGAATACTCCTGAAGAAGTAGACTCCATCTTGTCAATCTCTGATTTTTATCTTTAAACTTACTAAGGAATTTCAGTGGGTTATGATCGGTATAAATGACTATGGGATCAAAACCAGAACACAAATAAAATGAAAAATGCTGTAAACCCAAAATCAAGGCCAAAAGCTCTTTCTCAATAGTTGAGTAGTTCTTTTGAGGTGGAGTGAACTTCTTACTGTAATAAGATACAGGGTGTTCAATACCCTGATCATCCTCTTGCAGCAAAACAGCCCCAGCTCCTGTATCACTTGTGTCAACAGCCATCTTAAAAGGCTTAGCAAAATTTGGAGTAGCGAGCACTGGCTGACTTAATAGGATAGCTTTAAGTTTGCTGAAAGAGGATTCACAGTTATCGGTCCAGACAAATTTAACTCCCTTTTTCAGTAGGTCTGTAAGTGGTGATACAAGAATTGAAAAGTTAAGAACAAATCTCCGGTAATAACCTACCATTCCCCAAAATCTTTGTAGCTCTTTCCCACTTTTAGGTCTGGGAAGATCACTTATAACCTGAACCTTAGCTCCTGGTGGTGCAACGTGTCCATCACCAATTATGTACCCAAGGTACTGAACTTTAGCTTGACCAAACTCACACTTTGATAAATTAGCTACAAGATTAGCCTGAACCAAACGCTCAAGAAATTTACTGACATGGCATAGGTGATCTTTCCAGCTGTCACTGAAGATTAATACATCATCAATATAAACAACACACCCTGCCAAACCCTCTGTTACAACATTCATGAGCTTCTGAAATGTGGCTGGTGCATTCTTCATACCATATGGCATTACAGAACATGCAAAAGTCTTTCCTAGTGTTACAAAACATGAGATCTCCCTAGCACGTTCAGTCATAGGTACTTGCCAGTATCTCTTTAACAAATCAAACTTACTTATGTACCTAGCCTTTCCGATCTTGTCTATGCAATCTTCCACACGAGGGAGAGGGTAAGTGTCTGTTTTGGTTATCTGATTAACACGTCTGTAGTCGATGCAAAGCCACTGTAACCCACCTGGCTTAGGGACTAGAGTGACAGGAGAACTCCACTCGCTCTGACAGGACTCAATCATCTTGTGGTCCAACAGGTAGCCAAGCTCGTTCTCGATGAGAGGAACTTTCACTGGGTTCACAAGGTAAGGAGGCAGTTTAATTGGCTTTGCGTCTCCAACATCGACATCATGCATCAACACAGTAGTTCTTCCTGGAGTGGCACGGAACACTTGCGGGTACTCCTGCAGTATTGCTGAAAGCTCCTGTCTTTCCTCGGGAGGTAGATGAGAAAGCTTAGTCTGGAGATCATTCATGAAATCAGGATTCTTCCCCAAACTATCACTCAGGCTCATACTGCATGGGAGAACTTCACTTGCAGACTCGGGTGGAAGAGCTACAGTGCAGACTGGGTTATTTTCGTCCCGCCTGTGATATAACTTTAGCATGTTGATGTGACAAAGTTGCTTGTTCTTTCTACGATCTGGTGTGGCGATGACATAGTTGACATCACTGAGTTTCTTCTCCACGAAATAAGGACCACTAAACTTGGCTTGAAGAGGTTGCCCATGCACTGGTAGCAGAATCAAAACCTGATCTGGCTGAAAGTGGTGTAACCTGGACTTCTTATCATACCAAGTCTTCATCTTCTCCTGACCAGCTCCTAAATTCTCTCTCGCCAGCTGTAAAGCAATGGACAGCCGTTCTTTGAACTTCATCACATACTCCAGCAGGTTGACGTCATCTTCCTCCGACAGCCAGCATTCCTTGAGTAGCTTAAGGGGTCCTCTTACTTCATGGCCAAACAGTAGTTCAAAAGGTGAGAAGCCCAGTGATTCATTTGGAGATTCTCTTGCGGCAAATACAACAAATGGAAGACCTGTATCCCAGTCTTTCTGATGTTCCAAACAGTATTTCCTGAGCATCGATTTGAGTGTTTGATGATATCTCTCCAACGCTCCTTGGGTCTGGGGATGGTGAGCTGAAGACGTGATCTGGGTGATGCCCAACTCTTTCAGAGACTGCTTGAAAACACTTGACATGAAATTACTTCCCCGGTATGACTGTATCTCCTTGGGCAGACCAAACTTTGTGAAGAACCCTAGCATTTCCTTAACCACGTTCTTTGCTGAGATATTTCTAAGTGGAATGGCTTCAGGATAACGAGTAGCCATATCAATCAGGGTCAACACATAAGATAATCCTGAAGAAGTCTTAGGAAGAGAGCCCACAATATCCACCAACACATGGGTGAATGGCGCCTCAAAAGGAGGAATGGGAACTAGAGGTGCAACCTTTTCGGTCTGATTACACTTCCCCACAACTTGACAGGTGTGACAAGACTTACAATACCAGGAAACATCCCTGAAGATACCTGGCCAGTAGAAGTGTTTCAAAATGCGTGCCACAGTCTTCCTCACTCCAATGTGTCCTGCCAAACTGGAATCATGAGCCACTCTAATGATATCCTGCCTACAAACACGAGGGATGACAACTTGATGTACAACCTCCCATTCACAGTCGGCTGATGCTGTTGGGGGTCTCCATTTCCTCATAAGTACTCCTGACTTTATATAATAACAAGTAGAAGCACCAGCTGACTCTTCCTCACTGCAAGCAGAGTTAGCTAGACCTTTCAACTCAAGGTCAGCAACCTGCAACTCAACCAACTCTTGACGAGGCAAATTATCAACACTACGGGGTACTGCCTCGTCTGGTGAGTGGTCCAAATTAGCAAGAAAAGTGTCAGCTAGGATAACATCATCATCATCATTATCCTCTAAATCACCAGTAACTTTAGACTTAGCCCTAGTGACAGCACATGCAGGGAACACATCAGGGACATCACAATCCTGGGTCGCAGCCACTGGCTCACTAGACAACTGAGGAGCTGGACACACTTGACTTCCACCAATATCATTTCCAAGTAAGAAAGTTACACCTGACATTGGGAGTGTCTCAACCAACCCAACCATAACGGAACCATTAACAAAACCAGACTCTAAATTCACTCTGCACAGAGGGACAGAGAAGTAATTATTCCCTACACCTTGCATGATTACAGTTTCATCAGAGGAATTAACATTAGAGCCTAGAACACTGGTCAGCATAAGGGTTTGGCAGGCACCTGTATCACGATATATTTTAACTGATTTCCTGTCATTACTGTCCAGAGGACTGACAAAACCATCAGACAGGAAATTAGCACATGAACTCTTGAGAGTGTCACCCACGATACTGCTCAAAAGAGGAGCTCCATCATGAGAATTTAATTTACCCCTCAAAGCAGGTTCAGTTAACTCAGTTAAAGAATTCTGGGTACTCTCAAGGGTGGACACTAGACCAATTGACTGAATATTTAAAGACTCCTTTTTGTTCACATCACGCTGTCTCCTGAAACATCTCTCCGTAGTATGACCAAGCTTACTACAATAAGTACATTTACTTTTCTGAAATCTAGAGGTGAAGCTGGTATTTACTTCCTGAAAAACATCATCTTTATTCTCTTTCCTGTTACCTGTACTCTGAGTAGAGGCAACGTACTTACTCTCAGCTTTCCTTCTTTCTCTAGAATATCTCTTGTGAGTGAGAACATATTCATCAGCTAAAACTGCAGCATCAGACAAATTATCTGTTCTTCTCTCATCAAGATATAGGCTTACATCTTTATAAATACACCTTTTGAAGTCCTCCAGCAAAATCATCTGCTTAAATTTGTCAAAATCAGAATCCACATTCTTAGAATTTAACCACTGCTCTAACAGATCTTCTTTGATTTTTGCATACTCAACATGGGATTGCTTATCTTGCTTGTAAGTTGTCCTAAATTTTACTCTATAGGCTTCAGGAACAAGCTCATAGGCCTTAAGAATCAAGCTCTTAACTGCATCATAATTATCAGATTGATCCTGAGGCAAAGATGCATAAGTTACTTGAGCTTTACCGGTGAGAATAGTTTGAAGGAGTACTGGCCAATACTCTTTGGGCCAATTAAAACCTGTAGCTACCCTCTCAAACAACTGAAAATACTTTGTTAAATCAGATTCATTAAAAGGAGGGACGAGTTTAACATTTTTAGCCACATCAAAATCATCAGAGCTAGATGATACAGTTCCACCTGTTTCATGCGATACTCATGGTCTGCCTGAAGCCTAGCATGTTCAATTTGTGCCTGAGCTTGTATTTGTGCCTCCTGAATACGAGCCTGAGACTCCGCCTCCTTAACCTGAGACTCCGCCTCCTTAGCCTGAGACTCAGCCTCCTTAGCACGTGCATTAAATTCAGCCTCCTTAACACGAGCCTCCTGCAGAGCTAGCTGTAACTTAGCTATTTCAATCCGCGTTTGCTCATTTGGAGGAGTTACATTAAACAAGCTTCTATTAATCATGCCAACAATTTGATCTTTAGAATGATGAGAGTGAACTGCAATTCCCAATTGTTGAGCAACAAGTTTAAGTTCATTCTTTGTTCTGTTTTCTACATCACACACTGTTTGCACATTTGACAAAAAATCTTTGGCTTCATCAAGTGTAGTAATAGTAGACATCATGAATAAATCACAGCCACAAAATATCAAGCAATATCCTTATGATAATATCCTGAATATCCTGAAAAGAGGTCGCCAAATTTATGTTACGGAACAGAGAAAGATAATGTACACTTTAAGTGAGAATACTAAAAATCACTACTGTCCCTTAAAGTTCCAGGTTCAAAACAAAAGAGTTAGGTAAAATTACAAGTTAAAGTTTAATGCTCAAACTAACAACAAAACATTCAGGATTCATAAGGATAATGTAATGGCAAAAAACAGGTTAAATATATGGTTAACTGCAATAGCCTCTATTAACACGAAATTAGCATGAATAAATTTATCTAAGTCAGCCCTGATAAAATGACAATACACTGGATAATGCTCAGCTAATGCAAGATAAATTATTACAGATACGAAATATTATGAACAATGGCTGACATGAAACTTTATATTAATCAAAAAAACCTTACTAGGCCCAAGAATCAACACCCCATGCTACACAGTACAAGAAAAAATGCAATAACACTTATACTCAAATTACACAGCTGCTAGATGGTTGAAGACTTCCTGAGCACTCACAATAATAACTGTACAGGGGAGGACAGAGATGTGAACAAAATGAGGAGTAGATCTAAGTGGCAATAATGCAGAGACTGAGCTCATTATATAGGGGCCGGCAGAGCTCGGTACAACTTGTAAGAAGGACGCGCAAATGAAGCCATGGGGACAAAGAGTTGACAATCCTGCTCTGAACAACAGAAAGAACGACTTACTCTACTATATGGGAGTAGGGAGGGAGTGAGGTAGAACACGCTCATGATCAAACATGCAGCATACTGTACGTTAGAATTACACAAAGGATGATGAAATCATAGGTTATGTAACAATATATATATATGTATATATATATATATATATATATATATATATATATATATATATATATATATATATATATATATATATATATATATATATATATATATATATATATATATATAATATTCTATAAACTCAAAGTTTGCGTCTGTATGCTTGTGTTTGTCAATCTCTGTGTCTGTCTGTAATGCAAAGTAAATGTGGAGCATCACGCAAAACGCCAAGAGATATCAACAAACCCAACAGCAAAAGTTGTTAATAACCCAATACAGCATTTCTTAAGCCACAAAGCTTTCCCCAAACCATCCCAGTTTGCCCTCTGGCTGTACTTAGGAAAAAAAAAATGACAATCGTTGTTGGAAGACGATAGAGACTTTTCATCGCTCCTATAATAGTTACCCTGGGACCAAAGTACTGCGGAAATTGTCACAGCGAAGCCAAGGAAAAGTTACCTAGAAAAGTGGTGTGTTTTGCCACTCTGGCCCATTTTTGTCATTTTTGGGATTTGGAGAACCCATAGAGGATCAACTATGTCTCTCTCTCTTTCTCTCTCTCTCTCTCTCTCTGTGTGTGTGTGTGTGTGTGTGTGTGTGTGTACCGGTATCTCTCTCTATGCAGGCATACAGATGGACGCAGATACGTACACACAGGGTGTCTTGAGACTTGACGTAGCCTACTAACTTCGGGGGGAGGGGGGTGATTGCTAATGTTATTCTAAGACATAAATGCTCTACGAACTTATGTCAAATATTATGGAGTAAATGGTATTTAAATCTGAATGGTGATGGTGAGAAATGATTCCTTTCCACCTCCTGTTTCCAACCCGTATAACATTCACTGGTTTATTTTCAATAACATTAGCCTCGGCAATAATAAATAAAACTCCACTGTGAGCTGTCAAACCATAACAGTGAACATAAAATATAAATAATAATAATAATAATCACACAGTTGGAAGTAAGTGTGCGTGTGAGCTGCCTTATGAAAACTTGTCTTCTGCCTGACCTTCATGCGCTATTGGCTCACTCTGGAAAAAAAAAAAAAAGTTTACCCTTTCCGTGTTTCACTCACCTCGATTGACTAATATTCTTCAACTGAGAGAGGTTTGATATGTTTTTTCTGTCCATAAATGATTCTCTTTGGTATGATGCTTGAGGTAGTATAGTAATGGACATGGAATAGGCGAGTTTTTGTCCCTCATTGTTACCCCTGCAGTATCTAGTTAACCCTTCACTACGATGACGTGTTAGTGTCATTTAACATCCCTGTCTCCGAACGAGTTTATTCAACTTAAGGAAAGATTTACAAGTGGATAGAGAAGCTTCAGTGTTTAATTTCCTTCTCACTTCCAATGGGATTCTTCTAAGCTGAATTACCTGATGTGGTACAAGTGAGAATTAACCAGAAGGTGTCATCCTACTGAAACATCTATTAGTCATCCTCCCTGTAGTAGGTACTTCATTAACTCTCAGGCTCACAGTTAAGGCTGACTCCCAGATGAATAACATCGCCTGGTGTTAGGTGGAATAAACTACCAGAGTTTTCCCGACCATTAAACGGTAACTGGTGATAGTGTCACGATCTAACGATAGATTTGTGCTACCGATGGACAGCGCCAGGCCGAGATTGATTCATCACTATCGCACAAATCGATCGATATTGGCGCGGACTATGGAAGCCCCACGGCTGGAGAAGTTGGTTTTTCCAGCAGTTAACAAATAACTCAGTATTTTTTCCACAACTGGTCGCTAGTGAATCATGCATAGTCGGGGCAACTCTGATATTTTATTCCAGCTAACCCCAAACGATTATATTCAACCTATCTATAGTATCTATATATTGTAAATACGAGTATATCTCTATCTACCTATATATATATGTCTGTTTGTCTGTCTATCTATCTATCTATTTATCTATCTATCTATATCTATCTATGTCTATATCTATCTATCTATCTATATCTATATTTATATCTATTTTTTCCTGTCTATCTATATTTTTCTGTCTATCTGTATCTATCTATCTATCTATGTCTATCTATCTATATCTATATCTATCTATTTATATTTGTTATGCTAGGTGTTTTTAGGCTGACTTCTCGTCTTGAGAACACTAGCTACTGAGCGGGGTTCTCTTTCGAGACCGGAACTAGAATACACAACAAGAGGAACAGGACATAAAAACTCGGCAGACCAACCTTACACATATATTGCCTTAATTCTGATTCCATTACAGTATACAGCAAATATATACAGTACAGGTTATATGGACAATGTCAGGCTTTGATACACAACAGTTACTACACACAATATACGCAAGTGTAGTCGCTGTTAGTCATTACTATTCACCAACAATACGCAGTAGATATAAGTACAGTCTGAATAGCCTTTACCATACAGTCTTAGTGTATCACTCGTTAGTTCTAGACCTAGCCAGTTCTCACTGTGCATTAGAGGTGCCGCTGTGTTGAGTATTGACACTGTCAGTTCTCACTGCACCATAGGTGGGGATAAGACATATAACACAGACACTGTCAGTCCCTGTTTCACATTGGTGGCACTGGTATTACACTGTTGGGCTTCTTTGGCTGCTGAAACCTGGCCTAATCATAAGTGACGCCCGGGCGTGGGAGGCTGGTTGTTGGGCGTATCCTCCCGTAGGAGGCACGGAACTACTGCAGTGGGTGAGGTCGTCAGGTGTGGCTGCGGACTGGTGTACAGGGAGGCCCTTTCCTGGTGGGACCTCGACCTGGAAGGTGGCCCTTGGGACTGGGGCCGGACAGGACCAACAGACGCGCCTGTTGTCACTTGCTCCTGGCAGAGGGTCGTCTACAGGACGGGCCCGGCAGGTCTCGCCCCAGGGTCCTGGGGACGTCCCTGGGTGGTTGAGGGCTGTGGTGACCACTGGGCCGGACCGCTGTCAGGAGCTGCCTGCAGCGTCCCATCTGAGTGGCGTCTGTCGACTCCGGGCATCATCCAGGGGCAACCTGTAGGATGTGGATCCCCTCTCCTGGGATAGGTCCCCGCAACCACTTCTCAAACAGCAGCTCCTCCAGGGGACTGTACCTATGAGGAGAGGGAGAGAGACGTCCTGCTCGGCCTCCGGATATAAGGTGGGCTGAGCCAGAGACTTCCTCAGAAGGGCTAGTTCTAGAGACTGTGGACGAAAGGTGTACAGTGGCCATCCCTTCCCCTATGTGTACAGTGGCCGAAGTCGTGGTTCCATAGACTCTAGGAACAACAGCTGAAGGGTGTACAGGGGCTGACCCTTCCCCGGTAAGTACAGTGGCCAATACCGTGGTGCTGTTCCCTGAGGAGGAGGCAGATGAAGGACGTACAGTGGCTGACCCTTCTCCAACGTGTACAGTGGCCAATGTCGCAGTTCTGCCTTTGCCTGGCCTACCAGCTGACATGCGTACAATGGCAGTCACGTCCAACCTGGAATGTACAGTAGCCACCATCTCAGGGCTGGTTCCAGGAGTGGCTGCAGCTAAAGGGCATGCAGTGGCCAACCCTTCCCCAGTACGTGCAGTGGCCGATACTGCGATGCTGCAGGGTGCAACAGCTGAAAGGTGTACAGTGGCCGACCCTTCCCCAGTACATACAGTGGCAGATACCACGGTGCTGCAGGGTGCAACAGCTGAAGGGCATACAGTGGCTGACCCTTCCCCAGTACATACAGTGGCAGATACCACGGTGCTGCTTGGGACTGTCCGTAGACAAGTACCACCCCGATCCTGGCGAGTGTTGGTGCAGCTGCAATGTAGTGCACCGGTACTGTCTAGTTGTCGTTGGCCGTGCTGAGGGAAAGAGGGGCTTAGGGCCGTGGTACACCTGGGCCCATCTTGCTCGGGCCTGGCACTCTCTCTGTCTGCCCCTCCGTAGTCTCCTTCTGGGGTGGGTGTGGGGCTGTGGGACCATCCTAGGGTAGGTGTCTCTGCAGGGGGGTGTATTTCAATATGCAGTATATATATATATATATATAGAGAGAGAGAGAGAGAGAGAGAGAGAGAGAGAGAGAGTGTCGCAGAAGGAAAGGGCATAAGTCTGGAAAATGATACAAGGCAAAAAATAATTATATCAACCTGCGTTTAAATCTTAACCAATATGGAACTACAGTTACTGAGAATCCCAGAACTGATTTCGCCAAACAAGTTAATACAGGTTTGTGTTGGGTGTAGAGTGTATGTCCCAAGTCGGACATATGTATATATATATATATATGTGTGTGTGTGTGTGTGTGTGGGTAATATTTGCTTTATTATTATTATTATTATTATTATTTCTTTTAGGTAACATGGAACTGATGTATTAGCCATGGGGAACATCAACGCAAAAGACCCAGATTACTGGAACATTACGGATGACCCTGGAATTCGCAACGAGAACTGGATGTGAACACTTCCAGACAACATGTTAGTGAGCCAGGTGTCCATCCCTGGGACCCACAACACAATGGCCAGGGAAGGTGGTCTGTGGGTGTGGTGTCAGAGTCTCTCCCTGGCTATCCAGCTTCTCATTGGTATTCGCTTTCTTGACATTCGGAGCCGCCATTTTCAAGACACGTTGCCCATCCACCATGGAGTAGCTTTCCAAAACATTAACTTTAGTGAAGTGGTTAAGAAAGTGTTGGGCTTTCTAAATAAGCATCCTTCGGAATTTGTCTTCATGCACGTCAAGAAGGAATATAAGGTGGAGCGAAACACACTAAGTTTATCGGATATCGTGGAAGGAGTACGTCATACAGCTGGTCAACATTGCGTCTGGCTTAGCACCACAACACCTTCAGTTGGAGAATGCAGGAGGAAGGTAATAATCCCGAATGATTTTGCCCAGAATGAGAAACACCTGGGCATACCCTGGTGTAGCATAGACCTCAAGGACACGTGGGACACAGACTCAGACAACAAATGGGAGAAAGTCAGACATCGCCTAGACAAAGCCCAAAGTGACAGTGGTGGCAAGATGTACATAACTTTCACCAGCCACATCGGTTCAGCCCCCCCACCCCCTCAGTCTCTGGCTAGTATAATGAACCCTAGACGGCATTCGTATGTGAGGAACTCCAAGAAACGGATTGGCTAGTTGCTAGCGATTATCCTGGACCATCGTTAATCACGGATATTATCAAAGTCAACTCTTAAGTGAATACTCGCTCAATGCCTATATCCAGGCATTCCCAATTGTCTTCTATATCGAATACCATCGAGTTCAGTGGTAACGTTGAAAAAAGTGCTACATAGTAATTCTGAAATGCCAAATTTTACATGTACATCAAAGTCATATACCGAACAATTCAACAGTTGGTATGCTGTTTCTATAATGCAGTATGTTTTGTACACACACCCTGCAGTCAGTGATTAATCCTCAGTAGCAAAGAAATGAATTAACAGAACACTCTTAATAATGAGTGAATTAAGTAGCTAAACTATTTAACAGACGGCTTTGAATTTCAAGCATTTTATTACTGTGTTGTATTACTGTTGAGTCTGGGATATTGAGGGATATTTCGGTGTTACTGGACTGACAAAATGTCTTACCCATTTATGACGATATGTGATAGGCTGCTTTGGTCATTAACCTACTCATGGACTATGCCATCAAATATTTTTTTAATGTCCATTGTTCAGTAACGCAGATGTTGTGTGAAATTCATATAATGTTCTAGATGGAAAAGTCGCGGAGTAAATCGCGTCATATTCTAACGCCTTATAGTTGACACAAAAAGAAACAATCGGCAACTATACTTCTTCCCAAGCCAACATGGGGAACGCCTCAAATTCCGGGTTATACTTTGCTAAATATGTCATTTAAAGTTTTTTTCTTTATTCTTTTTTCCTTTTAATTAACAATTTGCTGTATAAAAAAGTCAGAGACGTTTTTTGGAAGCTTATGAAAATTTTTTTGGACAAATTTTAAAATGCTATTACCCATGACCATTGTTTTTTTTTTTTTACGTAGATGATTGAAGGTATATTTACATATTTTTCTGTGATCATGGTGCAGTACGGTAGTCACAGTCTCGTCTATCCAATTTGGGTCTTAGCAACCATTTAGCAGGATAGTTATTTATGTTGTATTTCACTTTAAAAATTGTGGGGATATGGTCATATATTTAAATATTTAGTAAACGCTGCAAAGTGTGTGAATTTCCCTCTCAGAATAAGTACACAGGTGAAAACGAAGGGGTTGAAAAATACGTTCACCTCTAGCATGCTGGAATGTAAACATGCTGGACTTCGTGTTATATGAGTCGTGTTCCACGACCATTGATTGGTCTTGTTCATATCTTCAGGCTTATGACACAGTAAATACTATACACATGACAAGAACAGCATATGCTGAAATAAAATCTGTTGAAAAAGCAACTGATTAAAATATCTGCCTCACTCATTTTCGATGCTACACGGGAACACTGACGGCCATCCGTCATACCAAGACAAATTCTAGTGGACTGCAATGTTTATTTCCAGTCACAATTTAGTGACAGGCAGATATGTAATTTTCACGTCATAAGTAACAATGAAGAAGGGTGACATTTGTGAATAACATATACAGACAAAACCTGTTATCCTAATGGGTTAGTGCAGTGGTTTCCAACCTTTTCTAATTCTGGCCCCCCTCACTGAATGACACGTTCCCTGTGCCCCCCTTCCTCAAATACTGTATTTTACTGGCATAGTTGGCACATGCCAATAAATATCATAGATTCTTAATACTTTGAAATTGTTTATATATTCAGATAACTAGATTTCTTATTCATATCTGAAATATTTTCTCCATATTTAGAAATTACTGAATTCCATCATAATTCGTTCGTTTTCGTTTTCGTTTTTAAAGGCTCCAACGTGCTTGCATATGTCGGCCTTGGTCACCTAATGGCGGCTCTCCACACTGCACGATCCATTGCAGCCTCCCTGTTCAGTCCCCTAACCCTGAGGTCACACTTAATGACCTCGTCCCATGTCTTTCTCGGTCTACCCCTCATAACCCCACTCCCAATATTAACACTTCTCACCTTCCTCACCCAATTATCATCCCCCATCCTCTCCACATGTCCAAACCATTTCAATCTACCTCTCCTCATCACAACACCAATACACTCCAGTCCCATCCTACCTCTCAACTCTGCCATCATAAACCCAGCCCCTCCAGGCCTTGGACGCAGGGACGCACTGCACATCCATCTAATCATTGTCATTTCTGTACGTCTGAGCTGGCGAATATCTTCCTCCTTCACTGCCCAGGTCTCACTACCATACAGCATTACACTCCTAACACATGCTGCATACAAAGACCCCTTAGCACGTAGGAAGAGTCCTCTCAATGTCAGGAGAGGCAACAGCTCCATGAACTTCTTCCAACCACTTCTCACCCTAGCCACAGAGCTAGCTCCAGCCCCACCTCCAGCACACAACATGTCTCTCAAATAACAAAACTCTTCCACACACTCAAGAGATTCACCAGCAAGTTCAATCCTTTCACGTCTGACAATCTCCACCTGCACACCCCAACACGCCATACACATAAAATCAGCATTATTTCTCAGTCTATATCTGATACCACTACATCTCTTATGCACCCATTTATAACACACTGCACAAGATGGAATTACTTCCCACGCCCTTGTGGCAAATTGCACATGGCCACTCTCCCTCGTCTTTGACAGTACCGCCACCAACCCTAGATATCATCACTTTTGTTTTATCTGCATTTACCCTTAAACTCTTGTGCCCCATACCATCTCTCCACTTCCTAAATCTTTCCTCCGCCTCCCTTTCGTTCTCTGCAATCAACACCAAATCATCAGCATACAACTCCCACGGGAGTCCGTTTCTAAAGTCACGTGAAAGGGCTTCAAGTACCATGATAAACAACATGGGACTCAAGACTGACTCCTGATGCACACCAACATTCACGGAAAACTCATCACTCAGATCTCCATTCACTCTTACCTGGGTGTGAGCACCCACATACATAGCCATAACCACCCTAACCAGCCACTCCTCCAAGCCAAGCTTTCTCATTGCCCACTTCACCACCTCTCTAGGGACTCTGTCAAAGGCCTTTTCCAAATCAACAAAAACAAAATAAAGATCCCATCTCCTACCAATATATTTTTCCTGAAGCTGTCGAACAATGAATATAGCATCAGTGGTCCCCCTACCTGGCATAAACCCAAACTTCATCTCATCAATATTCACTCTTTCTCTAATCATACCTTCTCAAACTCTCTCCATTACCTTCATTATCTGATCTAAAAGCTCTTTATACCTCTATAATTTTCTCTTTCCAGGGCATCACCCTTCACTTTATACACATTTACAATTACACTCTTCAGCCAATCATCTGGGACAACACACTCATAAATAATCCTATTTATCTGGTCAGTGACTAAACTCACACCTATATCGCCTGAGGCCTTCAGCATTTCGGCAGTCAACCCAGACACACCTGCTGCCTTCCCCACCCTCATCCTGCCTATTGCCTCACTCACAGTAGCAGTATCAATCAAAGGCCAAGGGCCAGACACTGGAACTGCTGGCTCCAAACCTACCCTGTCCCAGTCAAACTCCTCATTCAACAACCGGTTATAATGCTCTCTCCATGCATCTTTAATATCCTCACTGTTCACCACTACCCTTCCTTCATCATTCTTCACACACTGCTCACCTATAATATCCCGATTATCCCTCTTCACTTGACCTGCCACCCTAAATATCATATTTTTCCTTTCCCCATGATTTAGGTTATCAAGTAATAGTCTCTGTGACTCAGACTTTGCCCTGTATACCTCTCTTCTAGCCCTACGCTTGGCAGCCAAATATTCCTCTTTGCTACCACCTTTCTTCCATTCCCGGAAAAGCCTTCTTTTCTCCTTAACTGCAGCTTCTACACCCTCACCCCACCACCAAGTTACTTTATGTCTTGGTGGTCCTCTTGTCCAACTGCATGTTACATCAGTAACTCTCAAGAAATTGTTCTTGAGGGCTCTGTACTGTTCATTAACGCCTCTGTCTACAGCTCCCTGTTCAGCCTCCACTCTCCTCAACTCGCTATAGGAGGCATCCCTTACTACTTGGTTTTTCAGCTTCCATATTTTCCTTCTAGGTACATAAGTCCTCTTTTTCATCACTTGTTCTTTAAGCACTATAACACAAATCAATAGCTTGTGCTGCTGCACACACTCCTCACTTCCTATAACTTTAACATCCTTCACTAACCTCCTATCAGCCCTTCTAACCAGAAAATAATATATCTGACTGCTATTTCCCCCAGACTCATACGTAATTAACCTACTGTCTCTTTTCCTAAAATATGTGTTGCACACAGTCATGTCCGTTGCCTCCCCAAATTCGAATATCCTTTCCCCTTCTGCATTCCTTAGACCAAACGCACATCCTCCATGCACTCCTTCATAACCTTGTGCTGTTTCACCTACATGACCATTTAAGTCCCCTCCCAAAATCACTATCTCATCATCCCGCATACCACCCACTACATGTATTAAATCATCCCAAAATCTATCGTTCTCTGCTTCATCCAATCCTGCCTGTGGTGCATATGCCGATATAGTTGCAGCTACCTTTCTACCCAACAGAATTTTCATTACCAATATCCTTTTTTTTTTTTTTTTTTTTTTTTTTGTGTCCGACTCTGGGCAAAGGCTTCAAGGCCTATATCTCAGGGGCAGTAGCCTATCCCAAGGCCCAGTAGTCCTCCTACACCTCCACATGTCACCACTTCGGGTCTAACACCCACCGTCCATACTGAATACATGCTAGGGCTGTCTCATACAGGACTGGTGTATTGGTATTAGCGGGGGTGTTTTTACGACATGTCGGCGGGTCATCTGGTAGATCAGGAAAGTCTGCCTTTTATGAAATTCAAATCCTTAAACTGTTCCCTGCCCCAGCCGGGATTCGAACCTGGGTCCATTACGACTGCAGGCCGCCTCTCTACCGATTCAGCCACGCCTCCCCCCTATTGCTTACTCTCAAAACATTCATAACATATTCCACCCACTTCTCCGCAATCATCACACCAACACCTCCATATCCGTCTGTCCCCCCCTGCCAAAACAACTAATAGCAACAGTCCTTCCCAACAATCTTTCTGGCTGATCCACCCCTGTACCGGACTTTCTGCAAACACGCCACATCCACCCACCTACTGAATGCCTCAGCGACTTCCCCCGTTCTTCCCCTCAAACTTCCCACATTCCATGAACCCACCCTCATCCCTATGGGTGATTTACTGTCCTCAGGCTTGCTTTGAAACTTATTTTGTTTTATCATCTTCAGTATTAATAAAGGGGGACAGACATAGCACAGGTCCCACTCACTGCATATCAAGCCTTCGTGCCCCCCCCAGGTAGCCCTTCGTGCCCCCTTAGGGGGGTGCGCCCCACAGGTTATAAACCACTGGGTTAGTGTAAGTGAAGATAGTTCCGATAACGATTTTCGGAAAACAAGGAGGTTCCATGGGGTTATGTCAAATGGCAACAGAGGTTGTCTTGTATAACTTTAATCACTACCCCAAATCGATATATCCACTTATACTATACTCATTACACGTTTCCAGTAACATATTACTAGCAACATAATCCAGATATCACTCAGTAACACATGGATTATATAGGGTTTGTCAGGTGGCCATGCACGGTTACTATGCGTCACTTTCGCTGCTTCCCTTACAAGTACATATCCAGTCATAGTCACACACCTAAAGAACCACAACATCTGGAAAAGAATTCAGATAATGCTCAATAACACATGGATTATGTAGAATTATGTCTAATGGCCATATTATACGGGGTTATTGTGTGTGATTATTGTCATGCCCCAGTAAATAACCAGTCATATGAAACTGTGGAGTACAATTACATGGTGCAAACACTAAAACTAACGAACGACCATGAAAACGAAATAAAAATACGCTTTACAACTTCATGAAATGCTTTTAGTAAAGATGGAGATATAATGAAAAGTATTTTGCCAGTATGTATGAAAAGTATAATCCCAGCAGTGATGTACGGTTGAGAGACCTGGAAACTGACAAAATCACTGGAAAACAAACTAATCCGCTCTCAAAGAGCAATGGAAAGGTCAAAAAATATCTTTGAGAGACAGGGAGAGATCAACCTGGGTGAGAGACCAGACTAGAGTCAATGACATTATTGAACTTATAAAAGAACAGAAAAGGAGGCGGATAGGTCATGTAGCAAGAATATGAGATGACCGATTGGGCAAGAGGCTGACTGACTGGACTCCAAATGATTGTAAGCGTATGAGAAACAGGCCGGAAGGGAGATGGTGAGATGAGACAGATAAGTCTGCAGGCAAAACCTGGAGAAACTGGCTCAGTCAAGGAATTCGAGTTTTTTTTTTTTTTTTGGGGGGGGGGAATGAACTCGCAATGGCTGATGATGATGATGCCTCTCAGGAAAGTATTTTCTTGTGAAGAAAGTACTTTTCTGAGAGGCAATTAGGCAGGTACTTTCTTGTGAAGAAAGTACCTACCTGAAAGGGCTTTAGCATACCAAAGCTACAAAGAAGACGTGCCCTGCAAAGGGAAAGAAAGACTGGCTCTACCATAGTAACTGCTGCCAACAGTTACCCTCCACCACACACACACACACACACACACACACACACAGCATCTGCACCAGTCATATCATGAAGGTACTAAGAGTGAAGTCAGGACCACAGGTTGAAGCTGACAACCTGTCACTGCTGCCATCTTGTAAGCTAAGTTGCACTCAGGTCAAAGAGTAGTCAGGCTCACTACCCCTTGTACTCCCCCCTCCTCCCCTCCCCCCCAAAAAAAGGGTCAACATTTGAAGTATGGGAAGGTTCAATAACACTTCCTCAGCCTGACAAATCTCAACTGCCCACAAAAAGATTATTGTAGTTGTTATTATTGTTGCTCAAACCTGGTAATACCTAGCTCAGCAAGACCTGACAACCGAGGGCAAGCAAATGCCCCAAATGAGGTCACACCATAGGTTCTCTGCTTCATTGATCGATCGCCTGATCGAGCGACAGGAAGGCAGACAGATAAATTAATGAATGGATCGATGGCCCATATTTAAAGGGTTAACTTTTTGATGCACCTTCATGTCCTTACCTTTCGTCCAATTTTCTTTAAAACTTTTGGTTATTCGTTCCATTAGATCAAGTATCCCGCTGCAGGTCCTGTTGTGTTTGACTGTACTGTTCTGGAGTTTACCACACTAAGTCAGATTTTGACATTATTATGTGATCTTGACTTTTGATTTACTGATTTGAAAATTGGCAGAGTAATAGCATAGATCCTGTCCTAAAATATTTTGCCAGTCAGGTTTGCATTAAGTGAAGAGTTTCAAAGGAAATTACATCGAAACTTTTTCGATCACTCCTGACATTATCCTTTGGCGTAGAATGTGGGTATTGTGCAGGCCTGACAAGATACAAAGAAAAATGTCCTATTAACAAGAAGTGAGGTGCCTTCCCTCCCTGACAGTGCTGGACCGGCTAACTCGGTACTGGTGGACCAAACCGGATCGGTACGCCAAGATGACAGTATGTCCAGCTAATATAATATGAAGGGTACAAAGCAGAACTATAGTAGGACAAATCTAAATTTGCGGCTAGGGTGGGGCACGAAGTTCTGTACAGTGATGCCACGGTTTCCATAGCGCAATGGCCCCCCCCCCCTCTCTCTCTCTCCTGGGGGAGATGTGCTTCACCCTGAGGAATTTTTTTTCTTTTATTAGTGACTTTTATTTCTTTATTTTTTTATTATATCTAATTATATTTAAAAATATTTATTATTGTTTTGCATATGTCGCCAGATGACCTCGCTGGTGCGGCACCATGATTTTTAATTCAATCACTCTCTCCCTTCTTCCTTCCCTCCCTTCCTCCATCCCTCAACACCTCCTCCGGCCTGCCTTCTTCCCCCCCCTTCTCTCTCTCTCTCTCTCTCTCTCTCTCATCTACAGGAAGCCCCCTCGTTTGGCGAATTTCAACTTGGCGAAACTCACTTTTAGCGGTAGGGTGGCCACGGACCACCGAATGTGCGCTTAGCGATTTGAATTCAAACTTGGCGGTCCCCTGGCGGCCGCACATCAAGAAAAATTTAAAATGTCAAAGCAGGCAAAAATAACAAAGTTTTTCTTAGAGAATCTGGACAGACAACGCAATATCCAAGACGTCATTGCCACCATTCCCGTAGACGATGATAACTGTGAAATCATTGATAACCCCCCCCCACTCGATGTGCCACAAGAACAGCCCCAAAAGCAGCCACAAGAGCAGCCACAAGAACAGCTGCAACCTCCCCAGCCATCCCAACCTCCCCAGTCGCCCCAACCTCCCCAACCTCCCCAGCCAAGCTTCGCTGCCCTCTTTAAGCTGGATGCTGACTTTTCTGGCTTCGATGAAGTGGATGATCAAGCGAGACAAATGGTTGCTAAGGGGGTTATGGGGGAGGAGGGGGAGAGTGATGAGGAAAGTGGTGGTAGCAACTAAGCTGCCCCCACTGCCACTCCGACGTCCCCAGCCAAGCAAGCCTATCTTCACTCTATTTATGGTTAGTTACAACCTTTATATCATGTCTTATTAGCTTTATTTATTGTTTATTGGTCTGTTTTCTACATTTGTATTAATATGTGAAGGCAAAAGATTTTATTTCAGCTCAAAAGATGGTGTTTTAGGGGTCAAAAGGGGGACTTTGGCAATGATCAAAGACTGATTGAGGCACTTTATAGGCAATTTATATGGTAAAAAGAACTCGCGTTTGGCGAAATTCGAATTTGGCGGTAGTTTCACCAGACTAATTGGATCGCCAAACGCGGGGGCTTACTGTATGGTGTTTTAGGATACATTTTGGTTATTTTCTTTAACATAATATTGTACATATTGTAAATTTGACTTTATTTTCACACCTCCCAGGAGGTAAGGACACAAAGTAAAGTGACACGAGGAGGGTCTGGCCGGGTTAGTCTGGGTCTGTGTGAATGTTGCCGTTCACGAGGGTTTAATGTATTATTTTTTCTTTTACTAAGAAATTGGCATATTTTTACTTATATTCCTGCACATTATCTTATAATCACAATTGTGACATTATTACCCACCCCAGAAATACAATAAAAGCCAATAAAAGTGACTTTTTTTTTTAGGCAACACTGTAAAATATTTATGCCACGTTTCTGTATTGCCGTATAAATATTTCATGCATAATAAGTTTACTGTTCTTTCATATATTATAATACACATGTTAACATTGTATTCATATATGTTTATCGTATTTGTGATGCCTTTTACATATATAACAGCCGTTTCACATCGCGGGTTTGGGAAACATAGCACCACTGTACAGAGGGTCGCGCCACACACTGGCCGCAAGTTTAGATTTGTCCTACCATAACTTAAAAAGCGAATCAAGCGCCTCGGACCAGGATGGACCATATGTTGTTGACTAAGGAACGGACAAAGGACATTCTGAGGTCGGGAACATGGAATGTGAGAGGAGTGAATGATGAAGTGAAAGAAACCGAGATTGTTCAGACGCTTGAGGATGCAAGAGTGGATGTATGTGGATTGACTGAAACTAAATGGCAAGGTGAAAGGGTGAGAGAATGGGAATATGGTTTAGGTATATGTGCTGGAGTTAATGAGAATGAGAGGGCAAGAGAAGGAGTATGTCAGATGATAAGCAAGAAGTGGAAGAAGAATATAAGAGAGTATGGAACAGTGGGTGCAAGGATCGTATGGGTGAGGATGAAAGTAGTTATACAAGCGTGGGCGATTGTGTGCATGTATGCTCCGACAGAGAACCGAGTGGCAAGAGTGAAAGATGAGTTTTGGGCGAGAGTAGAAGCATGTATAGACAAATTTGAGAGGAGCGAGAGGGTGCTTTTGATTGGAGACATGAATGGAAAAGTTGGGAATGTACGAGTGGATGGAGTGGTTGGTCAGTGCGGTGTGCCAGCTGATGTAGATGGGAATGGTAGTGCTTTGGTGGACATCTGTGCTGGTAAGGGGTTGGCAATAGCCAACACCTACTTTCGACATAAGATGATCCACTGGTATACATGGAGGGTAATGAGGAGGTCGGATGGTGAAATTGTTGAATGAAAGGCAATGATAGACTACATGTGTATGGATGAGCGAATGAGAAGACAAGTGTTGGATGCAAGAGTGTGGAGAGGGTGGGGGAATTGAGTCTCGGACCATCACTTAGTGATGGCCAAGGTGAAGCTGCAAAGAAAATGGTTGAGGAGACGAAGGGGAAGACAGGAGGAAACAGCTCCTGTGAGAAGAGTGGAGAAATTGCAAGATAGTGAGAAAATGGCAGAGTATAAGAGCATAGTGGAAGAAAGATTGGGAAGGTATGAGTTAGAGCGGATGGAAGGGGTGGAAGACGTATGTAAGATATTTACGGAAGAGATATGTGAAGCGTGTGAGGTGGTTTGTGGAGTGGGGAGGAGATGCAAGGGTGTGCAAGGGACAGCATGGTGGAATGATGAGGTGAAACGAGCTGTGGAACAAAAGAAGAAGGCATATAGTGAATGGTTAGCGAGGAGAGGTAGGGGAGAAGATGAGAGAGAGAGAAGAGAGAGGTATATGTGAGCAGGAGAAGGGAGGTGAAGAGACTGGTGAAGGAGAGTAAGAAGAAAGTGGATGAAGAGTTTGGGAGGAATCTGAGTGTGAAATGGAGGGAGAGTAAGAAATTGTTTTGGAAGGAGGTAAAGAAAGTAAGGCAGTGTGAAAGGGGAAATAGTAGGGGAGTGAAAGATAGGAATAATAGATTGTTGGTGGAGAAGAGAGAGAAATTGAGGAGATGGAAGGAGCACTTTGAGGATTTGTTGAATGTAGAGAGTGACAGCAGTGCGAGTAAAAGTGGTTGGGGAATGGCTGGGAGAAGGAGAGATGAGAGGAGGGAGGAAGAGATCAGTAGGACGGAAGCAGTGGAAGCAATGAAGAAGATCAAGTTGGGGAAGGCCCCAGGAATTGATGGAGTGTGTGGTGAAATGCTGAGGTATGGAGGTGAGATTGTTGTGGAATGGATATGGAAGTTGTGTAGATTGCCTTGGGAAGAGGGAAGGGTTCCAGAGGACTGGAAATCAGGTATAATTGTTCCTTTATATAAAGGAAAAGGGGAGAGAGAAGTATGTGGTAACCATAGGGGTATTTGCCTTCTTAGTGTGACTGGTAAAATATATGGTAGAATACTCATTGATAGGGTTAGGCATATGACAGAGGAGCTAGTTGGAGAAGAACAAGGGGGATTCAGGAAGGGAAAAGGGTGTGTAGATCAAATATTTGTTCTAAGATGTTTAGTGGAGAAGTATCTAGAGAAGAGAAAGAAAGTGTATGCTGCCTTCATGGACTTTGAGAAAGCTTATGACAGAATAGATAGGCAAGGTATATGGAAGGTATTAAGAATATATGGAGTGGATGGGAAATTGTTGAATGCTGTGAAGAGTATGTACGAAGGAGCTAGGGCTACGGTGCGAGTGGATGGTGAGCTGAGTGATTTTTTTTATCTCAATGTGGGACTGAAACAGGGTTGTGTAATGTCTCCATGGCTGCTTAATATATACATGGATAGGGTTGTAAAGGAGGTGCAGGGTAGGGCAGTGGATGTGGGGGTGGCTCTAATGAATGAGGGTGAGATTTGGAAGATTCTGGTGTTGCTGTTTGCTGATGATACAGTATTGTTGAGTGAAGAAGAATGGGAGTTGCAAGGTTTGGTGAATGAATTTGGGACAGTGTGTAGGAGGAGGAAGCTGAAAGTTAATATAAAGAAAAGTAAAGTTATGGTGTTTGATAGGAATGAAGTCACAGAATGTACAGAGAGGTTGGATAGTGAGGGTATGGAGAGTGTAAGTGCATTCAAGTACTTGGGTAGTGTGATGAGTAAGGATGGAACTTTGGGGGATGAAGTGCGTGAACGGGTACAGCAGGGAAGGAAGGTTGTTTGTTCACTTAAAGCAGTGATGAGAAATAGGGAGGTGAATATGGAAGTTAAGAAGTCATTGCATGATAGTATTGTGATCCCTACCCTGACGTATGGAAGCGAGGCGTGGACCTTGCAAGAGGAGAACAAGTCAAGAGTGAGAGCAGTGGAAATGAGTTACTTGAGAGGAGCATGTGGAGTAACATAGAGGGACTGATTGACGAAAGAAGAAGTGAAGGAACGTTGTGGGGTAGATGTGGATGTGGTTGAGAAGATTAGGAGAAAGACACTGAGGTGGTTTGGACATGTGGAGAGAATGGAGAATGAAAGACACTAAGAAGGTGAATGTAGGTGAGGTGGAGGGAGGGAGAGGGAGGGGTAGACCGAGGATGAGGTGGAGGGATGGAGTTGAGAGAGATATATGAGGGAGGGGGGGTGAGTTGGGGGGAGGGTAGTCAAATGGTGGGTGACAGAGCGACTTGGAGGCGTTTTGTCTGTGGCCACCCTTTGTGGGATTAGGGCGTTGGGCTATAGATAGCTAGATAGACAAAGCAGAAGAGTGGGAGGGTGTGAAATGTGTGACATCAGGTATGAATGCGGGTGGAAGGTGCAAAGAAGGATACAGAAGGAATGACAGCTTATAACTGTGTCAGCTCAGGACAATTATAACTATTTATGTCAAGATCCAGTTCAGAGGGGTAAAAACGGCGGTGACCATGGCATATGCACCTTGTGATGGCAGGCGTGAGGCTGAGAAAGATAACTTCTGCAATGTTGGACAAAGCGATAGAACGGATGCTCAGGTGTTACAGCTGCATGATGGGTGATCTGAATGGGAGAGTTGACACTGGTGTGGTGGATAATGTAATGCAGAGAATAACTGAAGGTGGCGATAGAGTATGAGTCAGGAAATAAGTTTGTGTTTTTGTAACTCATATTTTAATCATAAAGATGAGCATAAAAAGGGAACGGAGACAGTGCTGAAAGGATCCTCATTGATTAGGTGCTGGTGGACAAAATGATGTTCGGGAGTAACGTGGATGTGAGGGAGGTGAGAGGATGCGAAGGTCTATCTAGTCGTAATGATTGTTGTATGCAAGATTATGCTGAGAGGAGTGAGAAGGATTAAAAAAAGAAGAAAAAAAAGAAAAAAGAGAGAGAGCAGTAGCCACAGCGAAAGACTGAGAGGAGCTGAGAAACGAAGAGGCCAACGAATACCATGTTAAAGAAGTGAAGGAGCTGGAGGCAATGAGGATGCAAATGGATCTGGGCAACTTGTGGAATGCATGCAGGGAACGTTTAGTTAGGAAAGACAAACCGATGTGTGGTGTTGCAAGGTTAGCAAATAATAAGAAAGATAAAAAGTGATCGGATGAAGAGGTTGAAAGAGTAGCGAAGGAAAAAAAAGAAGAAGTGGCTGGAATGGATGAAAGAAAGGGACTCAAATGAAAGAGTACACAAAGAGTAAGAACCATGCAAAGTGACTAATAACGAGGAAGACGATGGCGGTAAATGGGGAGCTTGGAAGAAAAATGAATGCAAATTAATAAAAAAGTAGGAGTTATTGCTCTAGAAAATGGTACAAAAATGTAGAAGTGAAAGTGAAAGGAAGTGTGAACGTGTGACAGATGATACTGGAAGAATACTAACTAGTGGAAGTGAATTAAGGGGCAGATGGAAAGATTGTTTCGAAAGGCTGATGAAATGGAATGGTGAAAGCAGAGCGAATGTAAACATGAGTGGGTTTGGTTATGTGCAAAGAAAAAATGTTGTGCCAAGAAACGTAACATTGTGGCAAGTGAAGAATGCTGTGAAGCGGCTGAAGAATGGAATGCAACAAAGGTTGATTAGGCGTGTGCATTCATGATTGAAAATTGTAGATAGGGTGGACCGAAGTGTTTGTTTGAGTGATGCAAGAAAACATCGGTGAGTGAACTTACATCAGCACGATGGAAATAAAGACGGTGATTGTACCTCTGCACAAGAATAAATGCGAGCAAAGTGAGTACAAAAATTATCCAGGCATAACTCTCATGCGTGTTGCATGAAAATTATATATATATATATATATATATATATATATATATATATATATATATATATATATATATATATATATATATATATATATATATATATATATATATATATATATATATATATATATATATATATATATATATATATATATATGAGCCACGTTGTTTGTCCTTCAGTCACGCCGAAACCAAGGGCCAAAGACCCCCAGACTCACATATATTCTGAATCAGGGTGACTCAAGGATGGTTTTAGGGACGGTTAAAATTCAGATCTGGGTCATTTGAGGTCACCGGTAGTGTTTGCCTTTTTGGCCCGGGCAACGCCGGGTACCCCTGCAGCCCAATTTTTGGCACGGAGACTCACATGACCTCCAGTTCAGACACAGTCTATGTATGCTTGATCTCCAAGGTCATTTGAGGTCAATGGTTGGAGGTTATTTGAGGTCACTGGTAACAGTAAACAAGTGCACACAACTACTGTGCGTTAGTCTGCGATAGCTGAAATAGAAAGTTCCTGGACCTCATATAATCCCTCTTCAAAAGCATAAGAGGTACATGGTTTTTCTGGAGTAGAAAGAAAGATTGAACTTGAACAAATAGGATTAGAGTGTTCGCCTTTCTGGCCCAGGAAACGCCGGGTACCCCTGCTAGTGGAAAATAATTATCACAGAAAGTAAGGGGTACATCATAATGCCTGGTGAGTGATGAACAAGATGGGTTTATGAGTGGTAGCGGATGTGTGGATCAGATTTATGCAACGAAACAGATAGTGGTGATGACTTGTGAAAAGGATTTAAGTTCCTTAAGGCGTTTGTAGATATGGGAAAATCATGCAAGGCAAACAGACATTAACTGTTGAAAGTTTTGCAAATGTATGGTGTTGATGGTTAGCTGCTGAATGCCATACAGCATGCGTAAGGGTAGGCAAGCACCTATAGTAAGTGAATAGTTCCTGTTGGCGTGAGACGCCTTAATCCTGTATGGGATGGCCACAAACAAATAGTCTCCATGTCGCCCTGTCCTCTGTCATTTCACTGCCCTGCTCCCAGCTCACACCACCCTCTCTCATATACCTCTCCACTCCATCCCTCCATCTCATCCTTGGCCTCCCCCTCCCTCTCCCCCTTCCACCTCACTCACATTACAATCTCCTCCTCAGTCTCTCACTCTCCATCCTCTCAACATGGCCAAACCACCTCAATGTGTTTCTCCTAACACTTCCTATCACATCCACACCACAACGCTCCTTCATTTCCTCATTTGTCAGTCTGTCTCTCCAAGTGACTCCACATGCTCCTCTCAAATAACTCATTTCCACTGCTCTCACTCTTGACTTCTGTCCCTCCAGCAAGGTTCAAGCTTCACTTCCATACGTTAGAGTTGGTATCACAATTCTATCATGTAGTAACTTTTTCACTTCCAAGCTCACTTCCTTGTTTCTTATCACTACTTTTAAGGAACCAGCAACCTTTCTTCCTTGTTGTATCCGTTCTAGCATTTCACCTCTAAACTTCCGTCCTTACTCATCACACTACCCATGTACTTAACCTGTCACGTCCCGACCAATTTCGCACCCCCGATACCCTCCAATCCCGAGCTATTTTGGATTTTTTTTCTTTTTTTTGGCTAAAACCTCCACTTTTGGTGAGAAACTTCGAAAATTCATAGAGAAATCGCTCACCTGAGGTTTTAAATACTTGATACAGGTAGCAGTACCTCCTTACCTTACTGGGTTTTCTATCAGGCTGGCTCGAAAGAAAACGAGTTCTATGGGAGGGTAACTATTTCACACCACTCATAAACGTTATTTATTTATTTATTTGGTACAAATTTATATGTAGTACGAGAGTATATTGGTTTTCAAACAGTAATATAGGCATTATAAGCATTGTTTCACTCACTAGCTCATCAACATACCTGACCTTTTTTGGCGACATTACCTGATCATCATTTCTGACTGTTTCTTCCTCTAATGCTATGTAAACTTTGTCCTCCACATTGTCATCGATTGGGGAATCACTCTGGCCCTGAATGTCTTTATTGGCCAGGTCACTGGTAACAGGTGAATTGCCAAGACAATGGCATGCTGGGGGGGGGGAGGTTATGCAGTGTAAGGCATTGTCCCTGCTTGGCATCTTGTAGAGGAATAGAGGAAGGTGTCCCGTGTATATGTACCAAAAATCATGCGCGAAAATTGAAATTGTGCAAATCATGAACCATGCAATTGCTCAATGTACCAGCACATTGAAGAGACTAGTTGTGACAAAAAGTTGCGATGTACCCATATGTTGATGGGATGCCTCGGGTTAATTGCATTCACATTTTCCATTTGCTCCTCATCCAACTACATTGTACATTCATTGACTTCATTTCTCTCGATGACCATAACTTTACTATTCCGTACATTCACCTTTAGATTACGTTTCTTACACTCTTCCAAACTCTGCCAAGCCTTGCAGCTCCCCTTCATCTTCACTTAACAACACAGTATCATCTGCAAACAACAGCACAGGGAGTTTCCAAACACTGCCTTCTTTCATTAGGGCTGTTCCAACATCCACTGCCCTACCTTGTATCTCTTTTATAACCCCATCCATATACAGGTTGAACAACCATGGAGACATGACATATCCCTGTTTCAATTCATCATTCAAATAGAAGAATTCACTCAGTTCACTATCCCCATGCACTGCAGCCTTAGCATACTCTTCACGGCATTCAGCAACTTTCCATCTACTCCATATACTCTCAATACTTTCCATAATCCTCGTCTATCCACCCTGTCATATGTTGTCTCCAAATCCATGAAGGCCCCATACAACTTCTTTCCCTTCTCTAGAAACTTTTCCATTAATGATCTGAAAATGAATATCCGATCTACACAACTTCTTCCCTTCCTGAAACCTCCTTGTTCTTCTCCAACTAATTCTTCTGTTATTTCCCTAAGTCTGTCAATAAGTATCCTACCATTTAATTTTCCTATTACAGTAAGAAAACAAATGCCCCTATGATTACCACATACTTCTTTTTCTCCCTTTCCTTTGTAAAGGGGAATAATTATACCTGATTTCCAATCCTCTGGAATTGTACCATCCTACCAGGTCAATCTACATATCTTCCACATCCATTCTACTACTGTCTCTCCCTGATGCTTCGGCATTTCACCACACACTCCAGTTCCTGTGGCTTTCTCCATTTTAACTTTCTTCATTGCTTCCACAGCTTCCATCCTACTGATTTTTTCATCTCTTCTCACATCCCTCCGTCTCCCAGCCATTCCCCAACCACTTACACTCACATTACTTTCATTCTCTATGTTCAGCAATTCCTTAAAGTGTTCTCTCCATCTGCTCACTTTTTCTCCATTCTGCACTAGTAATCTACCATTTTTATCTTTCACTCCCCAGGTTACTTCTTTAGCACCCTGTCTAACTCTCTTTACCTCTTCCCAGAACATTTTCTCACATTTCCTCTACTTTACACTCAAATTCCTTCCAAATTCCTCATCCACTCTCTTCTTACTCTCTCTTACAAATATTTTCACCTCTCTCTTCCCCTCTCCATATAACTCTCTCTTCCGTCTCTCAGCTTCTTCCATGCCCCTGTTCTTTATCCACTAACTATAAGCTTTCTTCTTTTGTGCCACAGCCTGTCTCACCTCTTCATTCCACCATGCTGTTCCCTGCACCCCTTTCGTCTTCTCTTCACCCCGCACACCACTTCACTTGCTGCACAGATTTCTTTTGTGAATATTTTGCACACACCTTGCACGTCCCCAGTCTGCTCCAATCCATATTTACCCAGTCGCTCCTCCACTTCCCTCGTATATTCTGCCTTTTTTCCATTCTCTTTTAACGTTTCTACCCTCCTTGTATGAACTACTACCCTTCTTCTAATTCTCCATTTCATATATATATATATATATATATATATATATATATATATATATATATATATATATATATATATAAAATGAAAAAATATTGAGCTTAATTCTCTAATGTACAAGAAAACAATGTTCGTTGCTTCAGGTGAGTCACTAGTCTCCTTTGCATAGGAGTAATGGCCGTTATAAGCACTGTGCACATTTGTTAAACCCTATCATTGCAGCTGGCGTCAGTTGATCCCAGACAGTGCTTTGGGTTCAAAATGTCACTTGCATCGATCAAACCGACACTACCAAAGACTACATTTTGAAGCTTGGGGAAATTTTGTCCTATTTGGCGTCTCATATATGTTGCTTAGTACTATATACACCCTGACAGCATCTAAATACTGTACACTGTTGCCTGCGATATTAACACTGTTTTCTCACCTAACAGTGGACTGATATGTTCATTTTCGAGGATATCTCTATTAATGTCTTTTTTTGAGCACACCTCTCTTTCATTAGACACCAAAAAGCTTTTTTTCTAACGAATGTTAGTATATTTGTTTTCAAGCAGTTTGTACTAAATAAAATGACATCATAATGATTGAATATCTGTATAATTTCTGTCGTAGTAGTAGTAGTAGTAGCGGTAGTAGTAGTAGCAGCAGCAGCAGTAGTAGTAGTAGTAGTAGCAGCAGCAGTAGTAATAGTAGTAGTAGTAGTAGTAGTAGCAGCAGCAGCAGCAGCAGCAGCAGCAGCAACAGCAGCAGCAGCAGTAGTAGTAGTAGTAGTAGTAGTAGAAGTAGCAGCAGCAGCAGCAGCAGCAATAGTAGTAGTAGTAGTAGTAGTAGTAGTAGAAGTAGCAGCAGTAGTAGTAGTAGTAGTAGCACATTCTTCATTTATATTAAATCTAAATTCAATATTCTTATAGTAAAACAGTAGTTCTAGTAACATTATATTTAATTTTCATTTAAAAGTACTACAAAAAGTAGCCATAATTATTATTACTAACACTGTACCACAGTATAAAAACTTTAACACCATGGCCACGCCACAGTATTGTTGTCAGTGCTCCAGTAGGCAGCATAAGTGTATCAGGTGCTCATGTGCAACAAATAGGTCACCGTGTACATACTGTAGGATGGGACCTTTCTGTATGAATGTGTTAGGGAATCACAGCCCACCAGAAGCGGCACTTGACTGCTTCCAACATGGCAGGTGACAGATTGGTGACATGGAAATTGATGGGGCGGTCACTGACAATATGCACGATCACACGGACTTGAGTGGTGGTGAAAGACCCCGTGGTGAAGCGAGGAATAGGGATGGACGCCAAGATGCAAGAGATATGGAAGCACTGGGTGGGTTAAATCACCATGGGGAAGTGAATAGTGAAGTTGGGGGTGAGGAAGATCATGAGGTTTATAATAGAAATGAAGCTCAGGATGAAGACCACCATAGAGGAGTGCATGAAAGAAGGAATCATCCAGGTATTATACGTCCTCAGAACGGTAGTGACACAAACAATGAGGAAGCAGAACAGCCTCAAAGGTCTGTGCGAGAAGGTCGTCCCACATACTGGGCAAATCCCGAGAAAATGCAGTAACTTGGGTGAACACCACATATAATGAAATAGTTGGATGGTCCTCAAGTAACCTTTTTGAACCTCCCAAATGCAATGCTACAACTGACATGATCAAGGAAATCACTCGCCTGATAGCCAACTACAACAGTACACCAATTGCCTCATTCTCTCTTAAGGTCCTTGCATTAATACCACATCTCTTCCTCAACAAGACCTGCCCAAGAGCTAGCATTGCAGAAAATATTAAGGCCATCCAAAGGCGGGTTGAAATGTGGAAAAGAGGTGAAATCGACAACCTACTTGAGGAAGCAAGGGCCTTGCAGATGAGAATAAACAACGAGGCAGAAGAAATCAGAATACCAACGATGTGGCAAGGATTTTTGGGAGCAAGAAGAGACAGGGGAAGGTCTCGATGGCAACAAGATCCCTGTCAGCTGAATCACCAAACGGAGTACATGACCTGACAGATGAAACAATGCAACAACTAAAAGAAAAACACCCGACTGCACGACAGGCAAGTGCCCAGTCAAAGCTTGACGGCAATTACACTCCTCCCAATCCCATCATATATGACACGATAACTGGAGATATGGTGTGGAGGAAGGCAATGCACTCACAGGGAGGGGCAGGACCGTCTGGCCTGGATGCAAAATCTTGGCGAGTAATCCTCAGTAACATCAAGTTTGGGGAGGCAGCAAAAGACCTATGTAACACCATTGCCTCATTGGCGAGAAAGCTGGCTTCAAGTCAGTGCAGTAACATCAAAGCACTAACGGCTTGCAGATTAATCCCCCTTGATAAGAATCCTGGATGCAGGCCCATCGGGGTTTGTGAAGTCTTAAGATGGATTATAGGAAAATGCATCATGGAGGTGGTGAAAGATGATGTGAAGCAGGCAGTTGACAACCTCCAGGTGTGTGCAGGCCAGCAGGCAGGAGGTGAGGCAGCAGTTCACTCCATGAGGAAAATATATGGGGAAGAGGACTGTCAGGCAGTATTATTAATTGATGCCTCAAATGCATTTAATTCCATCAACTGGGAGGCAATGCTGCACAATATCAAGGTTAAATGCCCAGCATTTACCCAATATGTGGAAAACACCTACAAAGAACCAGCAGACCTCTACTGTACATTGTGGGTAAGACAGCGGCTCACGATGTCGGTGTAATCCAGTCCACAGAAGGAACTACCCAGGGGGACCCCATTGCCATGGCTATGTATGCCCTGGCGATGACAGTGCTGCAACAACAGATCAAATACGAGGCCACCAATGTAAAACAGATACCCTATGCAGATGATCTCACGGGTGCTGGCAAGGTTGAGGATGTGAGGAAATGGTGGGACCTTGTAACATCTCATGGCCCTGAAATAGGTTACTACCCTAATGCAAGTAAGTCCATCTTTTTCGTGAAACCAGCTTACTATCAAGATGCACAAGAGGCATTTAGAAGCACAAACGTGTTAGTGACCAAGGAAGGTCAGAAGCATCTAGAGGCTCTGATTGGAACTACGGAATTCAAAGACAAATATGTGAGTGATAAGGTAAAGCCATGGGTAGAAGAAATTCATACACTATCCAGCCACATAAAAACAGAACCCAATGCAGCATACAGTGCAGTTATCTATGGTGTAAAGCACTAGTGGACCTTCGTGATGAGGACCATACAAGACATCGAGTTGCTGCTACAATCACTGGAGGATGAAATCAGGGATTCATTCCTCCCATCTCTAACCAATGGCCACATCCCCACACCAGAAGAGAGGGACCTTCTAGCACTACCACCCAGGATGGGAGGCCTTGGCATTATTAATCCAGTAGCCGTGGCAAGCTATGAACACAGAAATTCACTCAGGCTCACCGAATCCTTGTCACAGAAGATCTGCACCCAGGTTGAGACGAGCGAAATTGACCACCAAAGGCAGAAAGACATAAAGACACAGATAAGTAAGGAGCGTGAAGCAAGACAAAAAGACCAGCTGCAGCACATAATCGAACATCTAACACCAGACCAGTGAAGAAGAGTTGAAATTGCACAGGAGGTTGGGGCATCGAACTGGCTCACAACCCTGCCTCTCAAGACAAAAGGCTTCCACTTCAACAAACAAGAATTTATTGACGCCATAGCCTTAAGATATGAGTGGCCAATAGAGAACCTACCTCAACACTGTGCCTGTGGCACTGCCTTTGATGCAAACCATGCAATGGTATGCAAGAAGGGAGGCTTTGTTTGCATCCGACACAATGAAGTACGCGACCTCACTGCCAAAATGCTGCAGGAAATATGCCGTGATGTCACGATTGAGCCAGCTCTGCTACCCCTGGACAGCGAGCACTTCACCCACAGAACAGCAAACACATCAAATGAAGCAAGAGTGGATGTCAGAGCTCTAGGTTTCTGGACACGTGGGCAGAGGGCGTTCTTTGACATCAGGATATTCGATCCCATGGCAGCATGTCATCTTGAACTGTCTCTCGAAGCTCCACACAAGAGGAATGAACAAGAAAAAAATAGAAATTATCAAAAAAGGATCCAACATGTGGACCATGGTCGATTCACTCCCCTTGTGTTCACGACATCAGGTGGGATGGGTTCAGAGGCAGTGAGATTCTATTTGAGACTGGCAGAGGTTCTTTCTGAGAAGAAACGTCAACCGCAGAGTTCTGTTATGGCCTGGATGAGATGTCGACTGTCATTCTCCCTCGTGAGGTCTGCTCTGCTATGTCTCAGGGACACAAGATCATCAGCCCTCAGGCCTGTCTCTCTGGCAGGTATGGATTACGAAGCTACAGTGGTCGAGAGTCGCATAGACCAGCGACTCCAATAGTTTAATGTCTTTATTTACACTGTAATATCAATAAATAAAAAATAAAATAATATTAGTAATAGTAGATGGTTGGTAAACACAGCCGTTGGCGTGCTTGGGGCCAACGGATTGTAATATGAGGGTTAGTGTTAACCTTCACATTACAACTGCAAATGGTGAACTGTATTAGCAAGGTTGGTTTTGATCTTCACAATATAATTCACCAATGGATGGAGGTGATTGTGTTTAAAAAAAAAAAGTAGTAGTGGTAGTAGTAGTAGTAGTAGTCGTTGTTGTTGTTGTTGTTGTTGTTGTAGTAGTAGCAGTAGTAGTAGCATGTTACAGGATGACATACATATGAATTACAAATTAATCCCTGTGCTTAACGTTCTATATACAAAATTAACAGTAATGAAACACTGAAAACTCGGGCCCTTGAGCTGTCAGTGCAAAGAGTCATTTGGTAAGCCTACGCAAAGACTCGCCATACAACCTCCATGACAGGTTTCACTGAAGGTTGAAATCAGGCTAAAGATAAACTAAGTCGATCCCATTTGACCATGACCTCTGACCCCTTGACCTTGCTGACCTAACCAGTTCATTATCCCCTCATACACTATCACTGACAAAAGTTTGGTCAAAATCCACCAAGGGTTTCAGGAGATATCGTGCTCACATCCATATGACCTTGACCTTTGACCTCATGACCTTGCTGACCTGATCACTTCATACTGTATCACTGACGAAAGTTTGATCGAAATCCATCGAGGGGTTCAGATGTGTCCACACTCATATGACCTTGACATTTGACTCCTTGATCTTGCTGATCTAATCAGTTCATCATACCCACACCAATATGACCTTGGCCTTTGACCCCTTGATCTTCCTGACCTAATCAGTTCATTGTCTCATCATATCGTATCGCTGATAATAGTTTGGTCGAAATCCATTGAGGGGCTCGGGAGATATCACGCCCACAAGGTAAGCTGAGCCGACCCCATGTGACCTTGACCTTGCTGACCTAATCAGTTCATCATCTCTTCATACTGTATAACATACAAAAAAAATTCGTAGCGGGATTCAAGACATAATGCACCCACAAGGATAAACTAAGTCGACCCCACACGACCTTGACCTAGCTGACCTAATCAGTTCATCTCCTCATACTGCATCACTGACAAAAGTTCGGTGGAAATCCGTCAATGTGTTCAGGAGATATCATACCCAGAAAAGTGTTAGGGGTGGATGGATGCACGTGCACACGTATGGACAGACCAATATTTTAATGCCTGCATAAAAGTACTGTACATAAATGATGTAGCTTATTTAAATGCACCTCTGTCGCTTATTAGTAGGCAGAGGTAGTTTCCTGTGGCCAATGACCTGTATAGAAAGTAACACAAATCGTACCTTACCCATTGAAGGCTACTGAGTCAGTAAAATTATATAAAACATAAAACCAGTGCTGCACTCTGAACCCCCACGACCCGTCAATGCATTTCCAATCCTGCTGCCATCCCAAGACCACCCCACCCAGCTCAGGTAAGTTCCCGCACCAGAGAACTTCGAGACAGCCCTCATGAACCATCTCCAGTCAAGACACCCTTCCTGAGCCAAACAAAACCGTCCAGAGGCAGCAGGCATAAACTTTCCAAGTCATTAAATCGAAGTGGCTAAAAACTGTGAGCAGCAGCAAGCAACCACCCCCGCAAGGCCATTCTGTACAGAGAACGTATGTCCCTGTGCAACAGACACCACCTTGCCACAGTGAGGTGCATGAAGGTGCATTTGTGTCTCCATCCACTTAAAAGGGGCACCATAGTAGACTCCACATCACCCTATTGTTTGGTTATATGGTTGTCTTCCAGTATTGTAAATGGTTTCCTGAGACTCTGGAAACCGTTAGGCTTGGTTCTCAATGCAGAATCACATAAAGGCTGCACTACTTTAAGAGAATGGACGATGGGTGCCCGCACCTAGCAATAGCATAAACTCTGTAACATTCGGCACACAACCACACCCACATCCACAGGGGTCCCTCCTTGTAAGCCTCCAGACAGCAACTTTTCCCACCCTAAGTATCTGCTAACAGAAACGACTAAGTTGCACCAGCAATGAGTTCTGCAGCTCTCACCTTGGTCTCCTCCGTCCCAAGTTATCTCTTTCAGATACACTCCCTATGAGCAAGATCAACCTCTGGGAAATGCACCAAGTACCTATACCACAGTCGCGACTGCGAGAGGTGGAGAAGCTCATCCCAGTCTCTTCCCACTGGAATGCCTGTGATTGGTGGATGATGGAGTGGAAGGTGTGTGGGTGAGGTTAGGAGTCCATTTGATGACATGCAGTACAGGTGTACCGTCTAATCTGGAAAGACATCTTCATCTGTCTGGTTCTACTCTCTCTCTCTCTCTCTCTCTCTCTCTGGACATATATATATGTATAAATGTATGTATGTATATACGTTTTTGCTTACACTTTGTTGTGGTGTATTCAGTAGTTTAGATATTCAGTATTTTAGAATGGTAAGGTGCAATATCCATTATTATTAATGCATTTGGTGGAATATTTGGAAGAAGCTGTTCCTTAAACCATGTCCTGAAACACTCGTGATTCATAGAATCATGGTAATCTCCCTTGATACCATTCTTTGCTCTAAACATCAACAGTCCTCCAGGCACAAAACCGTTTTCTCCGCCAGCATGTAGAATGCTAAAACGCACTCCTTTTCCCGTTTTTAATTTTAGGCCAACACTTCCGTCTGGTGTACTCCAGCATCTGCTCACAAATTCATTTTGATTCACCCACGTTTCATCTAAATAAACTTCTGGCCATGGGTTACTGGAGTTTCTTGTTTCACTAAGAGTCCTCACATATTTGCACCTTGAATAACAATGTCTTCTTTTTTTCATTAGAAGCTGTCTCCCACTTTAGGTTTTCTTAAATCTAAATCCTGTTCTCTTGAATATTTTAGAAGGCAACGTTTTGCCACCAGGGAAACTGACTGGGGGTTCTTTAACCTTCCCCAGCAGGCTATGCATGGTTGGAATTTCCCTCATTCATAAAAAGATAGAATTTCTTTTCTTATGCAGGCTTCCTTGAAATCGACTGTGTTGTCCAGCACTGGAGAAGTTCTTATTTTCTTGTAAGAAGGCGACTGGATTCCTCCTTCCTTCACCTCCTTTTCCATATCTTGCACAGAACGCACTGATACTCCCGTCGCCGCTGCTGTCTCGACATCCATGTCAGTTTCACTGAGTGTTGTGTCTCTCCCCCAGAGATAATTGTGGATGTTCATCGCCACTGGTCAGCCCCTGTCACACACACGCAACTCAAGGTCTGACCGCGGCGCGACTCAAGGTCGTGTCCTAGTTGGCTCCCACACCTCCCGGCTGGCCCCGGATCTGCTCTGCTCATGACTGTGTCAAGACTGCCTCACAACTGCCTCATGACAGGTCGTGATGTCCTCAAGAATGCAACAAGATTGCGAGGCGACTATTAGGTGATGGAGCTATGAGGCTTCAAATTTGAAACTTAATGGATTTTTGTCAGCCACGACCGTGACATGACCGCCCACGAACGCAACACGACTGCGTGACGTGTTTGGGGAATGCACCCCGACCCCCCCACGACCCCCCACGATCCCTCATGACCGACCCATGGGGTGGGGCATCACACCTGGACCACCAATGACACCCAGCTTGGGGTGGGGCATCCAACCTGGACCACCAGTGACACCCAGCCCATCACCATGGACCTCTCCTGTGTCCCACCCGCTGTCAAAAACAAGAGACTGCTCAACGCAGTCATAATGGTTTTTTGTTGGCTACAGCATCATGACATGCAACGACTGCATCACGACGCATCCGATTGAGCTAAGACTGCTTCATGACCGACATATGACACTCCCGACTGTGACGCAACTGTGACACGACTTTTGGCAAGTCGTGAGGCCCGACGAGTCGTCCCAGCAGCTCCCGAGCGCCTGAAAGAGTCCGGGCTTTGGCGGCGAATCAAGGGACGATCGAACAAAAAATGTGTTATGACCATGACTCGTGCCGCGGTTGGACCTCGAGTCGCTTGTGTGTGACAGGGGCTTTCGTGTTTGGCTGGTGTTTGGCAGCCTGCCTTCCGCATCTTCCAAGTCTTGCATCATGATTACTGATCTGGCCTGTACAGCAATGCCTCAGGTATCTGAAGTTGCTCAGTTCTTGTCACACCAGGATACAGGAAACAGAATAGCTGGGTACTGTCTGCTATAGAAGTTTCCAAGGAAACGATGACATGTTCATACCAAGCCAGTGCATATATAGGCCGTGTCTCCCATCTGACACCACCTGCTAACCTCCCTCCGTCTCTCTCTCTCTCTCTCTCTGTTCTGTATGTATGAATGTATGTATGTATATATTGTATGTATAAATGTATGTCTGAATGCATGCATGTACGCCCTCCGGAGCAACGGGATAGGGGAGGGAAGAAAGGGGCTTAGGAGTGACAGGTGTGTCCTGGTGGACCGGATGTTGTCATCACCACTCCCTCAAAGCGCAGGTGTTTCTTTTTCTGTAGTCTGGTCTCTCTCTCTCTCTCTCTCTCTCCTTCCCTGATTTTGGCTTATGATGAGTACTATACTGTCCTTTCTAATGTTTTATTCCTTATATATTTTTGACTAGACTTTCATACTCTAGAATATCAACATGGACACCGGTATGTACTGTGATATACTATAAGTAATATTCTATGTACGCATATTAACTGTTGTAGCAATAAATAAAGCTTCGAACAATGGAGATCAATCTGGTGAGAGTAACAGAGGGAAATATAAGAGCTGTCACACCTCCCCATTCTGCTCATCTCCATAGACCAATCAGGAACGAGAGAAGAAATCCTTTTCCTCACTCCTCCCTGAGGGAGGCGCTTCTCCGCTACCTCTCGCTGTCGCAACAATAGTTATATTGCTACAGCTGTCCATTTTAAATTTAATTTCTATTCTACATATCTCATAGTAAGTCTGAGAAATAGTAGGAAAAAACAGAAAGTTTCTGCATATTTAAGTATCAATGCATCTACCAGGTCACCAACTGATAACTTTAGTAATCTACAATGATTCACATGAGTGGATACGGGTATCTCTATTTCCAATTCAGAATACGCCTGATCTCGATCAACCTGGTATGTGGTGTCTTTACAGTGGAGATGATATTGCTTCAGCAGCTTGGAGTGCACTGCCTGCACTTGCTCTGCCCTGTATCCTTATGCTATAAGTTGCGATGCAACAACCAGTCAGACTAAGTTCTACGTAGCAAGCACTAACAGAAAACTTAGTTTAGAGTTCGGAGCAATGAAACCAGTATCACTCATAATAATCCCAGATATGAAGCACTAGTATCAACGCACATCAAGAACACTGTGCTTTCACCAGAATTACTCCTCACAGAAAACAGTATCCAGTATCACAAACTGAATGGATTTCGAATTTGACACTGTTATATCCAATTTTTCCTGGAAAGAACAGAGACCTCCAGCTTTTAGTTCTTTATCCACCAATAAAGTGCGCTTTGTGAGCGCATGATGAATGAGCGAGCACCTTATTATCACAATTTCCCTCTGATATAATTATAGGTCTCCTATATTTAATTACAAGAGCTGATGCCCCCCCAAAAAAAAGAAGAAAAAAAAAAAAAAAGCGTTCTGACGGAAAATTTTTAAAATTTGATTTTGTAACTGAGATGTTCACCGATTAGAGCTGAACGCTTCCATGTAAAACTCGACATTCCAAGGGGTTGCTATGCCTTTATGGGTGAGTTTGTAGTTGATAACAAAATTAACTGAATGAATGTATCATATACCGTTATAGAAAGAATTTCAACTCTACTTCACATAGAAAAGTAATTAACATCTACTTAGCGGTCGGGCCAGGCCGGGTCGGGCCGAGCCGCTCATTTCCAAACTTAACTGAGAGTAAAACATCGCTCACTCTTAATAAAGAGATCCCTCACTAGCTTGGAATTAATGCTTCCAACGAAGTTAGATTCCAGTTGTTCTATGCTTATAAAGCTCTCTGATTTTGCATTTAGGCCTCTTACATTTTTATGATAGGAAATGACAATTTAAATTGCCAGACCCCTTGTTCTGACTGTCAGTGTTCTTTTCTTTCTGCCAATGTCCATGTCTAACACCCCCCCCCCCCCTTTTTTTTTTCTTTCCATCCAGCAATTAATTAAAATTAATGGGGTAATGAAAGGAGATGAAAGTAAAAGCAAAGAAAGATAGGACAGAAAGAGTGGAATTAAATAAGCTTATCAGCAAGTGACAGAATGAAGAAATAAAGAGAGAGAAACATGGATCAGCTCAAAGAAACCATTTAAAAAGGAAAAAGTCAGAAACAGGTCCGAAGTAAAATGGCACTAGGAACAAATTATATCACTGACCAGCTTAAGACGAAGTAATCATATCTCTTAAAGGTATGAAAAGCAAGAAGGCCCCAGGAGAAGATGGAATAGTAGCACATTAAATTTACTGTCGCATCCAGGCGCAGAAATACAAAACAGGCTCGCCCATTATTTACTCAGAGTATAAAGAAGAAGGAAATTCCCAAAACATGGTGCAATTCAATAGTTATTTTGCATTAAAAGAAAATCGACTAAAAAGATATTAGTAACTATCGACTCATTAGCTTATTATCAGTTATTTACAGACTCTTCACTAAAGTCCTTACGAGCAGAGTCACAAATTTGGAAGACAACTAACCTCGTGCACAGGCAGGATTAAGCGGGTAATCGACTACTGATCATCCATACACACAATGAATCAGCTAACTGAGAAAACTACAGAATATAATAAACCACTGTGCTTAGGTTTTGTTGATTATGAAAAGGCGTTTGACTCAGTGTAGCACATAGCAATTATACTCGTGCCGTAAATTCGTTGTGGGACCAAGAGTAAATAAGAACATTGTAAAACTGCCCGAAAACATGTATAAAGAGTGAATTGTTACAGTTAAATTACATAGACTCGGAAAAAATTAAGATATAGCACGGTGTGCGTCAGGGAGATGGATATGTTATAGCATGCATAGAAAGCATATGACAGGGTGGATAGACAAGGATTGTGGAAAGTGTTAAGAATATATGGAGTAGATGGGAAGTTGCTGAATGCAATGAAGAGTATGTACGATGGTGCGAAGGCTGCAGTGCGTGTGGATGGTGAACTAAGTGAATTTTTCTCTTTGAAAGTTGGTTTGAAACAGGGATGTGTCATGTCTCCATGGTTGTTCAATCTGTACATGGATGGGGTAATAAAAGAGGTACAAGGTAGGGTAGTGGATGTTGGAGTGGCCCTGGTGAGAGAGGATAGTGTTTGGAAACTCCCTGTACTGTTGTTTGCAGATGATACTGTGTTGTTGAGTGAAGACGAAGGGGAGCTGCAAGGCTTGGTGGATGAGTTTGAGAGAGTGTGTAAGAAACGGAATCTAAAGGTGAATGTAGGGAAGAGTAAAGTGATGGTCTTTGAGAGAGGTGAAGTTAGTGAATGTACAGCGAGGTTGGATGGTGAGGAATTGGAAAATGTGAGTACGTTTAAGTACTTGGGTAGTGTGATAAGTAAGGATGGAGGTTTGGAGGGTGAAGTGCTTGAAAGGGTACAGCAGGGAAGAAAGGTTGCTGGTTCTTTGAAAGCAGTGATAAGAAACGGAAGTGAGCATGGAAGTGAAAAAGTTACTACATGACAGTATTGTGATACCAACTCTAACGTACGGAAGTGAAGCTTGGACATTGTTGGAAGGACACAAGTCAAGAGTGAGGGCAGTGGAAATGAGTTATTTAAGAGGAGCCTGTGGAGTCACGTGGAGAGACAGGCTGACGAATGAGGATATAAAGGAGCGTTGTGGTGTTGATGTGGATGTGATAGGAAGCGTGATGGGGAACACACTGAGGTGGTTTGGCCATGTGGAGAGGATGGAGGGTGAAAGACTGACGAAGAGAGTGTATGTGAGTGAGGTGGAGGGGGGAAGAGGGAGGGAGAGGCCGAGGATGAGATGGAGGGATGGGGTGGAGAGGTATATGAGAGAGGGGGGTGTGAGTTGGGAGCAGGGCAGTGAAATGGCGGGGGACAGGGCGACTTGGAGGCGATTTGTTTGTGGCCACCCCAAACGGGATTGAGGCGTCTGGCAATAGATAGATAGATAGATAGATGCATAGAAAGTATTTTAAGAAAGCTTGACTGGAGAACAAAGGAGTAAACATAGGTGGAGAAAACATAAACCATTTAAGATTTGCAGTTGACATTGTCCTAATCTCAGAAACAGCACAGACATTGCAAGAAATGTTAAATGACCTAAACAGAGGAAGTCTCAAAATAGGGCTAAAGATGAACCGGAGTAAAACTAATGTTTAATCGAAATACACCAAAGAACGTCATCAGAATAAGCGAAAAAATTCTTGAAAAAGTCGAGGAGTACAATTACTTGGAGCAACTACTAAATCTAACGATACCGAAATAAAAAGACGCATTACAATTGGATGGAAAGCTTTCGTGAAAAGTAGCTTGCCAATATGTATGAAACAAAATGTATACAACGAATCCCACCTATGACGTACGGTTGTGAGACCTGGAAACTGACAAAATCGATGGGAAATCAACTATATAATCCTTTCTCAAACGGCAATGGAAAGGTCAATGTTGGGAGTATCTTTAATATCAGGAAAAGATCAACTTGGATGGAAAGCAGACTAAAGTCAATGACATTATACTCGTAGAAGTTATAAAAGAACAGAAATGGAGGTGGGCAGGTCATGTACCAAGAATAAAGGATAGCTGATGGTGCAAGAAGCTGATTGACTGGACTCCATGATGTAAGTATTGTACAAAAAGGCCAGGCAAGAGGTGGAGAGATAAGGTAGAGAAATTTGCAGGCAAAACGTTGTGGAAATTGGCTCAGTCAAGGAATTCGTGGAAAGGATGGTGAGGCCCTTGTTCAGCAGTGGACCTGCAATGGCTGCAGCTGATCATGATTATGGTGATGATGATGATGATGCTATAATCATTGCCAGACACCTCCGTGTCGCTCTGTCCTCTGCCATGCTGCAGTATTTAGTATTTATGTCAGCAACTGTATACCAAAGGAAGTGTCATCCTATGGTTTGGTGAATATATTGCAGGAAAGTCGAACTATTGGAAATCATAATATGGCATACATTGCTTTAAGTTCTATTACTGTGACTACCAGACGATTTTATCTTACTTAGAAGAGACTACTCGAACTGGAAAGACTCGATACATCACTCATTACCCGTTGCAGTATGGGAAGACTTCGAACTAAATGAATAAACATTTTAGTGTTGTTTCGTTACATTTCGTCTCGAAGACGAAGGCGAGCCCCTTGATTTTTGACGGTCACTTGTGGGACGCCAATCATTATTTGACTTGATTAGCCTTCTTCCTACAAACGGATACACAATCAGGTACGACGCAGAGAAAACAGACGTGCTCTGCCTTTATGCCTCTACCTATCTATGATGTGATGCATCAAGTGATTGGTCTGTCCGTCCGTGCGTGTGTGGGTGCTTCCACAACACTTTTCTGGACACGATATCTGCCGAACCCATCGACGGATTGCCACCAAACCTTTGTCCGTAATGCAGAGATGATGAACTGATTAGGTCAGCCACGTCCAGGGGTCAAAAGGTCATTTGGGGTTGACTTAGTTTATCCTTGAGGATGCGATATTTCCTAAATCCCTTGACGGATTCCGACCAAACTATAAAAAAAAAAAAAAAAAGTGAAAAGACAGTGAACTGATTAGTTCATCAAGGTCATAGGGATAGACCTAGGTAATCTTTAGTTTCATTTCAACCCACAATGAATCCTGTTATGGAGGCTGTACTGATAGTCCGTGTGCAAGGCTTGGCAGAGGCATACCGAGCGACACTTTGAGTCAAAAACTCGGGGCTTGAGTTCTTGGCATTTAATTTTTGTTTGTCTCAGGAACTGTCATCTGATATTGGGGGCGTGCCTTTGCCATTTCCGTTTACAGTGGGCTTTAACATGTTTCATCCGACAATGTATTTCCTGTGATATTCTTGGTATCTCCAAACGATTGTACTGAACAAGGAAAGAATACCTTGTACTTAAATTATTGATTCCTTGTATCCAATTACGTGTTTTATGATATATTCCTGCTGCATCTCAACGATTTTATTCACCATACGAGACTCCCTCGTGGCAAATGGATTTATGAAGGCTGTATTTATCCTTTCCAGCTGGAAAGTCTCTTGTAAGCTGAATAATCGTCTGTTCAAAGAGAGAATAGTGGAAAACTACGTCTTCGGACTGGAAGAGTTAATAAAGACAGTATTTAATCCTGCCACTCCAAAAATCTCTCCCAATCATCTACATCTATCTGTCTATCTATCTATCTATATCTATATCTATCTATCTATATCTACATATATATATATATATATATATATATATATATATATATATATATATATATATATATATATATATATATATATAAAGTGTTTGGAGTGAAGTTCAGACAAGACCCAACAAACCCATACGCTACTCACCGTGGAGATGATGATTATACGCACTAATGTAACAAGAGTAACCTTACTCTGCCTCAACAATATTTTCGACACACGAATCATGATGGGCTTGGCTGAATTCGTAATGCCTCTTCTTCAATAGCCTTTCAAGACCTTTTCAGCAATTTCGTGACACCTGATATCGACTGTAACTTCTCTACTTCAGCGATTTCATTATAATTTTTCTTCATTGATTTTATACCACGCATGCAGTTTTTTCCAACAATTTCCTAGTGTTTCTTCTTCAGAGATTTAATAAAACTTCGTCGTCAGCAGTTTCATAAAATTTCTTCGTAAAATTTCTTCCGAGTTTTCCCAGGACTTCTCCAGCGATTCTCTATATTTCTTAGTGTGAGATTTGATTAACATTCTTCAGAGGTTTATCAACATTTCGTCAGCATTTCCGCAGCTTTTCTTATTCAGTGACTTAACAACACTTCTCCAGGGATTTGCAACACTTCTTCAGGGATTTACCAACACTTCTCTTTCAGGGATTTAATATTTTTTCTTTAACGATTTAGCAACACTCTTCAGCGATTTAGCAACACTTCTTCATTTATTTAGCAACATTTCAATGATTTAGCAACGTTTCTCCAGCGATTTAACAACAACTCTTCAGCGATTTAGCAACACTTCTTCAGCTATTTAGCAACACTTCTTCAGCGATTGAGCAACACTTCAATGATTTAGCAACAATTCTTCAGCGATTTAGCAACACTTCTTCATTTATTTAGCAACATTTCAATGATTTAGCAACACTTCTTCATTTATTCAACAACATTTCAATGACTGAGCAACACTTCACCAGCGATTTAACAACAACTCTTCAGCGATTTAGCAACACTTCCTCAGCTATTTAGCAACACTTCAATGATTTAGCAACAATTCTTCAGTGATTTAGCAACACTTCTTCAGTTATATAGCAACACTTCGTCAGCGATTTAACAACACTTCTTCAGATACATAGCAACACTTCAATGATTTAGCAACACTTCTTCAGCGCTTCCGTAGCATTTCATCTTCAGCAATACGTGTATATTGCATCCATTACATCTTAACTTCTTCAGTGAGGTGGCGTATTGTTTTTATTTTCTTAATGTTTCCTTAACATTTTATTCAATTCAGGAGGGTGTTTTGGACTGCAGGGGCGAGATATAAATTTCACATTCCTTCAGTACTTCATCAGAGAAATTACCAATATGCCGGGAATCGAACCCGGGACTCTCAGATGAGAGCCAGGCAGCATACCACTACACCACGACCAGGTAAAAGTTAACTCACGTTGTCACAATCTTGTAACCAACGTCCCTCCGCCCCCACTGTGGGCATCAAGAGGATGAGTTAACCCCCTGGCACTCGGGCAAGTAACTCATCCTCTTGATGCCCACAGTGGGGGCGGAGGGACGTTGGTTACAAGATTGTGACAACGTAAGTTAACTTTTACCTGGTCGTGGTGTAGTGGTATGCTGCCTGGCTCTCATCTGAGAGTCCCGGGTTCGATTCCCGGCATATTGGTAATTTCTCTGATGGTTTTTCCTGGGAAAAAAAATACAGGTTCTCTCCTCTCCTTCAGTACTCATGAGCTCTCCTTATCTATTTATCTATAATCCGACGCCCTAATCCCGCAAAGGGTGGCCGCAGACAAAACACCTCCAAGTCGCTCTGTCACCCACCATTTGACTACCCTCCCCCAACTCACCCCACCTCCCTCATATACCTCTCAACTCCATCCCTCCACCTCATCCTCTGTCTACCTCTCCGTCTCCCTCCCTCCACCTCACCTACATACATCCTCTTAGTCAGTCTTTCATTCTCCATTCTCTCTACATGTCCAAATCACCTCAGTATATTTCTCTTAATCTTCTCGACCACATCCACATCCACCCCACAACGTTCCTTCACTTCTTCATTCGTCAACCTGTCCCTCCATGTCACTCCACATGCTCCTCTCAAGTAACTCATTTCCACTGCTCTCACTCTTGACTTGTTCCCCTCTTGCAAGGTCCACGCCTCGCTTCCATACCTCAGGGTAGGGATCACAATACTATCATGCAGTGACTTCTTAACTTCCATATTCACCTCCCTATTTCTCATCACTGCTTTCAGTGAACCAACAACTTTCCTTCCCTGCTGTACTCTTTCACGCACTTCATCCCCCAAAGTTCCATCCTTACTCATCACACTAGCCAAGTACTTGAATGCACTCACACTCTCCATATCCTCACCATCCAACCTCACTGTACATTCTGTGACTTCATTCCTCTCAAACACCATAACTTTACTTTTGTATACATTAACTTTCAGCTTCCTCCTCCTACATACTGTCCCAAATTCATTCACCAAACCTTGCAACTCCCATTCTTCTTCACTCAACAAGACTGTATCATCAGCAAACAGTAACACCGGAATCTTCCAAATCTCACCCTCATTCATTAGAGCCACCCCCACATCCACTGCACTACCCTGCACCTCCTTTACAACCCTATCCATGTATATATTAAACAGCCATGGAGACATCACACAACCCTGTTTCAGTCCCACATTGAGATCAAAGAACTCACTCAGCTCACCATCCACTCGCACTCTTCACAGCATTCAACAATTTCCCATCCACTCCATATATTCTTAATACCTTCCATATACCTTGCCTATCTATTCTGTCATAAGTTTTCTCCAAGTCCATGAAGGCAGCATACACTTTCTTTCCCTTCTCTAGATACTTCTCCACTAAACATCTTAGAACAAATATCTGATCTACACACCTTTTTCCCTTCCTAAATCCCCCTTGTTCTTCTCCAACTAGCTCCTCTGTCATATGCCTAACCCTGTCAATGAGTATTCTACCATATATTTTACCAGTCACACAAAGAAGTCAAATACCCGTATGGTTACAATATACTTCTCTCTCCCCTTTCCCTTTGTATAAAGGAACAATTATACCTGATTTCCAGTCCTCTGGAACCCTTCCCTTTTCCCAAGCCAATCTACACAACTTCCATATCCACTCTACAACAATCTCACCCTCATACCTCAGCATTTCACCACACACTCCATCAATTCTTTGGGGCATTTCCCAACTTGATCTTCTTCATTGCTTCCACTACTTCCGTCCTACTGATCTCTTCCTCCCTCCTCTCATCTCATCTTCTCCCAGCCATTCCCCAACCACTTATACTCGCTCTGCTGTCACTCTCTACATTCAACAAATCCTCAAAGTGCTCCTTCCATCTCCTCAATTTCTCTCTCTTCTCCACGAACAATCTATTATTCCTATCTTTCACTCCCCTACTATTTCCCCTTTCACACTGCCTTACTTTCTTTACCTCCTTCCAAAACAATTTTTTACTTTTCATCTTCTTAAATGAAATGAAAAATGTCTGATGTCCTGAGTTTGAAGAGGTTGGTAAATATTTCCTTTATTGCCGTTTCCTTTTTTTTTTTTTTTTGTGTTCCATTTGATTTTTTTTTTTTTTTTTAGTTCATTCGAGTGTTTTGAGACCACATTTGTCGTGCAAATGAATAATAACTACAATATGACTATGACAATCTGATCGGAAATATTAGTTATGGTGGAAGGGACTGGCCGAATCTAAGTGTTTGACTAAACGTAACCTAACCTACCGTAAGTATACCTAATAATTCAATCTAACCTAACCTAACCTAACCCTCCCTAACCTAACCTAACCGAACCCAACCCAACCCAGCCTAACCTAACCTAACTCAGCATCCACTTGGAAAGTTTTTGGAACGAAATCCACTTTTCAGTATGTTGAGCAAGATTCGGTAATATTCGTCTGCACACACACACACACACACACACACACACACACACACACACACACACACACACACACACACACACACACACACACACACACACAAATACAGGCATAAACTATAAGATAGCACAAATCCACTGAGTATGGTAAGATTGCCCGCTAAAGAAACGGCAATAAAGGAAATACTTACCTAGAGAGTAATATCCATTTTTAGATTACACACACACACACACACACACACACACACACACACACACACAAGTCGATATTAACCCTCTCGTAACCATGTCAGGAAAGCTGTAGTACTGTAGTCCAGGAAGGCCAGATGTTGTTAATGATCGGAGAGAGAGAGTAACTTCAGCGTTTCCATAAAGGTATTATTAACCAGCTTATGGCAGGGACAGGTTCAGCATTTCCTTCCAGTTAACGCCACACATTTATATTCAACTGAAAGTGAATATCGTATGCTTGAACCTTAAATCGAAAAGTGGAAAGCAAACCTGTATTTTCTTACCCTCATTTTTCGAAGGCCTGTGGTTAGTAGGTATGGTCTGCCTGCATCCCACATTATAAAGTGCAGTCGGAGGTAATATAGTGAGGCGAAACACGTTCCTTTGATTAACTGGCTCCAGAAATTATCGTCAAATAGAGGAACTTTACATTTCACTTTGCAGTTTATTGTTTAAGCATACGACCATGAGTCATACACGTGTGAGTGTTAATACTTGTACTGTTAACTCTTTCATGGTTGGGACAGCTCCAATGTTCTACGCTAGTTAATCCCAGGTGATTTTACTTATATGAGAGTGAGTCAGGAGCATGAGATTATTAATACCGACACCATTATAATTCTCATAACTGGGACATACCCCTCTTGTGGGAGCCTGGGCGTCCATACTGGCATTTTAGGCTTCCAAGAACTCACTCGTGGTTGGAATAACTCGAGTATTCCCTTCCACCTAAAGCCACTGAAATTTTTTATGCCCAAGAGTGTGCCACAAGGAACCTGAATTTTAAATGCTGGTATAGCATTAGCCTAATATGGTTGGGACATCTCTAGAACTTTACTGCAGCAAACCCCAGACGACTCCCTTTACCAGCAAATGTGCCACAGGAATAGGAAAGTGTTTAAATCAATGCCAAAACTCCATTCATGGTACTGAAAAATGTTTAAATTGATGCCATAACTCCATTCATGGTTATGACAACTCTAGTGTTCTGTATAACGCCGGACGATGTAATTTAACTGTGAATGTTTCATAGAAGCCTGGATGGGACATAGTACACTCGAAACCATATGCTACGAGAGGCCTTCCCTAAGCTATGTAAAAACGTCTGGCAGTAGTAGGGAAAAAACACACAGACTAAGCGACTCATGGCTACTTATATCTCACCTAAACCATTCCCTTCGAAGTCTTTCTTAAATGGTGTTTGGTGTTGTAGAGGGACGCCTTTACATGATGGCATCGGGCTAGAAGGATTAATGAAAGCTGAGTTTAAAATGTCCCTCTAAAACTGAATAAAATGGTAAGTAAATAACAATAATACAATAATTTCTGTGTCTTTCGGCTGAGTGGGTTAACAGAGGTTGTGGCTCATCCTTTCAGTTCGAAAAGTCTCTACTAAACTGAATAAAATAGTTTGTAGAGACCAAGAATACAACACAAAATGACGTCACCTACACCACAAATACAACACAGAAAGACATCATCCAACACCACAAATACAACACAGAAAGACATCATCCAACACCACAAATACAATACAGAAAGACATCATCCAACACCACAAATACAACACAGAAAGACGTCATCCAACATCACAAATACAACACAGAAAGACATCATCCAACACCACAAATACAACACAGAAAGACATCATCCAACACCACAAATACAACACAGAAAGACGTCATCCAACATCACAAATACAACACAGAAAGACATCATCCAACACCACAAATACAACACAGAAAGACGTCATCCAACATCACAAATACAACACAGAAAGACGTCATCCAACACCACAAATACAACACAGAAAGACATCATCCAACACCACAAATACAACACAGAAAGACGTCATCCAACACCACAAATACAACACAGAAAGACGTCATCCAACATCACAAATACAACACAGAAAGACGTCATCCAACATCACAAATACAACACAGAAAGACGTCATCCAACATCACAAATACAACACAGAAAGACGTCATCCAACACCACAAATACAACACAGAAAGACATCATCCAACACCACAAATACAACACAGAAAGACGTCATCCAACATCACAAATACAACACAGAAAGACATCATCCAACACCACAAATACAACACAGAAAGACGTCATCCAACATCACAAATACAACACAGAAAGACGTCATCCAACACCACAAATACAACACAGAAAGACATCATCCAACACCACAAATACAACACAGAAAGACGTCATCCAACATCACAAATACAACACAGAAAGACGTCATCCAACATCACAAATACAACACAGAAAGACGTCATCCAACATCACAAATACAACACAGAAAGACGTCATCCAACATCACAAATATACCACAGAAAGACGTCACCCTACACCACAAATACAACACAGAAAGACGTCACCCTACACCACAAATACAACACAGAAAGACGTCACCCTACACCACAAATACAACACAGAAAGACGTCACCCTACACCACAAATACAACATAGAAAGACGTCACCCTACACCACAAATACAACACAGAAAGACGTCACCCTACACCACAAATACAACACAGAAAGACGTCATCTTACTGAAGGAGTTCTTGAGTAGGCTTAAAGCCGGTAGCCTACTACGGTCAGGAAGCTTACTAACACCTCTTCGTTAGCGATTTATTCCCGATTCTGCTCTGTTTCTACATTCTTGTGTGTTGTTCATGCAATCTATGTCGATACTGATAAGACATAAAGAGCAAACCAAGGGATATTAATGTGTAGTTTGGAAAATAAATAATTAAGGAAGAAGTGTTAGGGAGCCACGCGAATACGGGCCTAAACCTAGCCGTTCGAAAAGTCTCTTCTAAACAAAGTAAAATCGCTTGGAGGTGGCAAGAAAATAATATAAGGCATCATTGTCGTGAAGGGGTGGTGAGAGAGAGCAAGTAGTGATTACTGTCATTTTTTTTCCACTTCTTATTCTTATTATTTTCATTATTATTACCATTTATAACACTATTAATCTTTAGGCGATTTCATTCAGTTTAGAAAGAGATATCCGGCTGGGAAAGAGTTAATGAGGACTTTATATCTACGTCACTATGGACGGTTGCTGTAAAGTCAACGAAACCGTCTGGGTATATCACGATTTATGTAGAAAACACGTCACCAGATGGGACATTTGAATCCCTCCACTAAGATGAAGTATTTTATTGTTATTCTTGCTATATTCACACCATGTTATTGATTTTTTAGGAGACTTTTCGAACTTGAAGAATTTATAGCAAGGTGTGTATAAAGACCTGGATATATATAGCCTTCATGTAATCCCCCAGTGGTGTAGCGCTCGCCTTAACTGAATAGAACTGTTTGAAATTTAAATAAAAATGAAATATACGTCATAGGACTGTAGGAAAAAAAAAAATCATTACCCTCGTTGACTAAGAAAACGACCTTCCTTGTTTATTCATCCTGCCCCAAGACGATTTTATGCAGCTTAGGGAAGAGGTCAAAAGTAAGCTTAATAAACTCCTTTACTTCGACAACAGCTTTTCTGTCTCTCTCGCTGGAACCAGACGATTTATATAAGCTTTCATGCCATCTTTATTAAACTTTTCAATGTGATAAATGGGTTTCTGTTTTATCCTTGGTGGCGCCACATGATCTCTTTATTTGGCTCTCTGTTATCTTGACTTTGTTTTTTCTTGGAAGGAACAGTCTTGTGGGCCTCTGGCCTTTGGTTCCTTCTTCCCTGCATAAAAACAAATTTCACTACGACGCTGTGTTTTGTGTTATTCATTGCTGCTGTCACGGGACGATTTTATTCCGCTTTGTGCCTTCAACTTCTTCACCGTGATAATCTCTCTCTCTCTCTCTCTCTCTCTCTCTCTCTCTCTCTCTCTCTCTCTATCTATATATATATATATATATATATATATAAATTTCATTCATACTTGCTGGCGCTAGACAATTTAATCCAGCGTAGGAAAATGGTTTTGAGCCCTTGGCGTCGATAATTGCTTGTCTAGTTCATTTGTGCCCACCACACCATTTTATTCAGGTAAGGGGAATACGTCACTAACAGACTTTGACTCTAACTTCACAAAGATCCCTAACCCCTTCCATCTCAGTTGATGGCCACTTGTAGTCAGACTGGGCGGTGGATTTGACTAGTAATCAAGGAGACTGATTCCCACCTCATAAATAAGGCTCATCGAATTTCATGTAACCACGACTTAGTAATAATGTTGTGGAAGTTGCTCAGGTCCAACAGAAGAAAACAAAGGGAGTATAACGATGATGGGGATTGTGCTTCATTCTTGCCTCGATCAGCCAACTCCTTCCAGATAAGGGAGCACGTCACTACCATACAAGCGTTCTTACTTCCACTAGGCGGTTTCATACAAAGAGTTTCTACTGTATTTCTGCCGCGTCCAGAGATATCAGTCAGCTCAGTGAAAGTTATAGAAAACACTGAAATAACCGGAATCCATAACATTTTATTTTAATTATTACTTGTATTGCCACCGGATGATTTCCACATCTCAGTAGGGCATTAGTATCTACGTCCATTAACACGTACAGTATGACGATGTCATAGCTGGCTACTTCTTGCTTCCACAGCCCGATTTTCCTCAGCTCAGGGAAGATATCTCGCAGTGAGGTTAGGTTAGGTTTGTGTTTGAAATACGAATTACAGATGCACAACCTCCTCTCTTGACACATATTCCCATAATCATTTTCTTCAGGTACTCCATAACAACCCATTATGTCATCCTCTGGACCAGTGCCTACTCTTCCGTTAATATTCCCCAGGTGTGTGTGTGTGTGTGTGTGTGTGGTAGGTGGGGGCACCCATCATCTACTCACTCAATGCAGAGTGATGCTATATGAGCTCTACACTGAGTGACAAGCCAAATGGCTTCTTGTACCCAGGAAACCATTTACTATGCTGGGTCGTAACCATATAACCGGGGTTTCTGGCAGGGTTAAGTGTCCCCCAGATTCCCCTATCCAAAATCACTTAATGATGACAGTCGTTTCAGAGAGCCTCGGAGGGCCCAATACCTGCCCATGGCCCCAACCAAATGGGCAGACTCGCTTGGCCATGTGGAATGTAAGAGGTGTGAATGAGGAGAGCAAGAGGGTGGAAGTGGTGAATGTGTTCAAGATTGCCAGATATGCTGTGATGGCAATATGTGAAACGAAGATGAAAGGGTGCGAAGTGAAGGAGTGGGAGGGTGTGAAATGTGTAAGATCGGGAATGAATGGACGAGGAAGATGCAAGGAAAGAGTTGCTTTGTTGATGAATGAGGTGTGGCAGAATGGAATGAGAGACTACAAATGTGTCAGCTCAAGGTGTATGTATGTCAAGTTCTAGTTTGAGAGGGTGAAAGTGGCAGTTTTTGCAGCGTATGCACCATGTGAGGACAGGAGTGAGAGAGAGAAAGACAGGTTTTGGGATGAGCTGGGTGAAGTAGTGAGAGAAATGCCCAGCTGCTATAAAGTGATCGTGATGGGGAATATTAACGGAAGAGTAAGCACTGGTCCAGAGGATGACATAATGGGTTGTTATGGAGTGCCTGAAGAAAATGATTATGGGAATATGTGTCAAGAGAGGAGGTTGTGCATCTGTAATTCGTATTTCAAACACAAAGATGCACATAAATATACATGGTATAGAGGAAACGGGGATCGTGTTGAAAGAAGCCTGATTGATTACGTGCTCGTAGGGAGGTCGATGATGGGAATGAATGCTGATACGAGGGCTGTAAGAGGAAGATGTGGAGGTTTGTCAGATCATATGATTGTGGTATGCAAGATCAAGCTGAGAGGAGTGAGGTGGATCAAGAGAGAGAAGAGCAGTCAGGGTGAAAGACTGAAAGTTGAGAAGCTGAGGATCAAAGAAATGGCAGATGATTACAGGACCAAAGTAGAGGGGGAGTTAGAATTACTGAATTGGAATTAAATGGATCTGGACACCCTGTGGAATGCATATTGGGACTGCTTAGTTAGGAATGCTAAAGCGGTGTGTGGTGTGGCAAGAGAAACAACAAAGAAGAAAGGTACGGCATGGTGGGATGAGGAGGTTAAGAGAGCGGTGGAGGAAAAGAGGAATAAGTGGCTAAAGTGGTTACAGGATAGGGGCTCAGTTGAAAAAGAACTGAGTATATCGAGAGCAAGAAGTACGTAAAGAGCCTAGAGAAGAGGAAAAAGAAAGATCTGGGAAGAAAAGGGAATGCGAACTATGCTGAAAATAGGACGTTATTCTGGAAAGAGGTGCAGAAATGTAGAAGTGAAAGCGGAAAGGAATGTGACAGTGTAAAGAATGCAGGTGGTAAGTTACTAACCCATGGAGATGAAGTAACGACCAGATGGAAAGAGTATTTTGAAGGTCTGATGACTGGGAATAGAGAGAGCAGTGCGGCTGTAAACATGATTGGTTTTGGGGGTGTGCAGAGAAGGAATGCAGTGCCAGGAGACGCGACACTAGCACAGGTGAAGAGCGCTGTGAAACGGCTGAAAAATGGGTAAGCAGCTGAGGTTGATGAGGTTTATGCAGAGATGATTAGGTGTAGTGGACAGAGTGGAATGAAGTGCTTGTTGGAGAAATGTAAGAAGGCATGGATGAGTGAAACTGTGCCTGCAGAGTGGAAAAAGGCTGTGATTGTATCCCTGTACAAAAGTAAAGGTGAGCGAAGTGAGTGCAAGAATTATCGTGGCATAAGTTTATTAAGTGTGGTAGGGAAGGTATATTGAAGAATTATTATAGAGAAAGTAAGAGAGATATCAGAACTTCACGAGGACAGGGTAGGCAAGAGGACAGAGCAGGCAAGTGAACAGCGTAGAGGAGGGAGAACATGGTAGGCAGGAGGATAAGGTAATTAAAGGAACAGAGGTAGGCGTTGGGAAAGGGTAAGGAAGGGGACAATGATGCAGGAGTACAGAGTGAGCAGCGGGACAAGGTTGGCAGAGGGACAGGGTAATCAGAGGGACAGGGTAGGCAGGGGGACAGGGTAGGCAGGGGGACAGGATAGGCAAGGAAACAGGGTAAGCAGGGGGACAGGGTAGGTAAGGGGACAGGACAGGCAGGAAAATAGGATAGGCAGGGGGACAGGGAAATGACAGACAGGGTAGGCAACGATAGGATTGGTAGGGACAGGATAGGGGTGGCTTGAGTAGGGAGGGAAAGGATAGGGAGAGACAGGATAGGGAGGGGAAACGGAAGACAGGAGGAACAGGGTAGAAACCGACAAGGTAAGAAGGGGCAGGGTAGGAAGAAGCAAGGTAGGGAGAGATAGGGGAGGCAGTGAGACAATGTAGGGAGGAGGCAGGTAAGTGAGGATGCTAAAGTGGAGACGGACAAGGTAGGAAAGGATGGGGTAGGAATAGACAATGCAGGGAGGGAGGTCTGGGAGGGCAGGGTAACAGAGAAGGAAGGAACAGGGGAAGGAATAGGACAGAATAATCAGGAAAAGAGGATAAGAAGGAACAGGGGAGGAAGTGGGAGAGGATAGGCAGGGGGGCAGGGGAACCCAAAACTTGTATTGCAAGACGAACGAGGATGACCGTTAGAGACTTACTTAGTCTTGCTTGCAGGATGACTGTATATGTCATTTTACGCTAATCGTTTGCTGCTAACTCACAATTGTTTAAAGAAAATGCCGTGATGTTTTGGAACATATTCCAGACATATCGAAAAAGATTATATATATATATATATATATATATATAAAGAGAGAGAGAGAAATGACAAGTTCGTGCATAACCAGTTACAGCTGAGGTAAAACAAATGAAGGCTTTAAATGTATATAATTTATCTTTATAAATGAACATCCTACGTATATCAACGGTTTATAAGTTGTTCGTCTAACGCCTTACTTGTCTTACGGGTGGTAGGTGTTGTATCTGGTGGTTACGAACTGATTTACACAAGATCTGATCGCACCACAAAAACCTGCACAACTGTGAGTCTCTGGAGCAGCTGGCAGACGTGACTCAGTACTTCCAACCCCTTAACTGCGGGGCGTCACTTTCGTGACGCTCGGCTACAATGGATCATACCGCGGGGCGTCACTTTTGTGATTCTGTGTTATTTTGAATTATCCCGGGCTCTCAAGTGGTGGCTTGTATCATATATCAGTACTGCCAATGTCCAACACTAGTCAGCACTCCAAATCTCATCTGTACTCCCATCCATTGTTGACATTTTAGCTATTTTACCCCCTTCCTGACTCCCCTCCCTACCTGCCCTCCATTACCCTCTCCTCTCACCTCCCACGCCGCGCTGCGCTACGGAAATTTCCCCCTTCTCTTTCCACAGATTTCATCCATTGAAATAAGCCCTATGCCCTATATTTTTACCCAATAATATATACCAAAAAAAAAAGGTAAGTGATAGTGTTATACTCCAGAAATTGCCTAATTATCACCTGACAACACCTCACGTGCATTCATTCGCTACATTACCACGGTAATTTCCCCTTTGATTTATGCCTTGTAATCGATGTCTGTAATAAAAATATATATCAGAAAGGAAGGGAGAATCCTAATTGACATTTACATTCACCTGGAACTACCTATTTCGTTATTTATTGCCGAGATTTTCTACCTATAAAAAATTAGCATGTAAGTTAGCAGCAGTAAGCCTAAAGTGTCATTGTCAACCCTTCCCTTCTCAGATAATTTACCCCCTTCGTGACTCCCCTCCCTACCTGCCCTCCATTACCCTCTCCTCTCACCTCCCACGCCGCGCTGCGCTACGGAAATTTCCCCCTTCTTTTTCCACACAGTTCATCCATTGAAATAAGCCCTATGCCCTTTATTTTTACCCAATAATATATACCAAAAAAAAAAACAGGTAAGTGATAGTGTTATACTCCAGAAATTGCCTAATTATCACCTGACAAAACCTCACGTGCATTCATTCGCTACATTACCACGGTAATTTCCCCTTTGATTTATGCCTTGTAATCGATGTCTGTAATAAAAATATATATCAGAAAGGAAGGGAGAATCCTAATTGACATTTACATTCACCTGGAACTACGTATTTCTTTATTTATTGCCGAGATTTTCTACCTATAAAAAATTAGCCTGTAAGTTAGCAGCAGTCAGCCTAAAGTGTCATTGTCAACCCTTCCCTTCTCAGATAAGCCGCGGCATTTAGTTCCTTGTCCTCCACTGCAGAGACAACATGTCGCACTCGCGGCCCGCCATTCCTGCTGCTTCTGCGCCCATTGCAAAGGGCCCCGTGACCTCTACCCCCAAGAAAAGTGTTGAGGCAAGCAGGAAAGGCCTCAGTGACTCTGCAGTGGCACGAGAACTTGCTGAATTGTCGATGATAATAATGGACAGCGATTTTGACGATTCCGGTGAATCGTGTGATGAGCCGGGTGAAGTTATCGCGCCAGAAACAGCGACAACAAGTGCTCCTACCAGTGAATCTGTGTCTAGCTCCAAGGGAAAGGAGCCTTTAGTGCAGGAAGGAAAAGAATTTGGGAAGGGAGTGAAAAGGCGGCGTGTTAGCCCCAGAACAATGCCCCCACGTGACCCAGCCCACCATGAGTCACGAGAGCATTCACCTCCCCGTTCCCCAAGCCCCACTTTACTCATCTCGTCATCATCGTCGGCTGAGTTATCTCCGGAGTCTTCGTCGTCGGAGTCACCACCAGCATCAACAGTGAAGGCCGGCCGTAGAGGTAGAGGTAGATCTAAGAGAGTGAGAAGTAGTGTAGCTAGTAGGGTAAGGGCTGCTAGTGCTGTACGGCAACCTAGGGTCAGTGCGAGTGACCTTGACCGAGATAAGCCTCCCTCTCAGCCAACCTCCACTACCACCACCACCACCATCCCTCCACCGCCACGCCAGGGAATCCTGGACACCTTCGCGTGGACGGAAGGGTCAGATTTTGTCCCCAAAAACCTGGTTTTCGATGAGAGCTCGTCAGGAGTTCAGCCTGCCTTCACTATGGACGAAAATGCTGAGTGTGTCGACTACCTTTTGGCCTTCCTAGATGACGAAGTCATGCAGCACATATGTGATGAGACCAACAGGTTCGAATCACAACGTGCTGCTAGTGGTACAGGTGCAGCCAAGATGCAACAGTGGACCATGCTGGGAGTGCAGGAGCTGTATGTGTTCTTTGCCCTCATGCTTCTTATGCCACACTCCAAGAAGCATGAGTTGGAAGAATACTGGTCCATGGACCCCTTACTACCCTCACCGACCTTCAACAAGTACATGGCCAGAGATCGCTTCCGGAACATCATGGGAAACCTGCACTTTGCCGATAATGATGTACCTTCCCAAACCGACCCACTCTGGAAGATCCGGGAGATTCTGAACAGAATGAAGGATAAGTTCATGTCATTCTTCCACCCATTTCAGAAGGTTGTCATTGATGAGTCCTTGGTTCTGTTCAGAGGACGTCTTCGGTTTGTCCAGTACATTCCAAGCAAACGCCATCGCTTTGGAATTAAGTTCTTTGTACTGTGCGACTGTAAGACGGGGTACATCCTTGACTTCGTCATATATTCAGCCAGCACTGTCGATCTCGATAAAACACACCCCCTTGGCTTCTCAGGCTGTGTAGTGAAAGTGCTCCTAAAAAAGTATTTTGGTGGGAATCATGTGCTGTATACAGACAACTACTATACAGCACCGAAACTTGCCAAATACCTTTCTGAGCACGGCATTGGCTCCTGCGGCACTGTGAAAAGTAATCGTGCCAACTTCCCCAAATTCCCAGAGGCGGGAAACTCGCAGCGAGGAGACGTGCACCTACACAAGTCCGAGAAGATGCTGGCAATACGGTGGCATGACAAGAGAGTCGTGCACATGCTCACCACCGTACATAAGGGGGAGATGAGAGACAATGGGAAGGTCGACCATAGGACAGGCGAACCTGTGATGAAACCTGATGCTGTGTTGGACTATAATATAAACATGCGGCTGGTGGACAAGTCCGACATGATGATTGGTGAGATCGACTGCCTCAGGAAGAATACTAGGTGGTACAGGAAAGTTTTTCTGCATCTCATAGATATGACGATGCTGAACGCCTTCATCCTGTACAAGATGAAGGTAAAGCCACCCAAGTCCTTCTCCCTGAGGTTGTTCGCCAGGACTTGTGTCCAGCAGCTGCTGGAAAAATATGGTAAGGTGCAAGCAGCAACTCCAAGGCGCCATCCAGTTACACTTCCCGACCGACTTGAGCAGAGGGCGTATATGGATCAGCACAGACTTGAGCTAATGCCTGCCACAGGGAAAAGGAAGGCTGCGATTCGCAGGTGTCAGGTATGTGCGCATACCACACGCCGCACACCTGTGCATAAACGCACCTCTTGGCAGTGCGCTGAATGCCAGGTTCCCCTCTGTGTAACCTGCTTCTTCGATTATCACAGCCAGAAGCAGTTCTAACAGTGCAAGTGTGGAAGCAGAATTATTTGGAAATAATGTGTAAATAATGTGTAAATAGCAGGTGAAAGCAATGGATGTTCAGTTCATATGATTGAACAGTGTATTATAGTTTCATCTTACTGAAAGTGACAGTGAATAACATATTGTAAGTAAAATAGAAGGGTAAATATTGAAAATAGAATAGAAAATGTAAATAGTAATGTAAGTAATTAGTAATATAAGAATATGAGTACAAATAATTTATGTTATAACAGTGAGAGTGAATCCGTGGCTCTCTACGTATTTACTGACTGAAAAATAGAATGACTTCAGTGACAATAAAATAATACGACTGAAGGAAACTTATGGAGAAAGACTCCAGATATATATAAGTGTGATATAGTAATAGAAATATAAAGTGTGAGGGGTTTTATGAATAATAAATGACAGAGTGCCTAGAGCGAACTAGCGCAAGTGCGGTAATCAGACGCGCTCGTAATTTCCATAGCTTTCACACTGTTTTTTTTTTTAGTATGGATCCCAAACTACTTGAAAATGGTAGAATAGTGTTTATAGTGTTTGTATCTGGCTGTGGTAATCACATAACGGGTTGTCGGGAAGTGTAAAGTGGAGACTTAGTTACCCTACTTCAGAGGTCTCCACAAGTCCTACGGAAACTGACGAAGGCTCAACAATCATTCCAGGAGAAAGCTGAAGGTATGTGCTATAAGCATATATAATTTTATTATTCTAGGACTAATAACTGATTTTTAGCAAATATTTTTTGAGAGTCTGTCGGAGCCCAAATAACCCCGCGGGACACGCAAGTAATTGGTAAACAAGCCCGTGGTGTAGGGGTTAACCCTCTCAGGCTTCCGTGACTCACTCACTAAAATGAGTTGACACTGACTGTAATATAAATAATACAACTATTGTCAAAATGGGAAGGGTAATAATACTGTGCTTTACCGGTGGCTTTTATGACTCGAAGCAATGTTATGTGGTGTTAGCTGGAAAATAATACTAGAACTGCCACTGCCACGAGGGGAATAACTCCTTTAGTCCGGCGATGTCTCTTATGCTTCAGGTTTGCTGCCACACCACGAGTTTACCCTGGTTAGCAGGATGTTTTCAAATAGACGGCTTTATATATAGCGAATATTAATCCCATTTCCCTATCCCCCAAAAGAACGATGGTGGGCTGCAGGAGAAATGTAACTTCAGCCAGCAGTCCACTGAGTTCACTGTGAGATAAGCTGGAGCTACAATTCCTACTGCAATCCATAAGGCGCTCTCTTGTGCTGAGTAAAGTCGTCCGGCAGTGACAAGAATAATAAAAAGTACATGAAGTTGTAGCCGTGTAGACATGAAGGTGTACACGTTTGAGCAAGCAAACGATTCCGGTGCTGTTCCTCCATCACTTCCCCCCTCTGACTTCCTCATGGCTAACATTAAAATATCTTCAGCTGATGTATTTTCTGCCATTGCTGGCCTCAGCACTAATAAGGCATATGGGCCTGATGGAGTCCCTCCTGTTGTTCTCAAGAACTGTGCTTCTGTGCTTACACCCTGCCTAGGAAAACTCTTTCGCCTTTGTCTGTCAGCTTGTCAACTTGTACCTTTCCTTCTTGCTCGAAGTTTGCTCTCATTCAGCCAGTCCCAAAGAAGGGTGACCATTCCCAACCCTCTAACTATCGTCCAATTGCTTTAACATCCTGTATCTCAAAAGCTTTTGAGTCTATTCTTAATAGAAAAATTTTAAAGCATCTTTCCTATCACAACCTTCTTTCTGATCGTCAGTATGGGTTCCGTCAGTGACGCTCCACAGGCGATCTTCTCACCTGCCTTTCAGACTCCTGGTCATCCTCCTTTCGGGACTTTGGCGAAAGCTTTGCCATTGCACTTGACATCTCAAAGGCTTTCGATCGAGTCTGGCATAAATCTTTAATTTCCAAACTGCCCTCTTACGGTTTCTATCCTTCTATCTGTGCCTTCATCTCTAGCTTCCTTTCTGGTCGTTCTATAGCCGCTGTTGTAGACGGCTATCGTTCTTCTCCTAGATCTATTAACAGTGGTGTTCCTCAGGGCTCTGTCCTATCACCAACTCTCTTCCTTTTATTCACCAATGAGCTTCTAAGGTGTACATCTAACCCTATCCACTCATACACTGATGACTCCACCCTTCACCTTTCCATTCGATTCCCACAACGTCCATCTCAGCAGTTACTTCAACAGGCAAGGGATGAGGCTATGGCACACCTAATGTCTGACTTGGCTCGTATCTCTGACTGGGGTAAAAATAATCTGGTTGTTTTTAATGTATCAAAGACAGTTTTTGCACCTATCAACTCGACAAAACCTTCCACAGGTATACCCACTTATGTTTAATAATACTCAACTTAATCCTGCATCATCGTTGAACATGCTTGGGGTTTCATTTGCTCGGGACTTGTCTTGGAAAGGTCATATTACATCTCTTGTAAAATTTGCTTCCAAGCGATTGGGTGTGCTAAACCGACTCCGTTTCTTCATTGCCCCTGCACAATTGTTGACTCTATACAGGGGTTTTATCCGCCCCTGTGTGGAGTACAACTCTCATGTGTGGGGAGGCTCCCCACATACAGCTCTTCTCAATAGGGTGGAGTCAAAGGCTTTTCGTCTCATTAACTCTCCCCCTCTTACTGACTCCCTTCAGCCTCTGTCTCTTCGCCGCAATGTTGCATCTTTTTCTCTTTTCTATCGCTACTTCAATGGTCACTGTTCCTCTGAACTGTCTGCATGCATTCCTCCACTTCTACGACAGATGCGTAGCACCCGTCTAGCAGCAAACTCTCACCCCTTTCCTGTCCAACTCTCTAATGCAAGAGTTAACCGTTACTCCCAGTCCTTCATTTATACAACATGTCAACTCTGGAACTGTCTCTCTCTGTCTATATTTCCTGCTTCCTGTGATCTCCAGTCTTTCAAACTCACTGTGTCCAGGCATCTCGAAATGAATGGATCTTGAATTTGGCTCTCTCATGTATTTTGTTTTTCTCTTGGAAGGAACAGTTTTGCGGGCTGATTGCCTTTGGTTCCTTCTTCGTCACATTAAAAAAAAAAAAACTATTAGCTTCGCAACAATTTGCGTAGGTTCTTTGTAGCCTTAATATTCTATGAGATAATCTAATTTTGTGGTTCATTTTAGTATTTGTTTCAGAAATACTGTGGCCGAATTTTGATTAAAAAAAAAACACTTGAAATAATGTGCTTCTCAGTGACACGTCTCTCAGTCTGAAATTCCCCACATCCACAAAAACGTTCCTCCATGGGCAGACGGCCTCTTCCACGTCTGATCCATCGCCATTCCTCGACAGCAAAGGAGTGGGCACTCACAAGTACTCAGGTACCACCCTCTGTTCGTTTCGTTTCATTTCATCTATACTCTCGCAGCCCACCTCCCGTCCCGTCGACACCTCCACTTCAGTCCGTGGCGTGACTAGCCCCCCTGGCATCACCGAGGAGGGTAGGCCTGTCCTTTCCACCCGGAGGGCCACGGCCTAGGACCTGCCCACCAGGAGGTCGAGAGAGCAGTTTTCCTCCCTCCGCCCACCTGGACCAGGGCCTGCCCTTCCTACGACCGTGTCCGGGCCTCCCTCCTTTTCTTTTTTTTTTTTTTTTTTTTTTTAATGTGTCCGACTCTGGGCATAGGCTTCACAGCCTGCTTTCAAGGCCCAGTAGTCCTCCTACGTACCGCACACCTCTACATGTCACCACTTCGGCGCTAACACCCACCGTCCATATTGAATACATGCTAGGGTTGTCTCATACAGGACTGGTGTATTGGTATTAGCGGGGGTATTTTTATGACATGTCGGCGGGCCTTCTGGTAGATCAGTAAAGTCTGATTTTATGAAATTCAAATCCTTAAACTGTTCCCTGCCTCAGCGGGATTTGAACCCGAGTCCGTCAGGACTGCAGGCCAACTCTCTACCGATTGAGCCTCCATTTGCTGCGGGGCTGGGCGAGTCCTATCGCCTTTCCACCAGGGCATGGGGGTTGAGGGCAGCGTCGGGGCGGTTCCCCATCCTAGCACTTCGTCAGCGCCCCTTCCATCGGCGCCACGCAGTCCACCGTGCTTCGCCGGCTCGCCCTGCCCTCCTCGACCATCGTGTGCTTGTTTGCCCGACCACCGCGCCTTCCCCTCGCCTTGTTCGCCACCTCGTCAGCCGTTTTGTCGGCCCAGCTATGCTCTCATCTGGAGGGCTATATCTCTGCCTTTTTCCCTGACGGGCTCTTTTGTTTGCCCGTTCCCCACCAGAGCTGTGGGGAAAATATTTCACAACACTTCATTTATAAAGTCGATAGACCCCCCCCCAAAAAAAAAAAAAATTATAAAGGTTCCAGTACGCTTGAATGTGTCGGCCTTGTGTAACTAGTGCTTTGTACTGTTTTATATCGTATACTCGACCACGTTTGCATATGTTAGTGTGTGGAGGTGTTGTTACACTTGGTCACTCAGAGGCCGCTCTACACGATGCTCGACCCCCAGCAGCCTCACCGTGCCCAATATAATTCCATCCCATATACTATAAAATTAGGGTTTCTAGACCGATATAGCTATACTATAACTTACTTAGAAAACGATATTTTATGTATAGAGAAAGGTATAGCTACTCTAGCTGACTCAGACACTGATAATATATATACCAAATCATCCAAGGCGATCTGTACACTCAAATACTGAAGTCTGTCCCTGTCCGCCTCTCCTGTTTCTCCTTGATCGTTCGAGTCATAGTCGCTTGAGTGTGATGTAGTGGACTGAGGTACACATTATAATCCATCTGTGGGTGATATACGCACATTTGTCCACCGAGTCACAGTCAAGCGTCTAGGAAACCAGCGATGAAGGAGAGACGGGAGAGATAAACAGAGATGAGTTTGAATGTACACCAACATTATATTATATACAGGTAATAAATTATAATAAGCGTTTAGTGGGTAATTATTGCGCTCCAATCGGATTGAGCCGGTGAAGGTTTATATCCAAGGGATGGTTGGGGTTGATTGCTCATGTAATGCCACTCAGGGAGGAGTGAGGCTGGTCACTCTCATCTTAAATGTCGGGACCAACTGCCTAGCCCAGGGCTCCTACGCTCCTCATGGGGCAATGTAGGATTGGATGATGGATGGATGGATGGATGAAAATCTAGATTTTTTTTTTTTTTAACCTTAGCTCTGATCCATCTACTGCAGACATTCATTTTTTCTAATGCAAAGATAAAGCAACCAAGAGCCAGGAGTCTGCAAATTGTTCCCTTCAAGAAAAAAAAAAAAAAAAAAAAAAAAAAAAAAGACAACAGAGAACCAAACTCAAGATCCGATCATTTCGAATGACAGTCAAATGTTAGTTCTGAAGTTGGATGGTGCATTAAAACCTGAGATGCATCACAAAAATTATCAGGTTGGATATTGAAACTATACAGTATCAAGGCAAATAATTATATTTTTCTTTTCAGCATCAACATATTACAGTCGTTACGGTATACACTGTATACCACCCTGGTAGGTAACAAAAACTACATAGCTGTTAGTAACTACTTGGTAAATACACCACTTGTCCTTAACTGTAGTTAAGTTCTCTGTATGGTGCATCTCCGTTTAATACAAATTAATGGGTATAATGGCACTGTGACACTCCTTTTCCATTTCTTGCGTACATGGATTCACTCACTGTCAAATATTTATTAAGAGACAAGATGTCTCAGCCCACACGTGACCTATAGGCATGCAGTGGTGTAGTGGAAGGGGTATATAAGGAAATACTATTCCCCCACTATATTATATGGAAATATTCATTACCCACTGTTTCCATTACGAAAAAAATTATTCCCTCACTATACAATAGTTATAATGAAACTGCATTCACCTACTATTGAAAAAAAAAAAAAAAAAAAAAACAGATCCCTCACTATATTCGTTAGGAAAACTGCATTCACCTACTACTTAAATAATGAAAACCGCACGGCCTCTATTAATTCCATAAGATAAACAGTGCTTCCCTCTACTTCCCTAAAAAAAAAAAAAAAAAAAAAAAACGGCATTCCCTCACTATACTCGTCCAGCAAAACTGCATTTAATCTTTCTTTCCATAAGGAACACTACATTCAGCCACCATATTCATAAGGAAAATTGCATTCCATCACTATTTTCACAGAGTGTGGTGTTCAATAATCATGGAGGCAACATACACAACAAATTGGTTTAGCCCCACTCCACTGTGTACGTCCTAGTGGATAAGATCAAACATAAATAATGCTATAAATAGCATTAAAATGTTGTCTGTAATAAATGATCAGCTAACCATAAAAACCAAACCATTTTCTTTAGCGGAATACTCCTGTGTTGCAAGCACCAAGTACGTGCATGCACAAAGTACCCCATGCACAAAATGCCCCATACCAAGGCTGGGGACATGGTACAAGGTGCTTTGTGTATAGAGTCACATGCATCAAGTTAGTCTATGCACAATGTACCATATGCAAAAGAAATTTACACCACATCCCTGTCTTTCGGCATTTTATTACAAACTGGCGACTTCCCTTCATAGTTGGAAGAACAATATGTATGGAGAAATCTGATCGTTTCTCTTCCTGTCATATGAGACCACCAATTAAGGATTATATGCCCACAGACCAGGAATATGGTATAGGATGCTTGATGCACTGGACATTTCATTCATGCATGGACTTAGTGCATGCAACAACGAGTTACCGACCAGAAGTTCTCTTATATCATTCTTCATCATGTGCTTGGAAAGATGTGCACCTAGCCCATTTCTCGTGGACGCTGTGGAGTGGGATATATATATATATATATATATATATATATATATATATATATATATATATATATATATATATATCACATGCCTCTACCCCAAATTCTACGGCCGTAAAAGAGAAGCTCGTTGTAGGTGTGTGGGGGTGGGTACGGGGGACAACTTTATCCTATACTATACAGGGGTTTTCAAACTGGGATGGAAAAACAACCAAGGGTACACGAGAGGGTTTCCAAGAGTACAGTAACTTTGGAGTTGGTGAAATATCCACACACACACACACACACACACACATATATATATATATATATATATATATATATATATATATATACATCATATATTCACATATATATATATATATATTTATATTTATATATATATTTATATATATATATATATATATATATATATTGGCGGAAACAAGGGGTGCTGTGGTTGAATTAGTGTCACATACTATACCAACGCTTAGACTAAGCAGGTTTCCTTAATTTTGTGTTATATTACAGAGTGTCGGAGATTTAAAGGAATTGTTCGAATGCTGACCTTGACTTGGACTGTTATAATACTTTGTTGACTCATATCACTATCTTCCTATGAAAATGTCATTGCTGATAAGTATATAAAGGATTTCTTATTGCTTTTGACGATTGTATTGTCGACAAACTCAGTATCAAATCTGATAATAAAATGAGTATCAGTTTTAGCAACAACGAAATCGAACAAACACCTCCAGCAAATCAGAATCTCGGCAGGAACAGTGTTGCCATACATGCCTGGCCAGATTAATTGGTATGAGGTATAGTATGCTTGCACTCAGTCGGCTTAAGGCGGGCCGATTACACTGGGTTCACAGACTACATACACATCCAAAGCCACTACAACACTACAATTACACTTGCAAGCACTTCTCACCCTACATACACTCTCTACCAGACAGCCTAAGCCATTGGGTAGAGATACATTGGCTGTATCGTCCCTGCTTCGGTAGGGATAGGCCGGTCCTGCAGTGGACCTCAATGGATGATGATGATGATAATGATGATGAGTATATATATATATATATATATATATATATATATATATATATATACTTCATCATCATCATCCGGACCTCCTTTCCGACCCTAGGGCTGGATGAGGAGTAGCACGTCCAGAAAGGCTAAGTTTGCCCAATCCAATGGGCCACGCTTCTATCATCCACTCAGTCAATATAGAGATACCGTATGGTCTCTACACTGAGTGGCAAGCCAAATGGTTTCTTGTAATCTGGAAACCATTTACAACTCTGGGTGGTAACCATATAACCGGGGTTTTTGGCCGCGTTGTGTCCCTCAGATTCCCCTATATAAAATCACTTAATCATGGCAAATTTGTATCTATCTATCTATCTATCTATCTATCTATATATATATATATATATATATATGTATATATATATATATATATATATATATATATATATATATATATATATATATATATATATATATATATATATATATATATATATATATATATATATATATATATATATATATATATATATATATATATATATATATATTGCCAGACGCCTTAATCCCGTAAGGGGTGGCCACAAACATATCGCTTCCAAACCGCCCTTTTCCCCACTATTTCATTGCCCTGCCTCCAGCTCACACACACCCTCTCTCATATACCTCTCCACTCCAGCCATCCATCTCTTCCTTGGCCTCCCCCTCCCTCTCTCCACCTCCACCTCACTCACACTCTCGTCGTCAATCTCTCACTCTCCATCCTCTCCATATGTCCAAACCACCTCACTGTGTTGCTCCTAACGCTTCCTATCACATCCACATCCACACCACAACGCTCCTTCACTTCCTCATTTGTCAGTCTCTCTGTGTGACTCCACATGCTCTTCTCAAACAACCCATTTCCACTGCTCACACTCTTGACTTCTGTCTCTCCAACAAGGTCCAAGCTTCACTTCCATACGTTAGAGATGGTATCACAATACTATCATGTAGTAGCTTTTTCACATCTATGCTCACTTCCCTGTTTCTTATCACTACTTTCAAGGAACCAGCAACCTTGCTTCCCTATTGCACCCTTTCAAGCACTTCACCCTCTAAACTTCCATCTTTACTCATCACACTACCCAAGTACTTAAACGCACTCACATTTTCCATTTCCTCCTCATCCAGCCTCACTGTGTGTGTGTGTGTGTGTGTGTGTGTGTGTGTGTGTGTTCTTACCTAATTGTTCTTACTTAATTGTATCTTTACAGGAATGAGTCAAGCTCGTACCGTCCCGTGTCTTAAACCATATTTATCGTACATATCCTTTAATTTGTGAATTGTTTTGGCACACACTATTTCATTCGGTAGTGCATTCCATTGATCAATTGCTCTGTTTGGGAAACTGAATTTCCTTACGTCTTTATCACCTCTCTTCTTATGCAGTTTTTTTGCAGTATCCTCTTGTTGATGCTTCCCCATATGTTAAGTAATCATTTATGTCTATTTTCTCCTTCCCTGATATGCATTTATATAGCATTATCATGTCACCTCTTTTCCTTCTCTCTTGTAGTGTTGGTAGATTCAGTTTATTTAGTCTTTCTTCGTAGCTTAGATCCCTTAGGCTTGGTATCCATCTTGTAGCGGCCCTTTGAACTTTTTCAATCTTGTCTATATGTTTTTTGAGATGAGGACTCCAGACTACTGATGCATACTCCAGGGTTGGTCTAATGAATGATGTTATTATCCTTCTTAGCTTGTCTTCATTTATGTATGTGAACGCTATTCTTATATTTGCAAGCAGTGTAAACATGTTCCGTACCTTCTCGCTGATGTGGTCAGCCGGAGATAGTCTGTTATTGATAATCACACCTAGGTCCTTCTCTCTTTCTGATGTGTGTTTTATTTCCTAACGTATAATCCCAATCAGGTCTTTTTCCACTTTTACCAAAATTGATTACATGACACTTGTCCACATTGAATTCCATTTGCCATGTAATACTCCATTCATGAAGTTTATTTAATTCTTCTTGTAGCTCTTTACAAGAGTCTGTGTTAGTAATTCTCCTTTGTATTTTTGTATCATCTGCAAACATATTTAGATAGCTTTCATTTCCAGTGTTACTGTTTATATAATTTATATAAACTAAAAACATAATTGGTGCCAGCACTGAACCCTGTGGTACTCCACTAGTCACTTCTTTCCATGATCAGTAGTTTCCCCTTAGTACTGTTCTCATTTCTTTTTTTGTGAGAAAATCTTGTATCCAACAAAACAGTTTGCCTCGAATTCCTCCTTGATGGTACAGTTTCCATGAAAGTCTTTGGTGTGATACTGTGTCAAATGCTTTCTTGAAATCTAAATAGATACTGTCCACCCATCCTTCTCTTTCCTGTATTGTGTCTGTTACTCTGTCATAGTAGCTCAACAGATTAGTAACACATAATTTTCCTTTCCTGAAACCAAACTGTCTTTCTGTTATCATACTGTGTTCTTCTAGATGATTTACCCAAGCTTTTCTTATAAGCTTTTCTAATACCTTGCTTACAACACTGGTCAGTGATACTGGTCGGTAGATGAGTGGATTTTGTCTATTCCCTTTCTTGAATAAGGGGACAATATTTGCTTTCTTCCAAATATCAGGTAGTTTACCTTGACTCAAGGATTTCTTGAAAATTAAAAATAATGGTTTAACTCCTTTGCACATTCTCGTAGTACCCAACATGAAATTTCATCAGGACCACTTGCTTTTCCTGTGTGTGTGTGTGTGTGTGTGTGTGTGTGTGTGTGTGTGTGTGTGTGTGTGTGTGTGTGTGTGTGCTTTCAATAATATAATTCACGATATAATTGTTGTGAACTGAGAAACTAGTTTCCTAAACATGCATATAAATCCCATTCAGACACATTACTGAGATTCATAATTAAAATACTGTGTTATCACTAACACAGAGTTGCAACAGTTGGTTATTACATGACATGAGTTATTACCATCTCAGTTATTCTATAACACCTAGTCTGTTACCAGTCTATAACGTATTATTGTTAATGGAGTACCAGTGCATCAAAAATGGAAATACAAGTGGATGATGTGATAAATGAGGTGGTACTTGTAGGCATAAGTTGGGGAACTCCTGCCCTATAGCAGTGTAAGAAAAGATGTAAGGAGTATAGTGCTAGTGACTGTGAATTGGTAATAATAATAATAAGAGAAATGATAATAATAATAATAATAGTGGTTTTGTTGGCCCATGCTAAGTAGCTACTGTTACGCAGCATGATAAGTCAACGACAATAAGGCAACCATAACGAAGACTGGCTATCTGAGGTCTGACGAACCGCAGTCCCACTATATATATAGAGAGAGGCGGCTTGCAGTCCTAATGGACCCAGGATCGAATCCCGGCTGGGGCAGGGAACAGTTTAAGGATTTGAATTTCCTAAAAAGCAGACTTTCCTGATCTACCAGATGACCCGCCGACATGTCGTAAAAATACCCCCGCTAATACCAGTACACCAGTCCTGTATGAGACAGCCCTAGCATGTATTCTATATGGACGGTGGGTGTTAGCGCCGAAGTGGTGACATGTGGAGGTGTAGGAGGACTACTGGGCCTTGGGATAGGCCACTGCCCCCAAGAAATAGGCCCTGAGCCTTTGCCCAGAGTCGGACACGTAAATATATATATATATATATATATATATATATATATATATATATATATATATATATATATATATATATATATATATATATATATATATATGCAGGCAAATAGATAGTTAATAAGATTACACCACTGCCTGTGTTGTACTTTGCATCAAAACAGTAAATATTTCCTTAAGAGTGGATTGAGAAATGTACAGTTGGCTCCAGAAAAACACTGCCGTAGCATTGGTCCCTGGCAAGAAGTTATATGGTGGCATTATCGCTTATTGCCAAGGGTATGATGATGATAATATTCGTACTACGTCTTTTGTTTGTGACAACTTTAACTCATCGTAAAACCCCAGCGTTGCAAATACATTCCTGGTTTGCAGGAAACCGTTATGCTTGTCACTCAGTTTAAAGTCACCCTGGGAATTAGATAGCACTAAATCGTGAGTGGACGGTAGTCGCTACCACCTGCCACCATAATTAGATTATTATTATTTTTAAACAATAAAATAATAAGAAAGTAATTTAAACTTGCTCGACCGCTGTACCTCACCACCACATAAGAAATACAAAACAGAGAGAGAGAGAGAGAGAGAGAGAGAGAGAGAGAGAGAGAGAGAGAGAGAGAGAGAGATTTACAAGTGAACAGAAAAGACAAATAAATAAATAAAAATAATCCATACACCAGATTTTTTATGTTCTCCATTCATAAAAAAATGAGTAATAGTTGGATTTGAACTGCTGTAGGTTGAATGTATGTATGTACTATACATATAAGTAAAAATCTAAAATTACCCCTCAGTAAACAATAATTAAGAAAGGAGTAACTCCCCTGTGTCAGTACATTTTAGCTCGCCATTATATTTCAGCTTATGATTATCAAGATCTTTATGAGAAGTAAATGAATTCTTAAAAATATCATGAAGCCTCCCTTCCCTGTGCACGAATCTGACGATTCAGTCCACTTGATGATTCTACCCAAGATGACTCTCGCACCAAGACCAAGACCTTCCTAAATGAACTCTGTATAAATTTCCACTTTATACAGAGTTCGAAATTTCCTCCAGCACTGTATATGTGCATTTTTAGTGTAACCTTACATTAGGATGACTTTATCACAACATTAACTTTGAAACCTCACCCTTGTGCTTGAGATTGTGTTGTTTCGTACTATCTGATGGCTTGTATTTCTTGCCACATTGGTCGCTCTCCAGATCTGCCTCCCTTCCCATGATTTTTATTTTTTTGAGGTGTCTTCAGACCCTCCTTATCATTATACCTTTCACCACAGTCTGCACACAAGTACTGTACTTCTTATCCTCAGTGTGAGCATGTCGGATATGGCTCTTGGGTAGAAACATGATACGATTGTTTTCGTGCTGTTAACACTTATAGTTCTCTTCTCCTGTGTGTGCAATCATGTGCCTTCTCAGGGAGAACCTGCGAGTGAATTTTTTGTCACACACACTACATGTGCACACCTTCTCTCCAGTGTGAACACGAGTGTGCCTCTGAAGGTTACACTTCTGAGTAAATGCTTTTCCACAATCAGCACAGGTGTATTTCTTCTCTCCTGTGTGAATATCCCTGTGTCGATTGAGGGACCTAAGATGAATAAAACCCTTACCACAAACACCACAAGTGTAGTTTTTGACGCCAGTATGTACAGATGATGAATGAATGGATAAATGAATGTGAGCTGTGAGGTAGTCTTTATGGAGGAATGCCCTGCCACACTGATCACATTTGAACTTCTTCTCACCTCTGTGGATCTTAATATGTTTGTACAAGGCTACACTTGTAGTAAAGGTCTTGCCACATTCATTACACTTATGGTCCTTGGCACCTGTATGAACGGCCTGATGTCTGTTAAGACTCCACTTTCGTATGAAGGCCTTGCCACACTCACTGCACTTGTACCTCTTGTCTCCAGCATGAATCTTCATGTGCACAGACAGATTGCTCTTAGAAGCAAAGGTCTTATCACACACATCACATTTGTAGTTTTTCTCACCAGTGTGGGTAAGACTGTGGCTATTAAGGCTGTTCTTGTATATGAATTGTTTGCCACACTCCACACACTTATGGTCTCTCTGGCCACTGTGTATACGCTTATGTTGGGCCATGTTGGCCACTTCCTTACCACACTCCTTACATTTGTGCTTCTTTCTGTTTGCCATTATTCTCTCTCTCTCTCTCTCTCTCTCTCTCTCTCTCTCTCTCTCTCTAAGAGTATCTTGACTGTCAATAAATGCTTTCACTTGTTGGGGACTGAGCACATTTCAAACTATTAAACAAAAGACACAAAACTGACATTTTGTCCCAGCTGAATCAAAGGCCAGTCTATGGAAATATTTTCAGGTCATGACATCAGACTGGTGTGAGTCCATGCTTCCAATTTTGCAGTTCCAGGCCTTGCTTTTTACAGTAGTTGTGCCTCAGCAGCAGTCCAACACAAACTTCCTTGCCGATTCCAGTCTGCCTTAATCCTGGCTGCTCTCCCCTTCACTTCACCTGCAGGATATCAGACATGGAATTAGTCAGGTGAGGATTTATTACAATCAGCACACACGCTGAACATTTCCACCGAGGAAAGTTTCCCAGTACATTACACACGTCCACTGACAAAGCCAATGTCTGATCTGTACAGGAACACATGAAGGAGCAACTAGACATGTGAAGGTGAAGAATCAGTTTCATATTCCTCTTTGAAGACCCTAAAAATAATAAAAAATAATTTAATTGAATTACCGTACATCATATTCATTTAGAAATAATAAGTATGGAGACAAATAGAAACACTTTCTTTCTTTCTTTCTCTCTCTCTCTCTCTCTCTCTCTCTCTCTCTCTCTTTCTCTCTCATCCAAGTCATCATTGCCCCAAAGGAAGTCGGTGAGGTCCACTGCCAAGTTACCTTTTCTAAAGAGTACAGGTGAGTAACCAGTAGCATTAGGAAATACGACATTTAGCGAAGATTTGATCCATGATATCGACAAAACATATTTCAGCCCTGACATTCGGAGAATTTTCAATTAAACGGAATACTGGAGGAAAAAAAAATGACTACCAGGATTTAAGGCGAAAGTTACAGATATTGGGTGTAACCATACGGGCACTGGCTTGCAATGGCTCAGAGTTCAGAGTATTTGTGTATGTGTGTAACGAAGAGATCACTGACCACCAGGATTCAGGAAGGTCACTGTCGCATGGCTGCAGCGGGAAGAGCAACGGCCATGAGTGATCACACCGAAGTTCACTGGCGCTTTGGTTATCGGCATGGGCATTGACGGTGAAGGTTCGGGGCGGTCATTAATGTCTGCATGTAGCAGAAAAGGTATTTACCACGAGTGTTTGTTTGGGATCATATAAATTCAAAAGAATTGTGCAGGAAGATGGAAAACATTACGAGAGACTGAACAAGCCCAAGGTCTTGAAAGTCTCCAGATAGTGGAGTTGAAAGTCGGACTTTAGATGGTAGGATTGAAATCTTCACAACACAGTAATCTTCACAGTTATGGGAATCTACGAGAAGGTGTAAAAGTCTACAGAATAAGGAGCATGTTCTGGGAAGAGGTGACCGAGGAACAGAAGAAGGTTGTGTAGGTGTTCCAAGAAGGAGGCGTCCTTGTGTATGAGGGCAACATTATGTTTTTGACCAAGGAGTAGAAGGTGACATCGAACTCTTGTAACAGATGAGCTTATTCTCCTCCTGGAACAACTACAGTAATTACAAACTGACCACAAGTCATCCCATTCACACCAAAAACATGCTGTGGTCTGTACTGGCAAAGTCAGTAACAAGGATCGTGATATGTTCACCTACAAGAATGGTATCAACTCTGATATTCTTAAGTGTTCCGATGGAAGGGAAAAGAAGCTTAACATCATTTGAGGTGTGATTCAAGACGTAGTAAATTCTTGGGATGTGTGGGACCACACTAAAGCACTTCAAAACGAGGATAAGATTATAAATGCTGATAAGGAAATGCTAGTTCAGCTTATCCATCATAAAAACCACTTAGAAAACTATCAGGAACAAAACCCATGTTGCCGGACCTTCCACTTCACTGTGCTTTATATTCACTTCGCCATCAAAACACCACTCACCCTCACATCCACATCTAACTTCGAACATGGAGTGTTGGGTATATAAATTTGTAATCCAATTCACCCATTCCTCTTAAGCTGCTACATACTTAGAGGTTTCGTTGCCCATAGATGAAGGAAGGAATATGACGGACACGAAAATAGTAGAGGAACTTTTGTTCAATATGTGTACTCGAAGAAACTTTCGCATTTAACATTTGTTTCCCAGTTCGAACCTCTAATGTGAGACAAATACCGACGAAGCAGTAACCAGAAATTCACTTGCCTGGAAACTGTGCGGGCTTATGGAAGGAGGAGGGCTACTGGGACTCATGGCTCCTACCACTCTCCCTCACTGTCGCAACCTTCTCTCACATACAGTTACCAGATAAGCGAGTGTCGGCTACTGCTTCACTACCACTTGCCTCATATCTACTGATTCTAAATGGTGGGCAGGTGTATACAGCGGAACTTTATTCATATGTTCAAATGTACAATCGACAGCACAGGTTCTTCCTTGCAGGCCATCGTGCTACGAGCTTGTTAATCTGACAGCACTGAATGGGATAAAATGCCTGGTATGGTTAAGTACTTAATATTTTAAATATATCTTAGATGATAATGAAGTTAATATGCAGCAAAGGCGATGATAATGTTACTGGGAGACGTGTAACATTGGAACAGGCAGATTCTTGAGTAGGGTCCTGGATGCACAGAATTATTTCTATTATTCTTGTTAAAGCTTGTTACATGACACATTATAAAATGTTATATGACACATAATGGGACACTTACAGTACGAAGGTGAAAATAATTTCAAGAGATTTGTTATAAGTCAGTAAGATACAAGAGAACATAGCAACTGGCTTCATATTTTTTTTATTTTTATTTATTTTTTTTTCAAATCACTTTCCCTGCCACCCTCTCACCCCCCACCTTCCTCTCACCTACTTAGTCAGTCCTTGTCATCATCCACTTTTCAACCTTATTGTTATGAGCGAGCGAGCGATGTTTACTCTCAGTTAAGTTTGGAAATGAGCATCCGGGCCCCACCCGACCCAACCGTCACGCTAAACAGTAGCTAATAACTTTACTGTTATGTGAAGCAGAGTTGAAGTTCTTTCTGCATGGGATACATCCATTTAATAAATTTTGTTTGTTATCAACTAAAAACTCATCCAGTAACGCGTAGGAACCCCTTGAAATCTCGAATTTTCCAAGGGAGTGTTCGGCTCTACCTGGTGAACGCCTCAATTACGAAATCAAATCAAAAAATAATTTCCATCGTAACACTGTTTTTGGCATCATCTCAAGTAATTAAATATCGGAGATTCCGGAAATAATTTTATATCAGAGGCAAACTGTGATAACATATGCGCTCGCTCGTCGTCACACGCTCACAAAGCACACTTTACTGGATGAGATCAGTTTAAGCAGAGTATGAAAAGTCATCAGATGAAAGATGTTCGTTGAGCTTCATTTGAACCCATTCAACTATGTTAGATTATTTATAATTCAACTTTCGGTGACATTAACTACTTGTCACTGATGGTAAATAGAATCTACTTGTTAACAGTTAAATAAATTTTATATAACCATCCAAGATTAGTGTTCCCGTTCCTATTCCCGTCCACTCGTCATTTGTATCCCTCTCCCCTCCATTCGGCTCTAATAATCTAAACCTCCTTGATCATCCTCACGTTCTTCCCATCTCCCCCCGTCGATGTGCCTTCCCTTACCCCACCTCAGTCACCACGTTCCCTTATATCCACTGCCCCTGTTTCGCTTTACTTAATATTTATGGGAATACAACCGTCAGTAATGGATATCAAATTCACCATTATGAAGATAAAACAAACACAATACTCTAAACACAACTGTCAATACTATGCACCCATACAGCCATCATTCATGTACTGCATATCTGTTGGTACTATTAGACTTAGTGGTGGGTGGTGGCGACCATCATCGAGTGACGGTCTTTTTTTACTGTTATCATTTGTGTTCTTACCTAATTGTATCTTTACAGGAATGAGTCAAGCTCGTACTGTCCCGTGTCTTAAACCATATTTATCGTACATATCCTTAAATTTGTGAATTGTTTTGACACACTATTTCATTGGGTAATGCATTCCAATGATCAGTTGCTCTGTTTAGGAAGCTGAATTTCCTTACGTCTTTATCACCTCTCTTCTTATGCAGTTTTTTGCAGTGTCCTCTTGCTGATGCTTCCCCATATGTTAAGTAATCATTTATGTCTATTTTCTCCTTCCCTGATATGCATTTATATAGCATTATCAGGTCGCCTCTTTTCCTTCTCTCCCGTAGTGTTGGTAGATTCAGTTTATTTAGTCTTTCTTCGTAGCTTACAGTAGATCCCTTAAGCTTGGTATCCATCTTGTAGAGGCCCTTTGAACTTTTTCAATCTTTATGTGTTTTTTGAGATGAGGACTCCAGACTACTGATGCATACTCCAGGGTTGGCCTGATGAATGATGTTATTATCCTTCTTAGCATGTCTTCATTTAATGTATGTGAATGCAATTCTCATATTTGCAAGCAGTGTATACATGTTCCGAACCTTCTCACTGATGTGGTCAGCCGGAGATAGTCTGTTATTGATAATCACACCTAGGTCCTTCGCTCTTTTTGATGTGTGTAGGGTTTTATTTCCTAACGTATAATCCCAATCAGGTCTTTTTCCACTTTTACAAAACTTGATTGCATGACACTTGTCAACATTGAATTCCATTTGCCATGTATTACTCCATTCATGAAGTTTATTTAATTCTTCTTGTTGCTCTTTACAAGAGTCTGTGTTAGTAATTCTCCTTTGTATTTTTGCATCATCTGCAAACATATTTAGATAGCTTTCATTTCCAGTGTTACTGTCTCTATCATTTATATACACTAAAAACATGATTGGTGCCAGCACTGAACCCTGTGGTAATCCACTAGTCACTTCTTTCCATGATGAGTAGTTTCCCCTTAGTACTGTTCTCATTTCCCTTTTTATGAGAAAATCTTGCATCCAACAAAACAGTTTGCCTCGAATTCCTCCTTGATGGTACAGTTTCCATAAAAGTCTTTGGTGTGGTACTGTGTCAAATGCTTTCTTGAAATCTAAATAGATACTGTCCACCCATCCTTCTCTTTCCTATATTGTGTTTGTTACTCTGTCGTAGTAGCTCAACAGATTAGTAACACATGATTTTCCTTTTCTGAAACCAAACTGTCTTTCTGTTATCATGTTGTGTTCTTCTAGATGATTTACCCAAGCTTTTCTTGTAAGTGTAATGCTAGGTGAAATTAGGCTCGACTTCTCGTTCCTATTTCACCTAACGTGGAGCGGGGTCCTCTTTCGACACCGGAGCTAGTGCAATAAAGAGAGGCAGGACACAAAAACTCTAGGCAACAACCTTTACACGTATATTACCACAGTCAGACACAGGACAAATCAGCAGATATTACAGCACAATATATAGCAATATAAAACCTTATCTAGGATATGAGTATCTCGCAGGATACTTGCTTCTCTGATGCTAATGACAACACAAACAATCTTAATGTATCGGGAGTGCAATAAATACAGGCGCACGCGCGGGGGCGCGGGAGGGGGGGTTTGAGTCTCACTAGGAGGAGATAGGGGAGGTGCGGGGAGTGACTTGTGACGGCTAAGGGAAAGTTATGGTAATACTGGAAGGCAGCAGATATTAGCCGTGAAGTTTATATGGTTTCCACTAGCCAAAATACTTTGATAATTGATTTTATCCTTGATTTACACTTACTTGAGATTTGGGAGTGCGAGCGGGTGGTAAGCAAGATTTATAGGTAGCGTGGGGGAAGGAGAGAATACTATTAATACTTCCTTTCACAATATTCCTTCACAGTAATGGGGGTATGTCTTTATAGGCACAGGCTTATTAATTGTATAACATAGATGTTACTCACACGTATAGTCAGTCGGATCTTGTTCCACACTCTCGTCCTTTAACTTCTCGCTGTGATCTGGTTTACCCCGATATTCACTATATGAAATCACTGCACAATACTTACATTAAGGGAAATCACACTTAACCTACATCACTCATGTTACAATATCACACGTATTCATCAGGGGGATAGGCAGGAACATGTCATCGGCGATCCTGCTGGGCTAGGGGCACCGTCAATGCGAGGCATGCCGAGAGGACACAGGATAACTCACAAGGGCGTCCTCTCGTGTCCTGGACTCCCCGTGGCTTCCGGACTTGGCTCCGGCGTGTGGCCCTCGGGACTGGGGCCGAATAGCTCCAGGAACCCCTGTGAAAGGTCCCGGCGTTGTGGGGGCGTAGAGAGATTGCGCCCAGGTGTCCTGGGGAGAACCGGGAGAGACTGTGGGCTGCGGTCTTCAGCGTCTAGGGGCACCTACAGGGGAGGGCTGTGGCAGCGACTTCCACTGGGGTCCGTCAGGTGCATCTGTTCTAGAGCCAGGCGTAGGGAACAGAGACCAGGGGAGGCTGGGAGGCCTGTCTGGGTCACTCTGGGACAGGAAGCCTGGGCTCCAGTCTCCTGCCGTGGGGACGTCTCTCTACTCTGCACGCCCTCGGAGTGACCGTTGTTCGTCTCACGAGGGAGGGAGCGACAATAGGTCATCTCTACCATGACACTCTCGGAGCGACCATGGATCGTCTCACGAGGACGGGAGCGACCATAGATCGTCTCTACCGGAGCACCTTGGGAGCGACCGTAAATCGTCTCTACCGGAACACCTTGGGAGCGACCATAGATCGTCTCTACTGGAACACCTTGGGAGCGACCATAGATCGTCTCTACCGGAATTCCTTGGGAGCGACCATTGATCGTCTCTACCTGAACACCTTGGGAACGACCATAGATCGTCTACCAGAACACCTTGGGAGCGACCATAGATCGTCTCTACTGGAACACCTTGGGAGCGACCATAGATCGTCTCTACCTGAACACCTTGGGAGCGACCATAGATCGTCTCTACCTGAACACCTTGGGAGCGACCATAGATAATCTCTACCGGAACACCTTGGGAGCGACCATAGATCGTCTCTACCAGAGGGGCGCCGCCTGAAGTTTGTTTTCTAACTCCACTCCTAGCTGGCTCAGCAATTCCACTACGCAAAGGTGGTGTCCTTCTCCTACGGTGGCAGCGGCGAGGTGGCTGCATGTCACAGGGGCGCACGGCCCGGGCTGACATGTGTCGCTGTTGCCTGGAGTGGTGGTGGCTGGTGGCGGCCACCCCGTGGGGTCCGTGTGGGGGTGTCAGCATATCTGTGGGCACACTACGCTGTTCTTTGCTTGCCCTGTCGTCGGGGATACTATGGTATTCTTCGGGGGCACTGTTTTTCAAGCCACGCATTTTACCACTCTCCCCCTGTAAAAAGTCACGTCCCTGTGGCTGGAGGTGGAACACTTGTGTGTTGGAGGTGGTGTAGATGGGCTGGAGGTGTTGCAGCGTAGTTTGCCAGGCGACAGTGTAGGAGTTCTCTTCTTGTGCTGGGTTGTAGGTGAGGAAGAGTGTGGAGGTGGTGGTGGTAGACTGGAGGAGGTTTAGCAGGTGGTGTGGCCCGCGGAGTCAGTGGTTCCTGCCAAGGGTAGGTGCCCATACGGCCCACTTCACTCTAATCTTGCTTGGTGTGGCTGTCGGTGTGGTTGGGGGCTGAATGCTGGATACTGCGGGTAAGGGCCAGGTTTTGTGTCGTGGTAATGCAGCGTTGAGTCTCTGGGGAGTACAGGTAGAGGGGATTTGGGCCTGATGTAGCTTGACGGTGTGAAGTCGTGGAGAGGTGGGTGGTATAGGGGTGAGTATCGGGCGAATGGGCGTGAGAGGCGACCTGAGCGGGTGGTGGTGGTTTTGAGGGTCGGGGTGGGGGGAGAAGTGGGCGTCTGGGATGGGCGGGTTGTTTTGCGTGTTGCAGGCGCGGTGGGGTGCGGTGCTGGTGGAGTGGGTGTATGGATGATGGGTGGGGGGAGGGGGGTGGTAGTGGGTTGTGGTGAGGGTGTGGTGGTGTGGGAGGAAGATGTGGGAGTGGGCGTCTGGGATGGGCGGGTTGTTTTGCGTGTTGTGGGCGTGGTGGGGCGCGGTGTGGGCGGAGTGGGTGTACGGATGGTGGGTGGGGGAGGGGGGGTGGTAGTGGGTTGTGGTGAGGATGTGGTGGCATGGGCGGAAGATGTGGGAGTGGGCGTTGAGGGGGAGGCCATGGAAGGAAGGGGTGAGGGTGAGGGAGGGGTGGCGGGGGAGGCGTCAGGTGAGGTGCTGGGGATGGTGGCGGTCGGGGAGGTGGAGATGGTAGGGGGGGCGGAGTGGGAGAATGAGGAGGAAACATAGCACTCATATGTGACTGTAGAGGGTGGTGCGGGAACCGAAAGGGGATGGGGGTGTGGGGCCAGAGCTGGGGAGGTGGACGTGCAGAAAGGCCGCACATGCTGGTTGTGGAGGGTACGGGGAGTGCTGCGGTAGTCTACAACCACTTGGTATGGGTTGGGGACTTTGGTGATGGTGTGGGGCCCCGTGAAACGGGGGGCGAGCTTGTGGGGAGTGGGAAGTTGGGCGACGACGACTGTGTCGCTCGGGTTGAAAGGGTTGGTGGCTGTGTCGGGTCCAAGGTCTAAACTCTTTTGTAGGTGGTATATCCGCCCTTTTAGCAGGTGTAGTGGGTCTGTGGTGGAAGCGGAAGCGGGCAGTTGCAGGTGATGGCGTAGGGGTAGTAGGAGGGGGGTTTCGCCAAAGATTCTTTCGTGGGGGGAAACCCAGTCTTCTCGGGGGCACAAATTCATGCCCCACTGGACAATTTTTACATGTGCCGGCCAATCGTCGTCTCTTGTGGCCTCGATTCTGGTGCGTAGCTGATTGATGAGGGTACGATGGCTACATTCACATACCGTGTTCCCTTGGGGCCAGTATGGTGAGGAGTGGGAGATCTTGTACCCGAAAATCCTGGGCAGTTCTTCCCAGACTTTTCCGGAGAACTCGGGGGCATTATTGGAATGGATGGCTTGGGGAATGCCAAAGTAAGGGAACACGTGTCGGAGTAGGGCATCGGCGACAGCGACGGCATGATGTTCCTTAGCTGGGCAGGCTACTACGAATTTGGAGTACGTGTCTACAAAAGTGATCACGTATTTATATCCAGATTTAGGGGGAAGAGGGCCTACTACGTCGATCGCCAGGAGTTGCCAGGGCTTGTGGGTGGTGATATGGCCAGATGGCCCGGCAGTCCGGGTGATATCTTTCCCAAGCGTGCAGGCGCGGCAAGTCTGGATAATTTCCTTGGCGAGGGTGGAGGGGTTCGGGCCCAGTAAATATCATTGAACACCTGTAGTAATTTTTTGGTGCCCAAGTGGATGCCGTTGTGAGCGTGTAGGTGGCGTAGGGTGTCACGTGCCGCATTGGGGGTCAAGAGGATGTGCCCGGACGGGGTTAGAAGGTGGTAGCCCTGTCGGCACAGCTTGGGGAATAGGTGAGCAGGGATCCAGGCGGGCCGTTCCCTGTGGTGCCAGAGTTGTAGTAGGTCGGGGTCCGGTTGTACCGCGTGGATGGGAAGGCGGGAGAGGGCATCTGCATTGGTGTGGAGCCTTCCGGGTCTGTATGAAATCTCGTACTGAAACTCCTCTAGGGTGTCACGCCACCGGACGAGTTGGGCGTTATGGGAGTCTGATTGGCGCAGCCACTGGAGTGATTGGTGGTCGGTGATTATCGTGACTTGGGTCCCGGAAAGATATGCCCTAAAATATTGGAGGGCCCAGATTATGCCGAGGCATTCTCGCTTGGTGGCGGCATAATTTTTTTTGGCTGGGTTCAGAGTGCAGCTGGCGCAGGCGATGATGTGCTCCCGGCCGGCCTGTACCTGGGCTAGGACGGCGCCTATCGTGGTAAGGGATACATCCGTGTAGAGGCGAAAAGGGAGGGCATAGTCGGGGAAGGCCACGATGGGGGCCGAGACAAGCATGTCTTTTAGCTGTTGAAAAGCAGCTCGCCGATCCTCAGTCCAGAGGAAAGGTTCCCCTTTTCGTGACAAGTCTTGAAGCGGCTTAGCGATCTGCGCGAATCCCTTCACGAAGCGACGGTAGTAGGACTTGAGTCCCAGGAAGGCGCGGACACCGTGGACATCCTGCAGAGGTGGTATGTCCGCTATGGCACGAAGCTTGTTGGGATCTGGGGAAATTCCTGCTTGGGAAATAGTATGTCCTAGGAATGAGACAGTCTTAGCGGCCAGGACACATTTAGAAGGATGTAGCTTGAGGCCTGCCTGGCGAATTCTGGTGAAAACTCGACGGAGGCGCTGCAAGTGGTCTGCCCAGGTCTGGCTAAAAACAATGACATCGACAAGATAGGTTAAACATATTTCCCAAGTGAGGCCGCTCAAGACAGATTCCATTAGTCTGGAGAAAGTGGCAGGGGCGTTGCAGAGGCCGAATGGCAGGACATTAAATTCGTAATGTTTGCCATTACTGGTGGAAAAGGCCGTCTTGCCTCGGTGGTCCGGGTGGACGGGGACCTGCCAGTATCCAGACTGGAGGTCGAGGGTAGAAAACCAAGACGTCCCGTAGAGGGAGTCTAGGGAATCATCAATGCGGGAGAAGGGGGTGGCATCTTTAATTGTGACGTCGTTCACACGGAGGTAGTCGATGCAAAACCCCATCGTGCCGTCTTTCTTTTTTTACTAAAGTCTGACAAATCTAAACATAGGGTTTTGGTGGAGTCAGCCCCTCCCTGCACTGTTGCCACGTTTCCGAGCTGACCTCTCCATCAGCGATGACCTTGACACTGTTTCCCTCTTGTGATCTCCGTTTTTCTAATAACCCCTATACCCCTGCCACCAACACCCCCTATACCCCTACCCCCAACAACACCCCCATCAACAACACCCGCTATACCTCCACCACCAACACCTCCTATAAATATAGACCCCCACCATCAACACCTGTATAATAATTAGCCGTTGATAATTGCTATGCTATTTTATTGAGAGCATACGGAAATGTAACCTACCGTACCGTAACTGCTTGACTCTCTCTCTCTCTCTCTCTCTCTTTCTCTCTCCCACTGCCTTCGTTCCTAAATCCCTTAATTGATCTATTTTTAACCTAAGTGTCCCCACATCTTTTAAACCATTTACCTCTCTGTCACTATTCTCCACCATATGTATCAACTTGTATTATATTGTGTATAGAACTTTCATACTGTATGCTGTACTACTGTATAATGTATAAGAATACCCACTGTTTAGTGGAAATAAAGTTTTATTATTATTATTATTATTATTATCTCTCTCTCTCTCTCTCTCTCTCTCTCTCACAAACACGTGTCGCGTGAGTGCTGCCACCCCAGAGCTGTTTGATATATTTATTTTAATTATGAAAGGATCGCCTCTTCCCACTTTTATCCCTTTAAATTTTCTTGCAATTATACTTGCTAAATTATTTAGCAATGTTAAAAGTGTTGGGGAAGTAAATAATAATTAGAATATTTTTAGAGCAACACTGCCAAATTTTTATGCCACGTTTCTCTATTATCGTATAATATAGTATGCAGAATAGTTTTATTCTTCCTTGATACATGTCAGCACTTTCATTACAGTTATATTAGTATGAGTTATGTTTATGTATCATTCCTACTACACAAACCACAGGCGTTATATATCGTAGGGTTAGGAAACATGGCAATAGTGTAGGCAGAGGCAGACTCCACCAAAACCCTATGTTTAGATTTGTCAGACTATAGAACGATGGGGGAGGACCACGGGCTGGTGGAGGGGGAGATAACACCTGCCTCTTCCATTTTGCGCACCTGGCAGTCCTCCTTTTCTCTCTGTCGGGGGTTCTTGTGTCGGGAAGGTTGTCGAATAGGTGGGCCTGTCGTATGGATTTCGTGCGACAGGTACGTAGTATGCCATATATCTGCTGGTCCTGTCGCAAACAAATCTTGGAAATCCAGGAGGCGGCAGCGTAAGATGTCTGACTGCTGGTTGGAGAGATGGTCAGGGATGGGGGGTAGAGGGGAGGGGTGGTGGGAGGAGGATGGGGCACAGGGCTCGGCTTCCTCCATCTCTCCGATGATAAGCCCTTTGGGGAGGGTGAGAGGGGACGGGGCGAGATTGGCGATGCGGATGGCGGCGTGGTGGGGAGGGAGGAAGGTGGGGGACACAAGGCAGGCAGAAAGGGGTCCGGAGGGGAGGAGGGGGGAGAACAATACAGATGGACCTGAGGGCCTGTTAAGGGGCACCCATGCCTCATGGTGGGAGGGGATGGTAACAGCGGCGGAGATGGTGGCAGGGAAAGAAGAGGCAGGAGTGGGGTGGAAAGGCACGGGAGGGAGGGGAGAGGGAGGTGAAGAAGGGGGGGGAGAAGGGGGGCACTGGGGGGAGGAAGAGGGCGAATCCTCCGGCCAGGGCCGCGGCGTGCATGTGCAAACGGCTGGGGTGGAACGGGGTGGGGGGCAGAACTGGAGTTGTCGGTGGCGACAGTCGATCGTGGCTCCAAGTTTTTGAAGTAAGTCTAGCCCTAAATACCCGTCATAACTCTGGCAGGAGGAATAAAAAATGATGAATGGGTGTTGGGCGGACACTGGCTGGTGGGTGTCGACCCGTAGGGCCCGAGTTTCCCCATGGATGGGCAGGGGGCCATCCCCCGCGTCCACAAGGTGGGTGGTCGAAGGGCGGAGTGGGCCAAACCGCGATCTGTAGCGGGAGAAATAGTGGCTGTAAAGGCAGGACCTGGCCGCTCCCATATCGACTAGTAGCCTGGCCTTCACACCATTTATTTTCATCTTGTGGTATACTGGGGGGCGATACTTAGGGGGTGATGGCCCCCGCCACCGTGGGTTGGTGCGGGGGTGGGCCTAAAAATCCAGCTGACTAGGGCTCTCGTTCTCCTGTTCCTGCTCTAGTTCTCCTGGAGGGGGTTCGTCCACGGGCGTCACCTCGTCACCTGGGGCCTCGCCTTCTAAGGCGGACACTTTACGCAAACCCGGGGTTGTGATTCTGTGGCGAGCAGCTTTCAGCTGGTCCCGTATGTCATGAAGGGGGCAGCGGGAGTTGCAGGCTGTGAACTCCCACGGGTTGATAAGAATTAGGTTCGGGTTTTCTCGCGTGGCGGGGCGCCGACGGGAGGGGTGTGCCCTGGGCGGGCTAGGCGTCGGGGTCGGGCTGGTGTGAGGCAGAGGTGGACGCGGTGTGGCTGGGGGAGCCGGGGGTCGGGTGGGGAATTTCTTAACAACGTTAATTTGTTGTGGAGAAGGGCAGGCGGTCAGGAGGCGCCATATCAGCTGTATATCTCTATCCATGTCTCCTGTTGGGTCATGGATAGTAAAGTGTTGCTTCACAACACTTGGGAGTACTCGGAGCAGAGTATTAAATGTATGCTGATCCCGGGTTTCCTCATCTGCCTCCGGGTAGGCAGCAGTAACCAGGCGTCTTGCCTGTAACAGGGTATTATCTAAATCCCCGTCGAATGCAAAACTATCCAATTTGGATAGAGCCACTACTTTCCCTAATGATGGGGTGATGGCTTGTACAGTGAACTTGGTAAAGTGCTGCCAGGTGAGTTCTGGGACGATTTTCAGCGCTATGTTCGCCGCCGCTTTACCGAATAGTGGTAGTGTGACTGCAATTTTTTGTTGGTCATTTTCAAAGCCAATATCCAGTAAGGGTTTAATTATTGCCAGATATGTGTGTATATCATACTGGTCTGGGTCAAACTTGGGTAACTGAACGTGCAGTTTAGTTGCCATTTTGCCAAATATTTCCTGATTACCTCTCTCTTACACCTGGGTCTAGAACCACCGCTGGCCACCAGTGTAATGCTAGGTGGAAATAGGCTCGACTTCTCGTTCCTATTTCACCTAACGTGGAGCAGGGTCCTCTTTCGAGACCGGAGCTAGTGCAATAAAGAGAGGCAGGACACAAAAACTCTAGGCAACAACCTTTACACATATATTACCACAGTCAGACACAGGACAAATCAGCAGATATTACAGCACAATATATAGTAATATAAAACCTTATCTAGGATATGAGTATCTCGCAGGATACTTGCTTCTCTGATGCTAATGACAACACAAACAATCCTAATGTATCAGGAGTGCAATAAATATAGGCGCAAGCGCGGGGGTGCGGGAGGGGGGTTGAGTCTCACTAGGAGGAGATAGGGGAGGTGCGGGGAGTGACTTGTGACGGCTAAGGGAAAGTTATGGTAATACTGGAAGGTGGCAGATATTAGCCGTGAAGTTTATATGGTTTGCACTAGCCAAAATACTTTGATAATTGATTTCATCCTTGATTTACACTTACTTGAGATATGGGAGTGCGAGCGGGTGGTAAACAAGATTTATGGGTAGCGTGGGGGAAGGAGAGAATACTATTAATACTTCCTTTCACAATATTCCTTCACAGTAATGGGGGTATGTCTTTATAGGCACAGACTTATTAATTGTATAACAGAGATATCACTCACACGTATAGTCAATCGGATCTTGTTCCACACTCTCATCCTTTAACTTCTCGCTGTGATCTGGTTTACCCCGATATTCACTATATGAAATCACTGCACAATACTTACATTAAGGGAAATCACACTTAACCTAAATCACTCATGTTACAATATCACACGTATTCATCAGGGGGATAGGCAGGAACATGTCATCGGCGATCCTGCTGGGCTAGGGGCACCGTCAATGCGAGGCGTGCCAAGAGGGCACGGGATAACTCGCAAGGGCGTCCTCTGTTGTCCTGGACTCCCCGTGGCTTCCAGACTTGGCTCCGGCGTGTGGCTCTCGGGACTGGGGCTGAATAGCTCCAGGAACCTCTGTGAAAGGTCCCGGCGTCGTGGGGGCGTAGAGAGATCATGCCCAGGTGTCCTGGGGAGAACCGGGAGAGACTGTGGGCTGCGGTCTCCAGCGTCTAGGGGCGCCGACAGGGGAGGGCTGCAGCAGCGACTTCCACTGGAGTCCATCAGGTGCGTCTGCTCTAGAGCCAGGAGTAGGGAACAGAGACCAGGGGAGGCTGGGAGGCCTGTCTGGGTCACTCTGGGACAGGAAGCCTGGGCTCCAGTCTCCTGCCGTGAGGACGTCTCTCTATTCTGCACGCCCTTGGAGCGACCGTTGATTGTCTCACGAGGGAGGGAGCGACAATAGGTCGTCTTTACCACCACACTCTCGGAGCGACCATAGATTGTCTCACGAGGACGGGAGCGACCATAGATCGTCTCTGAACACCTTGGGAGCGACCATAGATCGTCTCTACCGAAACACCTTGGGAGCGACCATAGATCGTCTCTACCAGAACACCTTGGGAGTGACCATTGATCGTCTCTACCTGAACACCTTGGGAGCGACCATAGATAATCTCTACCGGAACACCTTGGGAGCGACCATAGATCGTCTCTACCTGAACACCTTGGGAGCGACCATAGATCGTCTCTACCTGATCACCTTGGTAGCGACCATAGATCGTCTCTACCAGAACACTTTGGGAGCGACCATAGATCGTCTCTACCAGAGGGGCGCTGTCTGGAGTTTGTTTTCTAACACCACCCCTAGCTGGCTCAGCAATTCCACTACGCGAAGGTAGTGTCCTTCTCCTACGGTGGCGGCGGCGTGGTGGCTGCATGTCACAGGGGCGCACGGCCCGGGCTGACATGTGTCGCTGTTGCCCAGAGTGGTGGTGGCTTGTGGCGGCCACCCCGTGGGGTCCGTGTGGGGGTGTCGGCATATCTGTGGGCTCACTACGCTGTTCTTGGCTTGCCCCGTCGTTGGTGATACTATGGTATTCTTCGGGGGCACTGTTTTTCAAGCCACGCATTTTAGTAAGCTTTTCTAATACCTTGCTGACAACACTGGTCAGCGATACTGGTCGGTAGTTGAGTGGATTTTGTCTATTCCCTTTCTTGAATAAGGGGACAATATTTGCTTTCTTCCAAATATCAGGTAGTTTACCTTGACTTAAGGATTTCTTGAAAATTAAAAATAATGGTTTACTTAACTCCTTTGCACATTCTCGTAGTACCCAACATGAAATTTCATCAGGACCACTTGCTTTTCCTCGGTCTAATTTACTTAACTCCTCCTGTATTACTTTTTCTGATATTTGCATATCTGGTAGTATGTGTGGGCATGCATGTTCCACATAGTCCCTCTCAAAATTTTTTCTTCTGTAAAAACTAATTGGAAATTCTTATTTAGTGCTTCACAAATATCTTTCTCTTGTGTATAGGTGATTCCCTCGTCCGTAATGGATTGTATTTTATCTTTTACTTTGGTTTTGATTCTGATGTAGCTATAAAATAGCTTCGGTTGATCACTACTTTTATTTATGATATCCTCCTCAAACTGTTTTTGGGCTTCCCTCCTTATTCTTGTATAATCGTTTCTTGCCTGTTTGTAATTATTATATGCCCTTTCACTATTGTGTCTTCTGTATCTATTCCACAACAAGTCTCTTCTTTCTTTTGATTTTATACATTCTGTATTGAATAATTTCAGTATTTTCTTATCTGCTTCTTTGTGCTGTGGGATGTATTTCTGGACTCCTATTTCATAAAATTCACAGAATTTTTTATATACAGCATCTAAATCTTGTCTTCTAAGCTCATTTTCCCAATCAGCTTCTAAGAAATAATTTTTTAGGTCATGATAATTTCCCTTTTTATAGTTTAGACTCTTTTTGTAACTTTCATTGCTGTTAACTATGTCATAAGCTATCCTGAAGTTGCAATTTAGTACTGCATGATCGCTTTTGCTGAATGGTTGGAAGATATATTAAATTGTCAATATCATTTTCTTGCCTAGTAAATATGAGATTTAGCATTGAAGGTACATCGAGTCCTCTTTTTCTGGTGGTTTCCCTCACATGTTGCGTTAGGAAAAACTCTTTGCACGAGATCCAGGAGATTTTGGTCCCAACAGCTTTCTTGGCTAATTATATCTAGAGTATTCTAATTTATATTTGTATTAAAATCTCCAGTTAGTGTAATTGTTTCCGATTTCTCTTCCATTTTATGCAGTAATGCTCTTAAACTATGAATTGTACTCTGTGCCAAGTCCTCATATTCGTCTCTTTCCCATGTGTTTGATGTGGGTGGCATGTACATATTGGCTACAATTACTTTCCCTTCAGATGTGTTGATCTCTACTGCAATCAGTTCTACTTGTGATGGTATATCTAGTTTTATTTCATTGACTTTTAGATTTTTCTTAGTTAATATTATAATTCCTCCTCCTTTTTTTAAATTTCTCTCTCTTCTCCATATATTACATTCCTCTAAGAGTAATATGTCATTTGATATCCTTGGTGTTAATTTTGTTTCAGTTAGGCATATTATATGTGGTTCATTTTCTCTGACATAATCATTCGTCTCTAATAATTTAGATACCATTCCATCCACATTTGAGTACATCAACTTAATCATCTTGTTTATATACTTGTCATGACATGGTTCTACTACCTTCCTCCTTTTATTCCCTCCTGGTTATGTACCACTTTCGTACCTGCAATCTTATTACTTTGTAAAAAAAATGTGTTCTTCTCCTCTGATCTTCCCTCATTTTTTGTTTTTGCTTCCTCCCTCTTCTCTTTCAGTAATTCCAGTTCTTCTTGTGTTAGGCATCGTTTTATCCATACATTTTTGAACTCTTTTTCCATAAGATTCTTTGCATTTTTTAGTATCTCCTCCACAGTGTTTACACTCTGGAAAGTCACCTTTAGAGGTCTTGACTTGCTTTTCTCATATTTCCCTAACCTTTTGTGTTCCTCTATGTCTTTACTACAGATTTCCTCTGTTACTTCTTTCAGTAAGCTCATTACATTTGCCATCTCCTTTTTGTCTCTTGTGATCTTGTTTTTTACTTCTTCCTCTTCTATACCAGTGATTACAAGAGATTTGTTGATATCTACTGAATCTCTGACTAACTTTGGGTTGTTTTGGATTATTCTATTCACTTCCTGTTTAATGCTTTTTTCTTCCACCCTTGTTTCTAAGTCTTTCTTTACTTTCACCATTTCAGCATACGTGGTTTCCACATCATTTTTGTAGCTTTGCACAACTTCATTCACCTGTGTTATCTTCTCAATATCACTGCTCTGGTCTATCAGACTGCTTACTTGCCTAATTGTCTCTGTATCATTTTTGAACTCTTCCATAATACTCTCGTGATTGACTACTGTACTTGCCATTTCACTCATTTTTCCTCCTAAATGTACTCAATTCCTCTGTTAATTCACTGATGGTTGTGTCTTTCTTGTTGACCTCCCTTCCTAGTTTTTCTATTTCTTCCTTTTGCAAGTGCATCTGCTTCTTTATTTCATCAATTTAATTTTTGAAAGCCATCTCTAGTTTGTGTACATGTTTAACCAGTCTATTGTGAGTCTCCATTTCAACCAGTTCTTGGTAGAAATCATCATCTTGCTTTCTACCTTTATCCCTTTTCTTTTCCAAATTTGCTTTACTAAAGTATGTGTCCATTTTGCAATATTAAAAGCACAGAGTACTTACATTCCCTGGGGCAGTTGTAGTCTAAACAAACATCAGCTGACTGAACGCATTCTTTCGCCACTCGGTTCTCTTTTCTGTTTAAACAAGTCTTGTTTAAACTTTTTATTTTTTATTTTTTTTTAAATAATAAAAACCATTTAGTCTAACCTGGTACAGAGCTTGACTCATATAAAGATACTAATTTAGGTAATGCCACTGGCAGTGCTGGCTTGGTGAAGCGCTGTCGGCGAACGTCTTCACTGCTTGGTGTCTCCTGTGTGTGTGTGTGTGTGTGTGTGTGTGTGTTACTCTCTTCCAATTTATCCCAACCTTCTTGCCACTTTTTATTTCTCTTCTTTCCACTTCAGGTGGCTCTGCGCCGAATGACGTCTTATGGTTTCCTGTCACCCAGCCAGCCATTTGCAACGCTGGGTTGTAACCAAATAACTGGCTGCTTTGAAGTCTGCTACTGTATGGTGCCTCAGTTAACCGGGTGGGGAGAAGTGCGGCATCCACACAGGAACCAAACCTCTACACTTTGCTGTGCCTTGCTGTGGTGAGGTGCTGCGCACAGCAAGGGAATATTTGTTGATGACATGAGACATCCATATAGAGGAGCCACTTGCCTGTGGTTCATGGGTCTTGTTGGCAATACAGACCTGGATTACTCAGCAACAACAATAACAACTAACACGGTTCGCAACCCTCTTTCCTCCTCCCTTTCACCATGCCTGACTCCTCCTTCCTCTCCCTCAACCACCCTAGTATCCTGATTCCCTCCTGAGGCTTCCTTACACAAAATATTTCTTACTTTACAATACGTTGTCCTTTAAGTAAGCTTCTAACTGTAATGTCAGATATTTTATCCCACCGGTTGACACCAGTGTAATGTCAGGTTTTGCGATCTTTTCCCGCTTGTTATTGTTCCATCAGTGTAATGTTAGGATTTATAATCTTACCGGATGTTGGTGCTGGTCAACTTACCCATTGATAATACAAATGGTACTCGACTTAGTCTCCCCTCCTTGGTTAATAGAAAATTCACTTCAATAAAACAAAAGGGGGAGGGGGAGGTGTTTTTACTTGGTATGTTAAAGGATAATTGTTTAAGATAGTTTTGGTAGCGTTTGTAGTTTTCGGCCGAGTCGAGATTAAGTCAGTACCACGTGTGGTCGTCGTTCCCAAAGAGGAGGAATCTTGAATTGGAAGGGAGTGAGTTAGGCAGGAGAGGACATAATTGCTTTGATTGGGTATAACAAAAAAAAATGACATATACTTTACTTCAATAATTCTATACTGGTTTTCAAAAGACATTTTTAATTACATGACCTTTAGTCATATGAAAAAGACTTGTACATTAAAGCCATGGTTTGGGTGATCATTCCTACAACATTGTCACCAGGTGAAACAATTTGGTACATACAAGCGTTTTCTGAGGTCATCGTACCTTACTTTTTATTGTCAGTTATTTTTGGGCTCGACAATAGCCTCAAGACTGGAACATTAATGAGCTTGGGTTATCTTTTCGGGCTGGCATAGCCTCAAACCAATAAAAATAATCACTCGTGCTCTATTTCGCCCGTATAGTATACTCTCATCATGCAATTCACTATAATTCACAAACACTATCAATTCATAAATATAAATAGTTCATAATCATCATTAATGCATAATCCCCCAAAATACATAATCACTCGGGCTTGTGTAGCCTCGAGGAACAACTCAAAATCGCATAATCACCAAGAATACATAATCACTCGGGCTTGTTTAGCCTCGAGGAACACTCTAAATCACATTATTGCTCACAACCACTAAGCTCCCTTCCACGCTCCTAATTTTCTAACATATTAATATAAGAGAAAGAAAACGGTTAATGAATTTGGATTTCTCCTTTCCGTTAGAAGATCACATCACTTTTTAAATTTCTATTCCTTATCTACAAAAAAAAAGAAGTTTACTTGATAGATCAATAATACCATTTCAACTACATTCGGTTTATAAAATAATTCATGGGTAGTACAAGTGTGTATGTAAGAGTCTATGGGCAATACCACGAGAAGGCCTCGTGCACACTCTGACGTCGCCGGTGTCTGGGGACTGAACCAACGTCCATTACACATGATGTTTGAGCAGCGAGTCTACGTTAAGCTTTTAACAATATTACTTCACATGGTTCACGCCAAGTAAGGATTAAACAAGGAAAAGGTGGGGGGGGGGGAGGAGAAATGTGGACAGCTCACCTGAACCAACGTCCATTACACACAATGTTTGAGCAGCGAGTGAGCCTCCCCGGGCACGCCAGAGACGCCACTGCTAGATCAAATGAGATGGTGTTTTTGCAATATGGTGGGTTTTAATTCTCTTCACTATTTATTTAGTAGTGTACACATGACGTTAGGACTTTTGATTGGATTGGGGAAAATTTGAGGTTCAATCCTTACTTAATTTAAATACTGAATTTACCACTATCCCGCCTTGAATTTGGGGCAGCTTATGCCATCTAGTGACGGCTAAGGCAAGCGGGACTATTAAATCCTCACAAATGACATTATTTAGGCCTTTTTGACTGTTAATCTTACATATTTGGGTTCTAGCAGCTTCATTAGTAAGCATTTCACAACTAGGATATGTAGAGAATTGTATACCCATCATTACTCTGTTTAAGGTTTAAAACTTGGCGCCCAACAACGACGCATAACAAGAAGAAAGACTGCTCGCATATGTTATTCATTACTCGACCAGATGGAGGAATTCCCATATCTCAACATTCACAATTACATCACCCAATGCATAGATACAGAGATGCATACATATAAAAATAAAGTTAACCCTACATCAATCATTAACATATGAATTACTACTTAGGACAGGAATTTATAGACTAGTATTCAGATTACACCCTATCTAACTTAGAAATTACAGTACCTCTAAACACATACATGAATACTAAATTTGTGGCACTACATAATATCTTTAGCCCTTTTCCTTAACTACAGGATCATTATCTCCATTCTCTTCCCCTATTACCTCTGTACTTACCGAACAGAAGCTGAGATTCGAAAAAAAAAAGTTCTGAAATATGTAACAACCTTCAGGTTCTTATATTATGCTGTTTACATAGTAACATTAAACACAAACCACAATGAATGGTGTCTTAATTGGAACTTAATAGTCGGTGTAGAAAGCCTCCTATAATGTAATATAATACTAACGGACAATATCAACAGAATTAAACCTGTGCGTCAGGGTCTAAAATATCAGCCATTTAGACCACATCAAACAATTGAATGCCATACAGTGTTACCAGATCAAAAGTCTCGTGGCACGCAGGATGATAGAGACAAACTTCTGCTGTCGACAGTACAAACCTCCTACCACCCATATTAATATTTTCTACCTTTCTTACTCAACCGTACTCTCTTTTCCTGATTCCCATTTGCTGCTGTCTTTACAATTCCTCTACCTTCCCTACCTCCTCAACACCCTCTTTCACGCACAACGGTATCTACCTTTTGAAGATGGACGCATAACGATGACGCCAAATTTGTATGTATTAAAAGAAACCCAATGGAGGAAATAAAACGTAAACTTAATTGAGTTGTGGATGACGTCAGTGCTGTAGCAGGATTGAAATTAATAAAATCTGTGAGGGACTGTTGTCTGCCCATTGTTATGGCAATGTGAAAACAGACAAGCCAGGGAACTCCCTCATACTCGTAATCAGTCAAATACCCACACCAACACACAGGCTTGCCAAGTGGTTATATGAGCTACTGATGCCCCTCATCCCTGGTGACTACCTTCTGTCCTTTGCTACTGTACTGGTTCCTTTGACCTCCTCAGTAACTCCGACCCTGTAGATTTGGTTGCGTTCTTGGATGTGGAAAGTTTGACAAACGTGACAAACGTCCCCGCCGAGAGCATGGTAACGTACATTCTGAATGAGATTTACCCCCAAAATGATTTCCTCAAACTTGACCCACTGAAGACGACTCTAAAACCTTTTCAAAAACCTGCACAAATGTCTGTCCTCATGATAGGATCAAAGAGTATAGAGAAAGATAAGAGGGGACAGTCACGCGAGTCTCAATGGGAAAAGTGTAACCCCGGAAATGGTGGCGCCACCCGACGGCAGGCGTGGAAACTGTGATAGCAGTCGATTGTGCTGGCTCACACCACACCAGTGTTTAAGGCGAATGTTAGCACTGATGTGGATTGTAACAATATCTTAAGGACCATTATAGCCTATATATATAAAGCGATGCACTAACTTGGAAATCTTACTAAATATTCTGCAGGAAAAAATTAGTAAATAAATACAAATAAGAGTGGCGCTAGGCACTGACAGCTCATACCTCTCGACTTGACACATTGGCCTCTGACTGGTTTATATCTTCATTTAAAACTCCTGGCACTAAATCAGGTGTCATTCAAAAGGTTCAGACGTAGGGAGTAAATTAATGAGATATATCAGGCCAGTCTATTAAGAAACTGAAACTCTCTATTGCAAATAAATAATAACAATAGTGTGTCTGGAGCAGCATTAGCATTATTTTAAGAAAATATCTGTTGCCTGCATGTACAGCTGTGAATGCAGGCAGAGGGAGCATGTATATGTTCCCCAGTTTTACATCCTAACTTAACCTAACCTAACCTATCCTTCTAACCTAACCAAACCTTATTTAACGTATCCTTGGGAATATAGGATCCAGGGAACATAGGGATGACCCCCAGAGAGAGAGAGAGAGAGAGAGAACGGAAGGGTTACTAGTAAATTATCAGAAAAGAAATGTATAATAGTGATGAATATTATACCCGTAGTTGAATATTATTTCTTGGTTCAAATTACTCTGTTAAAGATTTCAACCTCTCCATATTAACAATCATGGAATAATGATAACGGCAATGCCAGTATTAATCAAAGCACTTTTGCTGCATATGAGGAATTATTGTACCAACAATGTATTTCTTTTACAATAAGAAACAATAATTGCAACTTTTTGGAGGGAGGTTGTAATGCCAAACCTTTGATGGCTTTAAACCAATGGTTTAAACCAGGGGTTCCCAACCTGGGGTAAATTACCCCAAGTGGGGTAATTTGGTCTTTTGTGAAGGGTAATGGGGGAGGTAACAAAAAAAGAAAAAATCTAAAAATCATACCAGTTATGATAGACTTCGGTCCTATACTAAAATTCAGAGATGAATGTTTAAAGTCATGTTTATTTGGTATCAGTGTTAATAATAAAAATAAATTACTCCTTGCAATAACCCTCTTGGTTTTAGCCTAACCTTTAATTAAGTCCTACATTCAAACTAAAATCTAGGCATCAAAATGTTAAGCAGCTAAAATGCAATTGTGGAAACATAAGCAATGAGGGGTAATGAGTGAAGAGAGGTGTGGAAAATGGGGTAATGGGTAAATAAAGGTTGGGAACTCCTGGTTTAAACCAAGCAATTTTTTTTTTTTTTTAACTAAATCACTCTCTCTCTCTCTCTCTCTCTCTCTCTCTCTCTCTCTCTCTCCTATAACTAAATTTAAAAAAAAAAATCATTTGCAAAATTAAAAGAGGCCTTCCATGTTTTACTAAACCTTAACTTAGTGATTAGAAAGCATGTGAGACAAGTGTCGCTGATAAAAGCTGATAAATGCGTGTGAGACAAATGTAGCTGCCTGATAAAAGCATGTGAGACAAATGTAGCTGGCTGATAAAAGCATGTGAGACAAATGTAGCTGGCTGACAGAAGCTGATAAAAACATGTGAAACAAGTGTAGCTGGCTGACAAAAGCTTGCTTTTAGGCTAAATCAGGAACCATATTTTCACCTTTTTAATGTCCGACTTCATGAACTGGTTGTCTTCGAAGTGCTCAGCACAAAGAACACAACTTCTTAACAGAGTCGGATATTCTCCCCAGATCTGCCCTCCTCGAATTCTGGACCCATCTCCTTGACCTCTAAGTTAACAACACTCAGTAACTATAGTACTCTATACATAACACACTGAGAAAGTACAGTACATAGCATGAGCAACATAAAAGAGCCTGATACCCTACAACGCTCAGTAACCACTTGTAGTGTCTAGATAAATCACGGTGAAATAACCTCTTCATTACCAAAGCAGCAATGAGAGAATAACCAACCAGATCAACATTTCCAATCATTTCATCAGCGTGAACTTAGTTTCGATAATATGTCTATCTATCTATCCATTGCCAGAAGCCTCAATCCCGTTCGGGGTGGCCACAAACAAATCGCCTCCACGTCGCCCTGTCCCCCACCATTTCACTGCCCCGCTCCCAACTCACACCCCCCTCTCTCATATACCCCTCCACCCCATCCCTCCATCTCATCCACGGCCTCCCCCTCCCTCTTCCTCCCTCCACCTCACTCACATACACTCTCTTCGTCAGTCTTTCACCCTCCATCCTCTCCACATGGCCAAACCACCTCAGTGTATTCCTCCTAACGCTTCCTATCACATCCACATCCACACCACAACGCTCCTTTATAACCTCATTTGTCAGCCTGTCTCTCCATGTGACTCCACAGGCTCCTCTTAAATAACTCATTTCCACTGCTCTCACTCTTGACTTGTGTCCTTCCAACAATGTCCAAGCTTCACTTCCGTACGTTAGAGTTGGTATCACAATACTGTCATGTAGTAACTTTTTCACTTCCATGCTCACTTCCTTACTTCTTATCACTGTTTTCAAGGAACCAGCAACCTTTCTTCCCTGCTGTACCCTTTCAGGCACTTCACCCGCCAAACCTCCATCCTTACTCATCACACTACCCAAGTAGGTACTTAAACATACTCACATTTTCCAATTCCTCACCATCCAACCTCGCTGTACATTCAGTGACTTCACCTCTCTCAAAGACCATCACTTTGCTCTTCCCTACATTCACCTTTAGATTCCGTTTCTTACACACTCTCCCAAACTTATCCACCAAGCCTTGCAGCTCTCCTTCGTCTTCACTCACCAACACAGTATCATCTGTAAACAACAGTACAGGGAGTTTCCAAACACTACCCTCTCTCACCAGGGCCACTCCAAAATCCACTACCCTACCTTGTACCTCTTTTATTACTCCATCCACGTACAGATTGAACAACCATGGATACATGACACATCCCTGTTTCAACCCAACCTTCAAAGGGAAAAATTAACTCAGTTCACCATCAACACGCACTGCAGCCTTAGCACCATCATACATACTCTTCACAGCATTCAACAACTTCCCATCTACTCCATATAATCTTAATACTTTCCACAATCCTTGTCTATCCTCCCTCTCATATGCTTTCTCCAAATCCATGAAAGCCACATACAACTTCTTTCCCTTGTCTAGAAACTTTTCCACTAAAGATCTAAGAATGAATATCGGATCTACACAGCTTCTTCCCTTCCTAAAGCCTCCCTGTTCTTCTCCAACTAATTCCTTTGTTCTTTCTCTAACTCTGTCAATAAGTATCCTAGCATACACTCTTCCCATTATACTAAGAAGACAGATGCCCCTATGATTACCACACACTTCTTTTTCCCCTTTTCCTTTGTACAAGGGAATAATTATACCTGACTTCCAATCCTCCGAGACTCTACCTTCCTCCCAGGCCAATCTGCACATCTTCCACATCCATTCTACTACAATCTCTCCCCCATACTTCAGCATTTCACCACACACTCCATCAATTCCTGGGGCTTTCCCCAATTTAACTTTCTTCATTGCTTCCACAACTTCTATCCTACTGATCTCTTCCTGTCTTCTCACCTCCCTCCTTCTCCCAGCCATTCCCCGGCCTCTTATACTCGCATTTCTTCCATCCTCTATGTTCAACAATTCTTTAAAGTGTTCTCTCCATCTGCTCACTTTTTCTCCCTTCTCCACTAATAATCTACCATTTTTATCTTTCACTCCCCTGATAACTACACTTCCACCCTGTCTTACTCTTTTCACCTCTTTCCAGAACATTTTCTTTCAGTGCCTCCACTTTACACTCAAGTTCCTTCCAAATTCCTCATCCGCTCTCCTCTTACTCTCTCATACTAATCTTTTCACCTCTCTCTTTCTTTCTACATATAACTCTCTCTTCCGCCTCTCAACTTCTTCCACGCCCCTATTTCTCATCCATTCATTGTATGCTTTCTTCTTTTGTGCCACAGCCTGTCTCACCTCTTCATTCCACCACGCTGTTCCTTGCACACCCCTCCGTCTTCTCTTCATCCCACACACCACATCACATGCTGCACATATTTCTTCTGTAAATATCCTGCACACACCTTCCACGTCCCCCATCTGCTCCAATTCATAATTTCCCAATCGTTCCTCCACTTCGCTCTTATAGTCTGTTTTTTTCTCATCCTCTTGTAACCTTTTCACTCTCCTTACAATTACTCCTTCTACCATTTTCGTGGGTAATAAAAACAGCATAGCTATTACAAACTACCTGGTAAATACAGCACTTGTCTTTAACCGTTGTAAAGTTTTCTATATGGTAATACATTAACGTTTAATACTAATTTATGGCTACAATGATAATGTTTTAAACTTCTTTTCCGTTTCCTGTGTACATGTATTCACTCCTGTCAGTCATTTATTTAGAGGCAAGATGTCCTAACCCACACATAACCTACAGTATATGCAATGGTGTAGTGGAAGTGGTTTATAAGGAAATAGTATTCCCCCCACTATTTTTATAAGGAAAATTTCATTACCCAATATTTCCATAAAGAGAAAAGTATTCCCTCCCTATATTCATAAAGAAACTGCATTCACCTGCTAGTTAAATAATGAAAACTGCATAATCTCCATTATTTCCATAAGATAAACAATAGTCCCCACAATTTCCCTAAGAAAAATAGCATTCGCTCACTATACTTATTAAGGAAACCTGGATTTCCCCAATATTTCCATAAGGAACACTGCATTCACCCACTATATTCATAAGGAAAACTGCATTCCCTCACTCTTTTCACAGAGTGTGGTGTTCTACAATAATCATGGATGAAGCATACACAACAAATTTGTTAAGCCCCACTCCATTGTAGTAGTCTTATGGGGTCAAATCAAACATAAAATAATGCTATAAACAGCATTAAAACGTTGTCTGTTATAATGATTAGTTAGCACTAAGACCAAACTAAAATGCGTGACTTAAAGAACAATGCCCCCGAAATATACCATAGTGCCCCCAACAATGGGGCAAGCAAAATACAGCTAGGTATGCCCAAGAATGTACAGACACCCCCACACGGACCCCACGGGATAGCCGCCACCAGTCAGAACCACTCCCGGCAACAGCGACATATGTCAGCCCGGGCCGTGCGCCCCTATGTCACGCAGCCACCACGCCGTCGCCGCCGTAGGAAAAAGACACTATCTTCACGGAGTGGGATTGTTGAACCAGCTAGGGGTGGAGTTGTCACAGACACTCCAGACGGCACCCCTCTTCGTGAGACGGCCTATTGTTGCTCCGAAAGTGCTCCGGTAGAGACGGCCTATTGTCGCTCCGAAAGTGCTCCGGGAGAGACGGCCTATTGTCGCTCCGAAAGTGTTCAGGTAGAGATGGCCTATTGTCACTCCCGCCCTCGTGAGACAGCCTATTGTCGCTCCCACCCTCGTGAGACGGCCTATTGTCACTCCAAAAGTGTTCAGGTAGAGACGGCCTATTGTCGCTCCCCTCCTCGTGAGACGGCCGATTGTTGCTCCGAAAGTGTCCCAGTAGAGACGACCTATTGTCGCTCCCTTCCTCATGAGACGATCTATTGTCGCTCAGAGGGTACACAGAAAGAGGCAAGGAGTGAGACGTCACTATGGCAGGAGACTAGAGCCCAGGCCTCCCATCCCAGAGTGACCCAGACAGGCCTCACAGCCTCCCCTGGCCTCTGCTCCCTACGTCTGGCTTTAGAGCAAATGCACCTGACGGGCCCCAGTGGAAGTCGATGCCGCAGCCCTCCTCTGTCGGCGCCCCTAGACGCTGAAGACCGCGGTCCGCAGTCTCTCTCAATTCTCCCCAGGACACCCGGGAGCGATCTCCCTACGCTCCCATGACGCCGTAAGGTTCCCACTACAGGCGAGACTTACAACAGACGTTCCTGGAGCTATTCGGCCCCAGTCCCGAGGGCCACACTCCTGAGCCCAGCCCAGAAGCCACGGGTAGCCCAGGATGCGAGAGGACACCCTTACGAGTTGTCCCGTGCTCTCTTGGCATGCCTCACATTGGCGGTGCCCCTAGCCCGGCAGGATCGCCGACGGCATGTTCCCACCTATCCCCATGATGAATTCTTGTGATGCTGCAGTACGAGTGATTTAGGTTAAGTGTGATTTCCCCTAGGATAGTATTGTGCAGTGACTTAGTATAGTGAATATCGGGGTGAGTAAGATCACAGTGAGAAACTAAAGGACGAGTGTGTGGAACAGGATCTGTTGAACTATATTTATGAGTGACGTCCCTTACATACAATTAGTAAGCCTGTGCCGCCTGGAGATTCCTCTGTAGTGACATACCCCTATTACTGTGAGCTCTAGAGGAATATTGTGAAAGGGAGTATTAATGGTATTCTCTCCCTCCCCCACGCTACCCATAAATCTTGTTTATCACTCTCTCTCACTCCAATATCCCGAGTAAATGTGAATCAAGAATAAAATCAGTTACAAAGTCCTTTGGCTAGTGGAAACCATATAAACTTCACAGCTAATATCTGCCGCTCTCCAGTATTACCATAACTTTCCCCTAGCCGTCACAAGTCACTCCCCGCACCCTCCCCTATCTCCTCCTTGTGAGACTCACCCCACCCTGCGCCCCCCGCATGCCTATATTCACTGCACCCTTAATACACTAGGATTGATTGTGTTGTCATTACTGTCAGAGAAGCAAGTATCCTGCGAGATACCCATATCCTAGATAAGGTTTTATATTGCTATGTATTGTGCTGTAATATCTGCTGACTTGTCCTGTGTCTGATTGTGGTAATACACATGTAAAGGTTGTTGCCTAGAGTTTTTGTGTCCAGCCTCTCTTTATTGGACTAAGCTCCGGTCTCGAAAGAGGACCCCACTCCACGTTAGGTGTAATAGGAACGAGAAGTCGAGCCTAATTTCACCTAGCATTACACAAACCATTTTCTTTAGCGGAATACTCCTGTGTTGTAGCACCAAGTTCGTGCATGCAAAAAGTACCCCATGCACAAAATGCCCCATACCAAGGCTGGGGATATGGTACAGGGTGCTTTGTGTACAGGGTCACATGCACAAAGTTAGTGTACGCACAATGTACCATATGCAAAAGTAATTTACACCACATCCCTGTCTTTCGGCATTTTATTACAAACTGGTGACTTCCCTTCATACTTGGAAGGACAGCCTGTATGGAGAAATCTGATCGTTTCTCTGCCTGACATATGGGACCACCTATTAAGGATTATATGCACACAGACCAGGAATGTGGTATAGGATACTTGGTGCACTGGACACTTTCGTTCAAGCATGAACTTTGTCCATGCAACAAAGGGTTATCTAGCAGAAGTTCTCTTATATCTTTCTCCATCATGTGCTTGGAAAGATGTGCGCCTAGGCCATTTCTCGTGGACGCTATGGACTAGGATATTATTATTATTATTATTATTATTATTATTTATTTATTTATTTTTTACATGCATCTTGCTCAAACTTCCGGGAGTGGTCAGCTCGTGTGTGTGTGTGTGTGTGTGTGTGTGTGTGTGTGTGTGTGTGTGAAATATATGCATGGAAATACCCTGTACTATGCAGGGGGTTTCAAACTGGGATGGGTAAGCCATCAGGGGTACAATGGAGAGTTTCCAGGGGTAACTTTGAAGGCTGTTGAAAAATCTATACAGAATATAATACTTTCAGTAATATAATTCACGAGATAATTGTTGTGAACTGAGAAACTAGTTTCCTACACATGCATATAAATCCCATTCCGATACAATACTGAGTTTCATAATTAAAATACTGTGTTATCACTGACACAGTGTTGCAACAGTTGGTTAATACATGACATGAGTAATTACCATCTGTTATTCTATAACACCTATTCTGTTATCAGTCTATAATGTATTACTGCTGATGCAGTAGCAGTCTAATTCAGTGCATCAAAATGGAAGTACAAGTAGATGATGTGCTAACTAGGGCGGTACTTGTAAAATTAAGTTAGAGAACCCCTGTCCTATAGTAATGTAAGAAAACCAGTGTTTTTGTAAAGATTTTCAGCACTGCAGTAGGTATCAGCTTGACAACGGTAATAATAATAATAATAATATGATTTTGCTTGTCAATGCTGTATAGCTACTGTCAAACAGTATGATAAGTCTAAGGCAATAAGCCAACCATAACAAAGAAGACAGGCTATCAGAGGTCTGATGAACCGTAATCTCACTTTTACATTACTTATCCTTTGCTGAGACTACGCCACTGCCTATGTTGTACTGTGCAACGTTATAACAGATGTTTCTATAAGAGTGGATAAAAAAAAGATGTACTATTGGCTCCAGAAAAACGCAGCCTTAGCATTGGTCCCTGGCTGAATGTTACATGGTGGCACTGTCGGTTGTGGTCAGGGGTATGATGATAATTTTCATACATTGTCTTGAGCTTCTAACTGCTTTAAATCACTGTGAAACTATTCTTCTTCAACCATACCATAACCTGACTGATAATCTGGTTAATTTAATAAGATGGAAGGGAAATTGACAGGGGGTTCGTAGTTGTAGAGAAGGAGGGAAGGATGAGGGAAAAGGGTGAGGAGGAATGTTGTGGTATTTGTGCTGGAGCCACGGGAAACCAATTAAAAAGTAAGTTTTCCCCTGTGAATAAACTACGGTTAATAGACAGGTTCATCATAGGTCCAAAAAGAGTATAGTTATATAATAAGTCAAACCTGAACACGATCAAAAAAAAAAATGTGATCAACATACCCCTGGCAATCGCGGGTTGTGTTCTCAGGCAATTGCCTAGACCACAAACTCTTAAAACTTGCCAGTTCTCACCGGATAATTTAATTGAATACTTTAACCTGTTGCATCCCGCTGACATATATATACGTCCACACGTTTTGTCACTGTCAGTTCCGTTGATGTATATAAACCCGCATCAATTGCAAGGTCCCTAATTTGTATAATTTTCAATTTTCGCGTGTGATTTTTGGTACGTATACACGGGACACCTTCTTCTACAAGATGCCAGGCAGGGACAATGCCTTACCCCGCATGACCTCCCCCCCCACGCACGCCATTGTCTCGGCAATTCACCTGTTACCAGTTACCTGGCCAGAAAAGACATATCGTGCCACGGTATGAAATTCAAGGCCAGATTGATTCCCCAATCGATGATAATGTGGAGGACAAAGTTTACATAGCATTAGAGGAGGAAATAGTCAGAAATGATGATCAAGTAATGTGCAAAAAAAGGTCAGTTATGTTGTGTTTGGTGAGTGAAACAATGCTTTTATTGCCTATATTACTGTGTGAAAATCAATATGCTCTGATACTACATATAAATTCATACCAAATAAATAAATAAATACCTTTTATGAGTGGTGTGGAAGTTTTTTTTTTTTTTTTTATGTGAGGAAGAAGGAACCAAAGGCCATGAGCCCGCAGTAACAGTTCCCTCCAAGAGAAAAACAAAATACAGCTCATTTTCATTGGAGCCAGCCTGATGGAAAACCCAGTAAGGTAAGGGTAACTGGTACCTGTCTCGAGTATTTTAACCCTCAGGTGAGTGATTTCTCTATGAATTTTCAATGTTTCTCACCAAAAGTGAAGGTTTGAGCAAAAAAAAAAAAAAAAAAAAAAAAAATCCAAAACTGGTCGGGATTGGGGGGAGTCAGTGGTGGAAAATCGGTCGGGATGGGGCGGGTTAAACGTTGGTCAACTAAAGTACTTCCTTTTATGTACTTCAAGTAACACTGGAGTCACAAGTAAAATATTATTAACATATCTACTCACGACCCTGAGGAAAAGATGCTCATTATGATAAATAAAAGGAAATCACCAAAGTAACCCCTTACTCCTGTATGTAATACATCTTATGAATGTCCCTATTTTATAATATATAGTGTAACTTATGCTTATCAAGACGCATGTGGTCGCACCCATTTGTGTAGGCATAGTGCAGCCACACCAACTAATGTACGATCACTAACTGTATGTAACTGTATTGGCTGAAGAGGGTGTGTAGCAAGACCCATCACTTTTTGTTGTATAAACACACTGTATACATTTTCTATCTATCTATCTATTGCCAGATGCCTTAATCCCGTTCAGGGTGGCCACAAACAAATCGCCTCCACGTTGCCCTGTCCCCCACCATTTCACTGCCCTGCTCCCAACTCACACCCCCCTCTCTCATATACCTCTACAATCCATCCCTCCATCTCATCCTCGGCCTCCCCCTCCCTCCCCCTCTCCACCTCACATATATACACTCTCTTCGTCAGTTTTTCACCCTCCATCCCCTCCACATGGCCAAACCACCTCAGTGTATTCCTCCTAATGCTTCCTATCACATCCACATTCACACCACAATGCTCCTTTACATCCCCATTTATCAGCCTGTCTCTCCATGTGACTCCACAGGCTCCTCTTAAATAACTCATTTCCACTGCTCTCACTTTTGACTTGTGCCCTTCCAACAGCGTCCAAGCTTCACTTCCATATGTTAGAGTTGGTATCACAACACCGTCATGTAGTAACTTCCATGCTCACTTCCCTTTTTCTTATCACTACTTTCAAGGAACCAGCAACCTTTCTTCCCTGCTGTACCCTTTCAAGCACTTCACCCTCCAAACCTCCATCCTTACGCATGACACTACACAAGTACTTAAACATACTCACACTTTCCAATTCCTCACCATCCAACCTCGCTGTACATTCACTGACTTCACCTCTCTCAAAGACCATCACTTTACTCTTCCCTACATTCACATTTAGACTCCGTTTCTTACACACTCTCCCAAACTCATCCACCAAGCCTTGCAGTTCCCCTTTGTCTTCACTCAACAACACAGTATCATTTGCAAACAACAGTACAGGGAGTTTCCAAACACTACCCTCTCTCACCAGGGCCACTCCAACATCCACTACCCCACCTTGTACCAGTTTATTACCCCATCCATGTACAGATTGAACAACCATGGAGACATGACACATCCCTGTTTCAACCCAACTTTCAAAGAGAAAAATTCACTCAGTTCACCATCCACATGCACTGAAGCCTTAGCACCATCATACATGCTCTTCACAGCATTCAACAACTTCCCATCTACTCCACATATTCTTAATACTTTCCACAATCCTTGTCTATCCACCCTGCAATATGCCTTCTCCAAATCCATGAAAGCCGCATACAACTTTTTTCCCTTCACTAGAAACTTTTCGACTAAAGATCTAAGAATGAATATCTGATCTACACAACCTCTTCCCTTCCTAAAGCCTCCCTGTTCTTCTCCAACTAATTCCTCTGTTCTTTCCCCAACTCTGTCAATAAGTATCCTAGCATACACTTTTCCTATTACTCTAAGAAGACAAATGCCCCTATGATTACCACACACTTCTTTTTCCTCTTTTCCTTCATACAAGGGAATAATTATACCTGACTTCCAATCCTCTGGAACTCTACCTTCCTCCCAGGTCAATCTGCATATCTTTCACGTCCATTCAACTACCATCTCTCCCCCATGCTTCAACATTTCACCACACACTCCATCAATTCCTGGGGCTTTCCCCAATTTAACTTTCTTCATTGCTTCCACAACTTCTCTCCTACTGATTTCTTCTTATCTTCTCACCTCCCTTCTTCTCCCAGCCATTCCCCAGCCACTTATACTTGCATCACTTCCATCCTCTATGTTCAACAATTCCTTAAAGCGTTCTCTCCATCTGCTCACTTTTTCTCCCTTCTCCACTAGTAATCTACCATTTTTATCTTTCACTCCCCTGCTAACTTCACTTCCACCCTGTCTTACTCTCTTCACCTCTTTCCAAAACATTTTCTTACAGTCCCCCCAGTTTACATTCAAGTTCCTTCCAAATTCCTCATCCACTCTCTTCTTACTCTCTCTTATTAATCTTTTCACCTTTCTTTCCTTCTACATATAACTCTCTCTTCGGCCTCTCAACTTTTTCCACACCCCTATTTCCCATCCATTCATTGTATACATTTTTCTTTTGTGCCACAGCCTGTCTCACCTCTTCAGTCCACCACGCTGTTCCTTGCACCCCCCTCCGTCTTCTCTTCATCCCATACACCACATCACATGCTGCACATATTTTTTCTGTGAATATCCTGCACACACCTTCCACGTCCCCCCTCTGCTCCAATTCATATTTGCCCAAACGTTCCTCCACTTCTCTCTTATATTCTGCCTTTTTCTCATTCTCTTGTAACCTTTCCACTCTCCTTGCAAATACTCCTTCTTCCCGTCCTTCCCTTCTTCTATTTCTCCATATTAGTTGGATCTTGATTCTGGCCACCACCAAGTAGTGGTCAGAAAGTCCACTTCCCCAACCTCTATAAGCTCTTGCATCCAATACACATTTTCACATCCTTTCATCCACACACACATAATCAATCATTGCCTTCCTTTCATTCAGTTCACCACCTATCCTTCTCATCACTCGCCATGTATACCTGTGGATCATTTGTGCCTGAATAGGGTATTGGCTATCACCAACCCCCTCCCAACACAAATGTCCACTAATGCACTGCCATTCTCATCTGTCTCAGCAGGCACACCCCACTCACCAACTATTCCATCCACCTTCACATTCGCTACTTTACCATTCATATCACCAATCAAAAACACTCTCTCATTCCTTCCAAACTTTTCCATGCACACTTCCACATTTGTCCAGAACTCTTCTCTCACTCTGCTTGCACGATCTTGCTTTGGCGCATACACGCACACAATCACCCACATTTGTATTCCAATTTTCAATCTTACCCTCACAATCCTTGACCCAACTGATCCATACTCTCTTATGTTCTTCCATCTTTTACCTACAACTGTACACACTCCTTCTTTTGGCCTCTCATTCTCACCTACTCCTGCACATATACCCCATCCATACTCCCATTTTCTCAACCTCTCACCTCTCCATTTAGTTTCAGTTACTCCACATACTTCAACTTTCGCACCTTCAAGCACCTGGACAATCTTTCTCTTTCACCTCATCATTCACACCTCTTACATTCCATGTTCGAATTACCATGTCCTTTGTCCGGTCTTTGGTTGTCTTACATTTTATACATTTAATATTTGAAAAAAAATCAAAAGTACATTAGATACCACCTTATTTCCGGGACAACCCTTGTTCTTTGCTCAATCCATCAATGTTCATGCTCTCTCATTATTTGAATGAAATGAAAAATTCATATCCATATATCTACAGTATAGCTGAAAATAACATAAAGTAAATTGACTCCGGGATTTTAGTAGACCTCAGGTGAAGACTGTATCTAGTGATGTGCTTGTCCCGTGAAAGGTATTCTGGTTGGCACAATTAATGTATATTGTATACAGTCATCCCACGTCCAGGAGGATGACGTCACAAGGTTTCCCAGAGAGAGAAAACGAGAAGTAAAGGGATAACTCAAGTGTGACAAGTATACCCTGCCCAGCCGGTGCTGACAGCTGGAGCCAAGAAACGTTTGAATTAAGGCTGCTTATTGGTTAATGCAGCACTGAGGAGAGTGGTAAATCTACAGCTCTTCTTATTTTAACATATATACATATATATATATATATATATATATATATATATATATATATATATATATATATATATATATATATATATATATATATATATATATATATATATATTCACTCTCATCTTAAATGTCGGGACCAACCGCCTAGCCCCGGGCTCCTACGCTCCTCATGGGGCAATGTAGGATTGGATGATGGATGAATGGATTATATTTGTAAAATGCCTGCAATATAAGCAGCCAGTTTAAATATGGAATAATATCTGAAACTAAAGTGGTAAAAATTGGAGTAAAAAGTTTACCTTTATCAAAGAAAATTAAAGACGATCATAAAGTTTTATCAAACAATGACTGACCGTTTGAAGTAAATGTAGGTATGTAATATTGTGCAACATGCTGACCTAGGAGTACACCATGGGTGGATAATTTACTTCAAACATTGCTCATCACCTGGAGCAGATGGGGGAGGTGGAGGATGTGAGCAAGATATTCACAGAAGAAATCTTTGCAGCATGTGAGGTGGTGCGTGGGGTGAAGAGAGGACGAAAGGGGGTGCAAGCAACAGCATGATGGAATAAAGAGGTGAGACAGGCTGTGGTGCAAAAGAAGAAAGCATACAGTATAGTGAGTGGATGAAAAACAGGGGCATGGAGGAATTTGAGAGATGGAAGAGTTATATGTAGAGAGGAAGGGAGAGGTGAAAAGATTAGTTAGAGTAAGAAGAGAGTGGATAAGGAATTTGGAAGGAATTTGACTGTAAAGATGAGGGAATGTAAGAAAATAATCTGGAAAGAGGTAGAGTTAGACAGGGTAGGTGATAAAGAAGTAAGTCGGGGGGTGAAAGATAAAAATGGTAGATTGCTGGTGGAGAAAGGAGAAAAGGTGAGCAAATGAAGAGAACATTTTAAGGAATTGTTAAAGATGGAAAATTAAAGTAATGTGAGTATAAGTGGCGGGGGAACGGCTGGGAGAAGGAGAAAGGCGAGAAGAGAGTAAGAAATCGTAGGATGGAAGTAATGGAAGCAATGATGGAGGTCAAAATGGGGAAAGCCCCAGGAACTGATGGAGTGTGTGGTGAAATACTGAAACCTGGGGAAGAGATAGAAGAAGTATGGATATGGAAGATGTGCAGAAGGGCCTGAGAGGAAGGTAGAGCCCCAGAGGATTGGAAGTCATGCATAATTCTTCCTTTGTACAAAGGAAAAAGGGAAAATAAGTGTGTGGTAATCATAGGGGCATATGTCTTCTTAGTGTAATAGCAAAAGTATATGGTAGGATACTTATACAAAGAGTTAGGGAAATAACGGAGGAATTATCTGGAGAAGAAGAGGAAGGTTTTAGGCATGGAAGAGGCTGCATAGACAAGATTTTCATTCTTGGGTATTTTAGTGGAAAAGTTTCAAGAGAAGGGAAAGAAGTTGTATGCAGCCTTCATGGATTTGGAGAAAGCATATGACAGGGTGGATAGACAAGGTTAGGGGAAAAGTATTGAGAATATATGGAGTAAATGATAAGCTGCTGAATGCCATGAAGAGTATGTTGGAGGGTGCCAAGGCTGCAGTATGTGTGGATAGTGAACTGAGTGAATTTTTCTTTTTGAATGTTGGACTGAAATTGGGGATGTGTCATGTCCCCATGGTTGTTCAGTCTGTAACTGGATGGGGTTGTAAATGAGATACAATGTAGAGCAGTGGATGTTGGAGCAGCCGTAATGAATGGGCAGTGTTTGGGAACTCCCTGCACTATTGTTTACAGATGATACTATATTGTTAAATGAAGACAAAGGGAATGAGTTTGGGAGAGAGTGTAAAAAACGGACTCTAAAGGTGAATGTAGGGAAGACTAAAGTTATGGACTTTGAGAAAATGGAAGCCACTGACTGAGCAGTGAGGCTGGAAGAGGAAGAAATAGAAAATGTGAGTAAGTTTAAGTACCTGGGTAGTGTGATGAGTAAGGATGGAAGTTTAGAGGGAGCAATGTTTGAAAGGATACAACAAGGACGAAAGGTTGCTGGTTCTTTAAAAGCCGAGATAAGGAACACAGGGAAGTGAGCATGGAAGTAAAGAAGTTGCTGCATGACAGTATTGTGGTACGAACTCTAACATATGGATGTGAAGCTTGGACTTTGTTGGAAGGACACAAGTCAAGAGTGAGAGCAGAGGAAATTAGTTGAGAGGAGCATGTGGATTTACGTGTAAGATACAGACTGACAAATGAGGAAGTGCAGGAGCGTTGTAGTGTGGATGTGGATGCGATAGATATACACTGAGGTGGTTTGGCCATATGGAGAGGATAGATTGCGAGAGACTAACAAGATTGTATGCGAGTGAGGTGGAGGGGGGAGAGGGAGTTGAAGGCCGAGGATGAGATGGAGGGATGGAGTGGAGAGATATATGAGAGAGGGATGTGTGAGCTGGGAGTAAGGCAGTTAACTGGCGTTAAACAGTGCGACATGGAGGTGACTTGTTTATGGCCACCCTTTACAGGAATGAGGCGTCTGGCAATAGACATATAGATCACTCACTGCTTTATAAAACTTTATAATCAGCTTTAATATTCTTTGATAACGGTAAACCTTTAAAGCTAATTTTGACCTCTTTAGCTTCAGAAATTATTTCATATTCATACTGCCATGTTTTCAAATGCCACTTGTCAGCTTTGCACAGGAGGAGAGACTGAGGGGAGACACATCTATGCTCTGACGCTGTTCCGAGTCAACTGAGTACTAACAGTGCAGCGGTGGGCCCGAATGATGTTCATGCTCGGGCTGCTTCAAAATTTGAACTGAGAGTGGGACAACCGGTATACTTAGAATTTGGTGGTTGGTATGGAAACATAAGCATACCGTCTCATTTTGGGGAAAAAAATTTCATAGCTCAAACACCAATTTTAATCATTCTAACTCATACTCTTTCCTATTTCAATTTGTGACAAATTTTCTGTGTACAGTATATGCAAAAATAATAGAAAGCCATTTGAACACAAAATATTAGTACAGATCAATTTAAGTTCACCTACACCAACCTCACGCGTTACATGTTAGGCTTATTTGGTACCCACGATTTCAGCCAGAGATTTCATCTTGCCATGTTTCTAGTTTTAAAACAAGTAACATTCGGGACATTCTCTTCAGCATTTGCAAAATGAAGCAATAATCTGTTTGAAAACAACGTGATAGGCATATCAAAATAAACATACAGCAAGACTTGTAATATTGTGCGATGAATGCCACCGCACCACTTGTCATTTAGTGTATTTTAGCAATGTCTGTCTTAGTAAATCATGTCTAGAGAACTGGTATTATAACTAATGATTACATTATTGAAGAATTAGTGTACTATTCACTGATAAACATCATAGAAGAGATTTAAGAGAGTATGCAATTGTGTGAACCAGGAAGAGGTGACTGACTTTAATTATCAGGTGAGGACTTGCAACTTTTGAGAGTTTATGGCCAAGGGAATTATTGGCCTGGGACTAGATGCTAGGGTAACGTCTTGCTGAAGCCAACAGTGCCTTGAGTTACAAAAAATACACATTTCTAGGTCTTCTAAAATTAGTGGTAGTGTAACCATGGTCTGTCTGGCCAGGAAGACGCATCAACCGCAGACAAGCAATGGGGTGCTTCTGAAAAGCTCCAACCCAATAGAGGGCACTGTGGACGACTCCTTGAACAGTTCTGTTTAAAAAGCCTGTTTCTCTTTGTTAAATATCAACACTGTCGTGTGAAACTGTGAATCACAGTAGTGTCACATGCCATAAAATAATAAAAAATACAAATAGAAAACGTAATTATAATGTAGCGTGAATTGTTTTACTTATCGTATACGAAAATGAAATATAATGCAGACAGTAACCCCACTATTTTATTGTCCTGTAATATTATATTTCTACTACATAGTGGAAGTTTGGTTCTTAGTATAAAGTTGGTTCAGAATGTAAATTAAGCCTAGTGGGTGTCTTGACTCATTTAGTCTCTGTGTTGGCTTAAATTTAATGTTGAGTAAATTCTGTCGTTCATCATCATTTCAACTGGTCTAGGAGACGGTCCCAAAACCAGGATGAGGGCGGACGTTCAAGGTAAAGCAAGCCAGGACATCTGTCTTCACTACAAATGCAGAGTCAAGTTCTATATTCACGATCTGCATTGCTGGATGTAGAGGCGCTCAGGTGCGTGACTGTGGAATGAGGAAGAAGTTTAAAACAAAACTGGAGACTGTCCTGCGCCACGTACACGTCATTTGAGTGGGGCAAAATGTCAAATACCAGTATTTACCCAACATTAAATTTAAGCCAACGTAGAGACTGAATGAGTCAAAATACCCACTACACTTAATTCACAGTCTGAGCCAACTGTATAGTAAGAACCAAACTTCCACTGTGTAGCAGAAATGTAATATTACAGGACCAATAAAATGGTGGGATTGCCACCAGCAAATCATTTCCATATATGATAGTTAAAACAATTCATGCTACGTTATAATTAAGTTTTCTATTTGTATTACAGTATTTATATTATGGTATGTGGCATTACTGTGATTCTCAGTTTCACACAAGAGAGTAGATGTGTAACAATGAGAAATAAGCTTTTCAAACAGTGCGGGACTGTGTTAAACTGAAGTCCGCATTGACCTCTATTGGATACTAGCCTTGAAAGCACCCTATTGCCCCTGGACGATCATTCTGTACAGTGCACTGATGTTCCCTTGTATGGGAACAGTGTAGAGGTTTGGTTCCTGGATGGATATTGCATTTGCATTGCTCTGCCCAGTTAGAAGGGGCACCATAATAAGTTCCACATCACCCTGTTTTTTGGCTAAATGGATACCACTCAGTATTGCAAACGGATATGTTTGTCACTCAGTGCAGAGTCACCTTAGGAAGAAGAAGGTTGCATTACATCGTGAGTGGACAATGGTCACCACCACCTACCATGTTAGGTCCTGTAAATCACAATAACTTTGAAAATTATAGATTAATAAGAGTGAAGCTTGCTCAATGCCTGTATTCATACTTCACAACCACATCAACCAGCCCCGTCCCGGAGACGTGAATTCACGTCCTCATGTGATGTGCACTCATATCCCGGAGACGTAAATTAACGCAGCAACATTGCAAGGACATTGCAAGGTCCCTAATTTGCACAATTTTCAATTTTCGCTAGTGATTTTTGGCACGTATACACGGGACACCTTCCTCTACAAGATGCCAGGCAGGGACAATGCCTTACCCAGCATGACCTCCTCACCCCCCGCATGACCTTTTCTCAGCAATTCGCCTGTTACCAGTGACCTGGCCAGTAAAGCCATGTCATGCCACGGTACGAAATTCAGGGCCAGAGTGATTCCCCAATCGATGACAATGTGGAGGACAAACATTAGAGGAAGAAACAGTCAGAAATGATGATCAGGTAATGTGGCAAAAAAAGGTCAGGAATGGTGATGAGTTAGTGAGTGAAACAATGCTTATAATGCCTATATTACCGTTTGAAAACCAATATACTCTCGTACTACTTATAAATTCGTACCAAATAAATAAATACCGTTTATGAGTGGTGTAGAATAGTTATCCTCCCATAGAACTCGTTTTCTTTGCAGCCAGCCTGATAGAAAACCCTGTAAGGTAATGAGGTACTCCTACCTGGATCGAGTATTTTAAACCTCAGGTGAGCGATTTCTCTATGAATTTTCGATGTTTTTCACCAAAAGCAGATGTTTGAGCCAAAAAAAAAAAAAGGTCCAAAAATGTCGGGACTGGGGTGTACCACTGCCCAGAAAATGTTGGGATGGGGCGGGTTAAAAATACACGACAATTGTAAGCACTATACAGGTACATATAATGAAATACATAAAATTACACCTAAGTAAACAGTAATAAAAAGGGAATAATCACCCTGGTCAGTACGTTTTTCTTCCCTGTTATAAAATAACATTATCAAGAGGAGTTACTGAATTACTAAAACTCTCACATTAATTCCATTCTCTCTCCATAAGTGTAATGATTCAGTCCAATTGTTGATTTCTACCTACAGTGACCCTTACACTAAGACAAAGGGATTTCTACCTACAGTGACCCTTACACCAAGACAAAGACCTTAAAAATATTTCATCTACACCATATAGATATCGAATCTCCTCTCGTGCTCCAGGAAATCATGAGCATTTTTAGTGTATATTTCAGTGTAAATGTAGTGCCACAATATTTTAACGGTGAAAATTCACACCCTTGTGCTTCAGATTAAAATGTTTTGTACCGTCTGGTGACTTGTATCTCTTGCCACATTGGTCGCTTTCCAGGTCTGCCTCCCCTCGCATGTGGTGTATTTTTTCATGTGTCTTTCCAGATCATCCTTATAATTAGGCCTATACTCCTCACCACAGTCCTCAAACATGTACTTCTTATTCTCAGTGTGAGCATGTCAGATATGACTGATGAGTAGAAACATGGTACCCAGTGCTTCCGTGCTGTTAACGATTACAGTTCTTTTCTCCACTGTATCTCATCAGGTGCCTCTTCAGGGAGGATCTGCTGTTGAATTTCTTGTCACACATACTACATGAGCACACTTTCTCTCCAGTGTGTGTCATCATGTGCCTCTTCAGGGAGGATCTGCTGCAGAATTTCTTGTTACACACACTACATGTGCACACTTTCTCTCCAGTGTGAACACGAAAGTGCCTTTCGAGGTGACACTTCTGGACAAATGCCATTCCACAGTCAGGGCAGGTGAATTTCTTCTCTTCTGTGTGAATATCCATGTGTCGACTGAGGTTCCCAGGACGAGTAAAACCTTTACCACAAACACTACACACGTAACTCTCAACGTCACTGTGAGCAGACAGGTGACATCTTAGATAGTATTTATGAAGGAATGCCTCGCCACATTCATCACACTTGAATTTCTTTTCACTTATGTGGATCTTCCTGTGGCTGTACAAGTTTCCTTTACATTTAAACGCCTTGCCACAAACGTCACATTTGTGATCCCTGGCTCCTGTATGAACGGCCTGATGTCTGATAAGACCGTACTTTTGTATGAAATCCTTGCCACACTCATTGCACTTGTACCTCTTGTCTCCAGTGTGGATCTTGATGTGTGCAGACAGATTGCTCTTAGAAGCAAAGGTCTTATCACACACATCACATTTGTAGTTTTTCTCACCAGCGTGGGTAAGACTATGGCTATAAAGGTTGCTCTTACAAGTGAATTTTTTGCCACACTCCACACACTTATGGTCTTTCAGGCCACTATGTACAAGCTGACGTTTGGTCATATTAACTGGTTCTTTGCCCCTCTTATTACATAGCTGGTTCATTCTCTCTCTCTCTCTCTCTCTCTCTAACAAACGAGACGAATATCTTGACTGTCAATAAGTGCTTTCACTTGTTGGGGACTGAGCACATTTCAAACTATTAAACAAAAGACACAAAACTGACATTTTGTCCCTGTCGAATCAAAGGCCAGTCTATGGAAATATTTTCAGGTCATGACATCAGACTGGTGTGAGTCCATGCTTCCAATTTTGCAGTTACAGACCTTGCTTTTTTTTTTTTTTTTTACAGTAGTTATTCCTCAGCAGCAGTCCAACATAAACTTCCTTGCCGATTCCAGTCTGCCTCAGTCCTGGCTGCTCTCCCATTCACTCCACGTGCAGGATATCAGACAGACGATCATAAGAACATAAAAAGAGAGGGTAATTGAAGTAGGCAGGGTGATCCTTGCTACGCAGCTCCTAGAAAAGTTGCTGAACTACTAGAATTAGATAAGGATAGCGAAGAAGAAGGCTCTCCTCCGCCCTCCAAACCCTCTAGCCAAAACAGGCAGGCCAAAGAAAGAACAACACGCAGTAAAAAAACTGGCGTGAACATTTTATCGGAAAGTGTGAAACAGGAAAAGGAGACTATCATAGTGTAACCTGAAAAAGAAAAAGAATGAATAAGTACTGATTATAAGATTTTTTCTCAATACCCACCTCTCATCTGTCATATGCTAATCTAGCCTTTGCTTGAAACTCTCAATGGAATGGGTAGCAAATACATCACTAGGTAGCTTATTCCATTCGTCCACTACTTTATTGCAAAACCAATTTCTACCTATTTCCTCACTAAAACGGAATTTTTCTAGTTTAAACCATTACTTCTAGTTCTATCCTGTCTGCTCGCTTTAAGTACCTTGTTGATATCACCCTTAGTTATTTCCTTCATCCACTTATTAACCCGACCCATCCCGACGTTTTCTGGGCAGTGGTACGCCCCAGTCCCGACATTTTTGGACCTTTTTTTTTTTTGGCTCAAACATCCGCTTTTGGTAAGAAACATCGAAAATTCATAGAGAAATCACTCACCTGAGGTTTAACCCCTTAAACGCGGCTGTGTATGGCCGATCCCCCCCCCTGTGGCGGGGTTGTAGCGGGGTCTGAGTACCTGTGGGAAAATATTTGCCAAAAATCAGAGATTAACCCTAGAACATTAAAATTTTTATGGCGTATAGTACTTACATTCAGCTTTCTCCTGAGACAGATGTTGAGCCTTCGTGGACTACCAAAGGACTTGTGAAGACTTGCAAAGTTGGGTAACAAAGTCTTCACTTTCACACCTCCAGAAACCCGGTTTTCTTTCTACCACAGCCTCAGTCTGTCACAGTACACTTTATACAACAACGTACAGGTTGTTTGGAATCCGTATTTGTACAATAAGCACTGAAAATAAGGCTATAATGAACGGAGCGCACGGCCGACATGCAGCGCGGTGGCGATCTTCCCGTCACTGAACACACATTTCCCTCTTCACGGCTAAAAACACGTATACTACATTATTTTCCTTCATAGTACTTCGCAAAGGCTCGCTTGGCACTATTACGGCCCTAAAAATCACTGTCACTGCCAGCATTGTGAAGCGGGAATGAGGAAGACCACCGCGGCGCGAGTATATTCAGCCTTACGGCAGGCACTTTATTCTCGTTCCGGTCGGCCACTTGCACTTCATTTCTATTGCTCACTTTCACTCTAGCTGTCAGTTTTTTGCCTTATTCATCAGTGTCACTGTCCATTGTTATAAAAATAATATTTTCTTCACAACAAACTGTCACTGTCAGAACATAGAATAGAAACATATGCTTTCAACTTCTTACACTGGAATGACTGTCACTCGCAATACTTATATTATTACTATGTACAATTATTTACACAAAAAAACACTGTCACTGTCAGTGCTTTTACAAGTACATACACTAATTTACACTCATCAGACTGTCACTGTCAGTACATAAAAGAAAACTAAACACTAGTATCAATGTCACTCTCAGTATTATTGTCAAGATTCTTACCCTTATTTTCAATATCTAGTCAGGCTGTGGTAGTCAAAGAAACACGGGTAAGCACAGAGGGGAATTTTGCACTCTTTGCACTGCAAGGAGGTGCACCTAAATGTTCTGTCCTGCCTGGTAGTGTGGCTGCACACATGACACCTCCTGAGTGCTTTTCCCCTCTTGGCAGTGGCAGGCAGTGGCTCCAGGCGGTGTTGCTGAAAGTAGGCCTGACACTGTAGGCGGTCTGGAGGTGTGTGTGGGTGGCGCTTGGGACCTGATGGCAGTACCTGCCCAAAACGCTGAAGCAGCTGGTACACACAAGTCTTTGAAAATCGTCGGAGAGAGTAGTTTGCTGGCTTCCTGTTCTTGATCTTATACAGGATGAAGGCGTTCAGCATGCACATATCAATCAAGTGCAAGAACATCATCCTGTACCAGCGACGGTTCCTCCTCAGGCAGTCTATCTCTCCGATCATCATGTCAGACTTGTCCACCAGCCGCATATTGACGTTGTAGTCAATAACAGCATCAGGCTTCATCACAGGCTCACCAGTCCTTCTGTCGACCTTCCCTGTGGCCAGCATATCCCCCTTGTGAACTGTGGGAGCCCATTCGCGATTCTCTTACCGTGCCACCTGATCGCCAGCATCTTGTCAGTTTTCTTCAGGTGCACGTCTCCCCGCTTTGATTTTTCAGCCTCGGGGAAGGCAGGGTAGTGTGCCCTATTGCTCCTGACAGTGCCACATGATCCGACGCCGTGTTCAGAAAGGTACTTGGCGAGTTTTGGAGCTGTATAGTAATTGTCCGTATACAGAACATGATTCTCGCCAAAGTACTTTTCCAACAGCACTTTCACCACAGAACCAGAGAATCCAAGGGGGTCAGTCTTGTCCAAGTCGACATTGCTGGCGGTGTAAATAACGAAGTCTAAGATGAACCCCGTCTTGCAGTCGCACAGCACGAAAAACTTTATTCCAAAGCGGTGGCGTTTGCTAGGAATATACTGCACGAACTGAAGACGGCCCCTGAACAAAACCAAGGACTCGTCAATCACAACTTTCTTGAAGGGGCGCAGGAACCTCGTGAACTTATCCTTGATCAAGTTCAGGATTCCCCTCACTTTCCATAATGGGTCAGTTTGGGAAGGCTCATCATTGTTTGCAAAGTGAAGGTAAGTCATGAGCTGCCTGAAACGATCGCAACTCATGTATTTATTGAAGATGTGTGTGGGGCAAAGATCGTCTGAACTCCAGTATTCCTCGAGCTTATGCTTCCAATTGTGGGGCATCAATAACATCAAACCAATAAATACAAACAGTTCCCTGATCGTTACAGGAACCCATGCTGCCATCCGCGACATGGATGGTGTTGCAGCTTCACCTTCTCCTTCACGAACTGCAGCAGATTGCCCCTCATACCTATTCGTCTCGGTACAAATCTGCTCCATTGCTTCGTTATCCAGGAAGGCCAACAGGTAGTCCAAGCATTCACCATCCTCTGGGACAGGGAAGTCAGCCTGTATTCCACACCCACTGGCATCAAAGGGCAGATCTTCCGGCACAAAATCTGAGCCCTCTGACCACACGAAGGCATCCAGAGTGCCCTGCCTAGGCTGGGAGGTGCTGGGGGCAGCGGTGGGTGAGGCAGGTCATGTGGCAGTGGGTGAGGCAGGTGGTGTGGCAGTGCGTGAGGCAGAGGCTGTCCTAGGTCGTGTCGGTGTAGTGGTGGTGGTGGTGGGGAGATAAGCTGAAGGTTCAAGGTCACTCGCGGTGGCGTGACTGGCGAGTTGCCTAGTGCGAGTAACCTTAGCTAGCCTTACACTAGGGGACAAAGTTCTAGCCCTACTAGCACGAACACTGGGCCTACGGAAACCTCTACTACGTAAACTAGACTGCCTACTTCCTTTCCGAGGTGGTGAAGGCGACTCCGAAGACTCAGGAGAAAGGGCAGCTGAAGATGACGACAAGAGAATGGGGCTGGGAGTGTGTGGCGGGCTGGCGGGCTGGCGGTGGCGTGGTGTAGGGGACAATGGCTGGGAAGCTGGGTCACCACTTCTTTTCCTCTTGGCCCCATTTCCATACACTAGGCCCCGTTTCACAGGAGCCTTGCCTGTTGAGGTGCTTGGCACAGGAATAGTCACTTCTGGCACCTCAGACTCAGCACTCGATTGCGTGTCCGACTCTGCCAGGCTAGATAATACACCGACGTCACTTCCATAATCCATGGACGCTTTCAATAACTCACTAGCTATAGCCGAGTCACTAAGTCCCTTAGCAGTTCCTTGTAAGGGTTTGTACGGGGTGGAGGTCACAAAACCCTTTTTCGGAGGGCTGGAAGGCACAGACTCGGAAGAGCTTGAGTTGGACATGGTGTCACCTTGAAAGATTCTCGTGGACTGAGGCTAAACAGGGGCAAACTACGCGAAAAAATGCTAGTGTAACAACTGGGGAAACAAGCGTTTCCAAATAGCATAAAGTGCTTGCGAGAGGAAGGCGCAGATTGACACATATGAGCCGTCCGCGCGCTGCCATATCGCACGACGAGGGAGGGCCGGGCAGCGGTGCGTGGGTGGGTAAAAAAAATGAAACTTGGCAACAACCGAGGTCAGTAGTACAAAGGTCAAGTGTGCTAAAAGTAGCTCAAGGGTGGCGGTACTGACAGACAATACCAGCTGGAGCCTGCTTGCCCGTGGTTATTCAAAATTTACTAGAATCGCAAATGCGACGATCCGCCATTATGTCCTTTTGGCCGAGCATTGCAAATGAGACGATCCGCGTTTAAGGGGTTAAAATACTCGATCTAGGTACGAGTACTTCCTTACCTGACTGGGATTTCTAACAGGCTGGCACCAAAGAAAACGAGTTCTATGGGAGGGTAACTATTTTATCCACTCATAAACAGTATTTATTTATTTGCTTGGTACGAATTTATACGTAGTACAAGAGTATATTGGTTTTCAACCAGTAATATAGGCATTATAAGCATTGTTTCACTCAATAACTCATCACCATTCATGACCTTTTTTTTTCCCACATTACTTGATCATCATATCTGACTGTTTCTTCCTCTAATGCTATGTAAACTTTGTCCTCCACATTGTCATCAATTGGGGAATCACTCTGGCCCTGAATGTCTTTATTGGCCAGGTCACTGGTAACAGGTGAATTGCTGAAACAATGGCGTGCAGGGGGGGGGGAGAGGTTATGCGGTGTAAGGCATTGTCCCTGCTTGGCATCTTGTAGAGGAATAGAGGAAGGTGTCCCGTGTATACTTGCCAAAAATCACTCACGAAATCACTCGCGAAAATTGATTATTGTGCAAATTAAGGACCTTGCAATGTTGCCACGTTAATTTACGTCACCGGGACATGAGTGCACATCATGTGCGGACGTTAATTCACGTCGCCGGGACAGCGGGGGTTAAACACCTCAATTAAGTCTCCCCTTACTGTAATCCTCTCTAGTGAGTTCAGATTTATTCTTTTTAGTCTGTCTTCATATGACAGGTTCCGAACATCATGTATAATTTTTGTCATTCTTCTCTGTACAGTTTCTAGCGAATTTATATGCATTCTATAGTAAGGACACCGAAATTGCACGTCGTAGTCTAAATGTGGCCTTACTAATGCTAGATAAAGTTGCAGTATTACTTTTGATGACCTATGGATCACACTTCTCGAAATAAATCCTAGGACCCTATTTGCTTAATTTCTCGCTATAATACACTTTTGCCTTGGTTTGAGGTCGTTACTAATCATAACTCCTAGTCTCTCTCGCATTCCTATTTTGCCAGTTTCTTTGTTATCTAAGTTGTACTTAGTATCTCCTATGTTTATTACTTTACGTTTTTCAACGTTAAATTCCATTTGCGACGTTTTAGACCATTTGGACAATATATCATCATATCTGACTGTTTCTTCCTCTAATGCTATGTCAACTTTGTCCCCCACATTGTCATCGATTGGGGAATCACTCTGGCCCTGAATGTCTTTATTGGCCAGGTCACTGGTAACAGGTGAATTGCTGAAACAATGGCGTGCAGGGGGGGGGGAGAGGTTATGCGGTGTAAGGCATTGTCCCTGCTTGGCATCTTGTATCGTCGCCAAATTAGTTGATACTGCTACTGATTCCTGAGTCAAGATCACTTATACTTATAATAAAAAATAACGGACCAAGTACTGAACCCTGTGGTACACTGCTAGTTACTAAACCCCAATCCGACTTATTTCCATTTATTAATACCCTGCTTTCGTCCCTTCAGTCACGATTCTATTCATTTTAAGATATTGCCGTCTGTACCGTATGCTCGAACCTTTCTAACTAACCTTTCGTGTGGGACCCTATCAAAAGCTTTAATAAAGTCCAGATAAATAATATCGTAAGCTTTATCGCTATCTACTGCCTTTTCGGCCTCCGAGAAGAAAGACAAGTTTGTGAGGCAGGATCGTCGATGCCTGAATCCGTGCTGGCTTTCATTTATAAGATTAAATCTTTCTAAGTGTTCTCTAATCGTATTTGCCAAAATTGACCCAAAATTTTTTCCTACTATTGACGTTAGACTTATCGAACGATAATTCGACGCAGCTGATTTATCACCCTTTTTAAAAATGGGCACTACGTTTTCGTTCTTCCCCGCCTCTTGAAATTATTTTGAAATTAAAATCATTAAATAACGTTAAAAGTGGCTTCTCCTTTGGTTTCTTTATAATTTTTCCTAGATACCTTCCGGACCTGGAGAGTTTTAACTTATTTTCTTACAATACGTCCTCCTTACTAATGGTAATTTTTACTAGGAATATTTTCTGTATTCTCACTGTAAATATTTGCTGCTTGAGGGACCGGGTCTAGATTTTCCTTGGTACATACTGATATGAAATATTAATTAAGATGGAGCACATTTCTCTATCTTCACTGGTAATGTTACCTGATTCTGTTCAGAGAGGTCCTATCCTATCTTTATTTTTCGTACGGTAAATTTGGTAAAAGGCCTTGGGCTTTTCTTTCGCTTCACTACAGTCGTTCTATTTTATGAAGGCAGTTTGGGTGGGACGCTCTGGGACTTCACACTGTTAGCTCTGTTGTCACATCGCCGCCGATACACGTGTAATTATTTGTGTTCACCTCTCTCTCTCTCTCTCTCTCTCTCTCTCTCTCACTCTCCTATTTTAAGCTAGTAACTACTTATAAATGAATTTTAAACACTCTGTATAGATGTAATTCAATAAAAAAGCTGTAGTATAGTATACATCTCATAAGACTCGTCAGCGTTGCCTTTGAGACGTTGTCAGGTGGTGACACGAGGGACAGCCCTGCGTGAGTGGGTCATACTCGGTCAGTCTCCCGCCATGGAAGCTATTTAAAAAAAAAAAAAAAAAAAGCACCTATAGACTTTTACCTCAGGGGTGGTGTGGAAAAAAAGTCGAAAACAAGAGAAAAAATTAAGAAAATACAATTAGTAGTAGTTAATATATAATATGAGAGAGAGAGAGAGAGAGAGAGAGAGAGAGAGAGAGAGAGAGAGAGAGAGAGAGAGCGCACGTGTGTGGCGACGATGTGGCAACAGAGCTAACAGGTTGAGGTCCCAGAGGGCCCGACCCAAACTGCCTTGATAAAATAGAACGACTATAGCAACCTTAATTTCATGACCTCGGTTTGCTTGCCGTATCTCCCTCTACTTCTCTATTAAAATTTGCATACCGGTTACGTAAGTGTTCCTCTCTACTTTTTATTTTTCTATATATTCCTTTCCTTTGGCCTATGAGAGATTTTAATGTGTTGTTTAACCATCTTGGTTTTGAATTACTCGTTCAAAACGGTTTTGAAGGGATATATCTATCTTGGCCTCTATGTATTATATTTACTAACTGGTTATATTTCTCACTGCCCGGACGGCTCCTTGATACTGTCACCTGAACGACACTCCCACCTATATTCTGACATGGAATTAGCTACGTGAGGATTTATGACACCCAGCACACACACATTGAACACTTCCACCAAGAAAAGTTTCCCAGTACATTACACACGTCCACTGGCAGAGTCAAGGTCTGATCTGCAGTGGAACGCATGAAAGGGGCAACCAGATATTTGACAGTGAAAAATCAGTTGTATGTTTTCTTTTGCAGCTAAAAAAAAAGAAAGAAAAAAAAAAAACTGAACTACTTCATACTCGTGGAAACAAGTATGAATACAAACGGAAAAAATCTAATTATCTGAATGTCTTTCATCCGAGCCTTTATTGCCCCTTCCATTTCACTATACTTTATACTCACTTTGCCAAACAACACACCTTCTAACATCCTCACACCGACTCCTAAACTCGTTCATGGAGTGTTGAAAAAAAAAAAAAAATGTGTAACCCAGTTAACCTATCCCTATTAAACTGCAAGAGGCAAGTATGTTTCTCTGCTCATACAGGAAGGAAAGTGACGGACATGATCAAACTGTGAAACAGTAGCGAACTTTGGTTCATTATGTACAGTAACCTCGACGAAATTTCCGCCTTATACACCTGCCTGCCAGTTCGGATTTTTATGTGTAAGACAACCACTAGTGAGGCAGCAGCAGACACTCAAATGTCTGGTACCACTTTGTGGGAGGGGAAGAGGTTAAGGGAGGAGGATGGCTGAGCGAGCTGATAGGTCCTCATCTATCCCCATCCTTTTGACAGTTACCAGACAGATGAATGCTGGCTACTGCTTCGCTACAGTTGTCTCACATTTATTATTTCGAAGATGTGGGCGAGCGTATAACACGGAACTTTCCTCGGGTGTACAGGGGACTTGTCATTCTGCCTGCTGTGGGCCAGTGCTGCCAAAACGCGGAAATACCGTCTGCTATGCGGATAAAACAGTCCACGGAACTGCACACTAAGTTTCGATGAGGACGCAGTAACCGCATCCTCACAAATGCGGACGAAACCATCCGCATCCCTTAATATATGCAATTTTACGTTGATTGCGTAATAAATAAACTTATATCACTTAATCCTAGTAGTATGATTACCCAGTACATTTTGTATATGGGTATCTATCTATCTCTATCTATAGCCCGACGCCCTAATCCCGCAAAGGGTGGCCGCAGACAAAACGCCTCCAAGTCACTCTGTCACCCACCATTTGACTCCCCTCCCCCCAACTCTCCCCCCCCCTCCCTCATATACCTCTCAACTCCATCCCTCCACCTCACCCTCGGTCTACCCCTCCCTCTCCCTCCCTCCACCTCACCTACATACACCCTCTTAGTCAGTCTTTCAATCTCCATTCTCTCCACATGTCCAAACCACCTCAGTGTATTTCTCCTAATCTTTTCAACCACATCCACATCTATCCCACAACGTTCCTTCACTTCTTCATTCGTCAACCTGTCCCTCCACGTTACTCCACATGCTCCTCTCAAGTAACTCATTTCCACTGCTCTCACTCTTGACTTGTTCCCCTCTTGCAATGTCCACGCCTCGCTTCCATACGTCAGGGTAGGGATCACAATACCATCATGCAGTGACTTCTTAACTTCCATACTCACCTCCCTATTTCTCATCACTGCTTTCAGTGTACCAACAACCTTTCTTCCCTGCTGTACCCTTTCACGTACTTCATCCCCCAAAGTTCCATCCTTACTCATCACATTACCCAAGTACTTGAATGCACTCACATTCTCCATATCCTCACCATCCAACCTCACTGCACACTCTGTGACTTCATTCCTCTCAAACACCATAACTTTACATTAACTTTCAGCTTCCTCCTCCTACACACTGTCCCAAATTCATTCACCAAACCTTGCAACTCCCATTCATCTTCACTCAACAATACTGTATCATCAGCAAACAGCAACACCGGAAGCTTCCAAATCTCACCCTCATTCATTAAGGCCACCCCCACATCCACTGCCCTACCTTGTACCTCCTTTACAACCCCATCCATATATATATTAAACAGCCATGGAGACATTACACACCCCTGTTTCAGTCCCACATTGAGATCAAAGAACTCACTCAGCTCACCATCCACTCGCACCGTAGCCCTAGCTCCCTCGTACATACTCTTTACAGCACTCAACAATTTCCCCTCCACTCCATATATTCTTAATACCTTCCACATACCTTGCCTATCTATTCTGTCATAAGCTTTCTCCAAGTCCATGAAGGCAGCATACACTTTCCTTCCCTTCTCTAGATACTTCTCCACTAAACATCTTAGAACAAATATCTGATCTACACACCCTTTTCCCTTCCTAAATCCCCCTTGTTCTTCTCCAACTAGCTCCTCTGTCATATGCCTAACCCTATCAATGAGTATTCTACCATATATTTTACCAGTCACACTAAGAAGGCAAATACCCCTATGGTTACCACATACTTCTCTCTCCCCTTTTCCTTTGTACAGAGGAACAATTATACCTGATTTCCAGTCCTCTGGAACCCTTCCCTCTTCCCAAGCCAATCTACACAACTTCCATATCCACTCCACAACAATCTCACCCCCATACCTAAGCATTTCACCACACACTCCATCAATTCCTGGGGCCTTTCCCAGTTTAATCTTCTTCATCACTTCCACTACTTCCGACCTACTGATCTCTTCCTCCCTCCTCTCATCTCTTCTTCTCCCAGCCATTCCCCAACCACTTATACTCACACTGCTCTCACTCTCTACATTCAACAAATCCTCAAAGTGCTCCTTCCATCTCCTCAATTTCTCTCTCTTCTCCACCAACAATCTATTATTCCTATCTTTCACTCCCCTACTATTTCCCCTTTCACACTGCCTTACTTTCTTTACCTCCTTCCAAAACAATTTCTTACTCTCCCTCCATTTCACACTCAGATTCCTCCCAAACTCTTCATCCACTTTCTTCTTACTCTTCTTCACCAGTCTCTTAACCTCCCTTCTCCTGCTCACATATACCTCTCTCTTCTCTCTCTCATCTTCTCCCCTACCTCTACTCGCCAACCATTCACCATATGCCTTCTTCTTTTGTTCCACAGCTCGTTTCACCTCATCATTCCACCATGCTGTCCCTTGCACACCCTTGCATCTCCTCCTCACTTCACAAACTGCCTCACATGCTGCGCTTATCTCTTCCGTGAATATCTTACATACTTCTTCCACCCATTCCATCTGCTCTAGCTCATACCTTCCCAATCTTTCTTCCACTATGCTCTTATACTCTGTCCTTTTCTCACTATCTTGCAATTTCTCCACTCTTCTCACAGGAGCTGCTTCCTCCTGTTTTCCCCTTCGCCTCCTCAACCACTTTCTTTGCAGCTCTACCTTGGCCATCACTAAGTGATGGTCCGAGACTCCATTCCCCCACCCTCTCCACACCCTTGCATCCAACACTTGTCTTCTCATTCGCTCATCCACACACACGTAGTCTATCATTGCCTTTCGTTCAACAAGTTCACCATCCATATATGGGTATGCATTGCATAATTATGCAACAAATGCATATTGCAGTCGTATAAGGTTTTGCAGCTTGATGTGGACTGACAATCCATCACCATATGCCTGCTGGTACTTCCAATACTGATGCTGAGTGCATATTTTCAAAAGTAAACCTAAATAAAACCCCTCTCAGAAATACACTTTCGCCCTTCACACAGGCATCACTTGTGCTCGTATCAGAAGCTGTTACTGCTACAGAGGGTTGCCACCGTTGCGTTGTTTTTGACCTGTCCCGCCTCATGGTTGAGTTCGTTCAGCACCTCAGCAGAGAATAACTCCTACCTAGGGGCTTTGTTAATCATTTTAGTTTCCTATTGGCAGAGGTTTGGCAGTTTATGGGTATAGGCCTATCTTTATTTAACACGTTGAATACGTCAGAGACACTTTAATATATATATGTACCCATCTATTCTGTATAACGTTTTACATTAATTATTGGTATGTTGTACTTTACAGTTTTTATATCCAGTGGGTTATAATTATGTTGCATGGAAATACTGTCCGAATGGGGAGATTCATGGGTATCTTTTTAATCCTTACGTATAGTTTCACTTGGTATTCCCCTCAGGCATTTCATTTTCCTCTATAATCCATTAAGGAAAATATAGCGAGGATATCAAAGTGCGGATGAGGCGGCAACACTGCTGTGGGCCTTTTGATCTGACACTGTATGGGATAAGGCGATGATAGATGATAGAACAAGCGATGGTAGAAGGGCGATAAGCAATAGTACAAAAAATTGTTATATTAGTAAAGAGTTGCCCAGTTAGTAATGAAATAAATAACAGTAAATGCCAAGGTAAAGGCATAACAACTAGTAATAATATGAAAGTGTACTACACAAACAGCCGGAGTTTACGTAATAAAATCGATGAACTGAGTGCTTTAATTTGTACAGAGAAAATAGACATTGCCGTTATTAGTGAAACTTGGATGAATAGACACTCGAAAACTTTTCGCAGAATATCAGATAAAAGGCTATAATATTTTTGTGTCAAACCGTCTGGGAAGAAAGGGGGAAGGGGTAGCTATTTATGTAAAGGATTCATTAAACTGTTACAATAAAGCAGACATTAAAGTAAATAGGGACACAAAGTGTCTGGGTTGAAATTAGTAACAATAGGGAGAACTTAGTCTTAGGAGCTATTTACAGATGTCCTAAATTAAGTACAGCTGATAGTAAATACCTTTCGGAGGAAATTAGGAAAGCATCACAGTCCAGCTTAGTAATAATTGTAGGGGACCTTAATTTGCCAAGGATAGATTGGAGAAATCAGACAGGAGATGCAGAGTCAGGAATTTCTAGAGGTAGTACAGGATAATTTCCCTTATCAGTATATCAGGGAGCCCACCAGAGGTAATATTATACTAGATTTGCTTTTAACTAATAAAGAAAATGTCATTAGTGATATAGAGGTTGGTGGACGACTTGGTAATAGCAATCATGAAGAAATTAAGTTCAATTTTATTTGGGATGTCTGTTCCACTGAAAATACCTCCACCATTCCTAATTTTCGTCTAGGAGATTTCGATGGCTTAAGAGCTTACTTTCGAACGGTATTCCACAGGGAGATTAGCTCTTTGAGAGAATGCCAGGTCAGTGGGGAACCCCAGGTCATAGGTGAAGGTCAGGAAACACGTGGGAATGTCCGTCAGGTGTCTGTGAGGGGGGAGGTGGTAGATGGGAATGTAGTCCAGGTGACGGGAATTAACTCAGCTCCAGTACTAAGCAGACGTTCGACCAGTGAGAAGTACTGCATAACGAGTTAGCAGATATAATACACGGAAGCCAAGATAGATATATCCCTTCAAAACCGTTTAAAACGAATAATTCAGAGCCAAGATGGTTAAACAACAGATTAGAATCTCTCATACGCCAAAGGAAAGGAATATATAGAAAAATAAAACGTGGAGAGGAACACTTACGTAACCGGTACACGATTTTAAGTAGAGAAGTAAAGAGGGAGATAAGAAAAGCAAAGTTATGAAATTAAGGTTGCTAGTGAATCAAAAGAAAACCCTAAAGGTTATTATCAAATGTACTGTACGAAAAATAAAGATAGGATAGGACCACTCAGAACAGAATCAGGTGACATTACCAGTGAAGATAAAGAAATGTGCTCCATCCTAAATAATTATTTCATATCAGTATTCACCAAGGAAAATCTAGACCTGGTCCCTCAAGCAGCAAATATTTACGATCAGAATACGGAAAATATTCTTAGTAAAATAACCATTAGTAAGGAGGATGTATTGAAAGAAATTAATAAGTTAAAACCTCAAACATCCCCAGGTCCGAACGATATATATGCAAAAATTATAAAAGAAACCAAAGAAGAATTATGTCAGCCACTTTTAACATTATTTAATGACTCTTTAAGTTCAGGAGAAATTCCAGAGGCGTGGAAGACCGCAAACGTAGTGCCCATCTTTCAAAAGGGTGATAAATCAGCTGTGTCGAATTATCGTCCGATAAGTCTAACGTCAATAGTGGGAAAAATGTTAGTCAATTTTGGCAAATAAGATTAGAGAACACTTAGAAAGATTTAATCTTATAAACGACAGTCAGCACGGATTCAGGCAAGGACGATCCTGCCTCACAAACTTCTTGTCATTCTACTCGGAGGTCTATGAGGCAGTAGATAGCGATAAAGCTTATAATATTATTTATCTGGGCTTTAGTGAGGTTTTTGATAGGGTCCCACACGAAAGGTTAGTTAGATAGGTTCGAGCACACGGTATAGATGGCGATATCTTAAAATGGATTGAATCCTGGCTGAAAGGACTAAAACAGAGTATTAATAAATGGAACTAAGTCGGACTGGGGGTATAGATGGCGATATCTTAAAATGGATAGAATCCTGGCTGAAAGGACTAAAACAGAGAGTATTAATAAATGGAACTAAGTCGGACTGGGGCTTAGTATCTAGCGGTGTACCACAGGGTTCAGTACTCGGTCCATTATTATTTATATTATATATAAATGATCTAGACTTAGGAGTCAATAGCAGTATCAGCAAATTTGCCGACGATACAAAAATAGGGCGTATCATTAAGTCGACTGATGATTGCCATAATTTACAAAAAGACCTCGATACATTGTCCAAATGGTCTAAAACTTGGCAAATGGACTTTAACGATGAAAGATGTAAAGTACTTAACGTAGGCAAGACCATTGGACACACTAAATACAGCTTAGATAACAAAGAAAGTAGCAAATCAGAAAGCGGGAGGGATCTAGGAGTTATGGTTATACCCTTTCTCAGGAAACATGAAGGAGAGAATTTTACAAAGCCTTTGGCAAAATCGGAACACGAGTGACCGTGTGAAGGATTAAGAGGTCCCCTCGGGATTCTGGACCTTCTTCCTTCCCTCTTCCGTTTTCTTTCTTCTACACACACACACACACACACACACACACACACACACACACACTTGAGTTGACTCGTGAACTGGGACTTAAATTGGTGCTTGAGTTGTAACTTACGTTGGCACTTGAGTTGTAACTTACATTGGCACTTGAACTGGGACTACAGTTGGTGCTTGAGTTTTAACTTACGTTGGCACTTCAGTTGGTGCTTGAGTTGGGACTTCAGTTTGAGCTTAAGTTGGGACTTAAGTTGGTGCTTGGATTGGGACAAGTCGACGCTTGAGTTGGGACTTATGTTGGCTCTTGAGTTGAGACCTTAGTTAGCGCTTGAGTTGGGACTTAAGTTTGCGCTTGAGTTAGGACTTGAGCTCGTACTTGTGTTAGGATTTAAGTTGGTACTTGTGTTTGGACCCAAATGGTACCTGTGTTGGGATTTGAGTTGACACTTGAGTTTGAACTTTTGATGGTACTTGAGTTGGGATTTAAATCGGCTCTTGTGTTGGATTTTAAGTTGGCACTTGTTTTAGGACTTAAGTTGGCACTTGTTATAGGACTTAACTTGGTATTTAAGTCGGAGCTTTAGTTAACATATGAATTGACACTTACATCAACACGTGAGTTTGCACTTAAGTTGGCATTTGCGTTTGCACGTAAGTTGGCATTTGAGTTTTCTCTTAAGTTTGCATTTGAGTTGACACTTAAGTTGGCACTTGAATTGGCACTCACGTTTGCACTTATCATTTACGTTAGCACTTTATTTGGCACTTAAGTTGGCAGTTAAGTTTGGACTTAAGTTGGCGCTTGAGTTAGGACTTAAGCTGGTGTTTGAATTGGAACTTAACTTGGTACTTGAGTTGGGACCTAAGGTCGCCCTTTAGTTGGGACTAAAGATGGCGCTTGAGTTGGTACTTAAGTTTGCGCTTGAGCTGAGACATGTTGGCGCTTGAGTTGGGACTTAAACTGTCACTTGAGCTGAGATCCAAGTTGGCGCTTGTGTTTGGACCTGAGTTGGCATTTGAGTTGGCCCTTATGTTGTCACTTGAGTTGGCACTTGTGTTGTCACTTGAGTTGGGAGTTATGTTTGCGCTTGAGTTGCAACATAAGTTGGCGCTTTACTTGGCACTTAAGTTAGCTCTTGAGTTGGCAATTCCGTTGGCACGAGTTGGAGCTTACGTTGGCACTTGAGTTGGAGCTTACGTTGGCACTTAAGTTGAAGCTTACCTTGGCACTTGAGTTGGAGTTTACGTTCGCACTTGAGTAGGGACCTATGCTGACCCCTGAGTTGTGATTAAGCTGGTGCTTGAGTTGGGACTAAGGTTGGCGCTTGAGTTGAAACATGGGATGGCACTTGAGCAATGCTGGGAATAGCGCCGCTACTATTTTAATAGCGATGGTGGTACCGCCATTACTTTTTTTTAGCCAGCAGCGAAACTGAGAGCGCCGCTACTTTTTGGCTGTACTCACGCGTTACCGCGCTCCTCGCTACTCACGCGACGAATACAGTCCGGAGTCGTGAGTACATACAGATATGCCGACGGTTTGGTTGTATTTATTAATGACGAAAAATAATACTTTCGTTAATTTTGTCAATTAAGGATGTTTGTTCTACATTACATCAGTAATTTATTAAACTATATATATTATTTATTAGTAATTGTGCAATAATTAGACAGGAAGTTGCTATTTAATTATCGATCATTTAAATTAAGTAGGCCTAAAGATAAATAAGGATGTCAGCTAGATGTAGGCAACACACACACACACACACACACACACACACACACACACACACACACACACACACCTCTAACTATTCCCGTCTCTAACTTGCGCTCTCTCCCTCACTCTTTCTTTCAGACTGATTCTTACTCACTACGTTATTATTTCGTAAAAGTATGTTACTTTCAGTTTAAGGTAATGGAAAAAACATTGCTATTGTATAGCCTTTAACAGAAAGCCCCAGTTCATTTTTACTCTCGTTTTCGTATATATCTTAAATGAGTATCATTGAAAATATAATAAATCTATATAGTATGTATCAATGGTAGGCCACATTTTTTTGCCTGTTACTTACGTATGTTACTTTCAGTAGGTATACTAGGTAACAGTGTAAAAGAACATTTGTTACATTATACAGTAAATAGCTTTTTTCCTGTACATTCGGCTCTAAGCTTCATTAAAGTGACACCGACATGTATGATTTTATTTATTCAGTATAAGTGTATACTGACATTACTGGTACACAACATAATCACTCAGACTGACTAATACAGTATTATCAAAACAGTATATAGTGTATTGCTATATCACAGATTTTTGTTAACCTTTCCTTCGTGTACGTTTTTCTTATCCAAAGCAGCAGGAGCGGGAGCACCGCTACATTTCATATCAAGTAGCGAAACCAGTAACGCCACTACTTTTTCGGGCTAGTAACGGGAATGGGAGCGCCGCTACTTTTTATTAGTAGCGTTCCCAGCACTGCTGATGAGGATATTTGCTTTGAAGATGTTCTGACTTTCCTTCCTCAAAGAATGGGATATTTTACAGTCAGACTCCCTCTCTTCCTTCTCTCTCTCTCTCTCTCTCTCTCTCTCTCTCTCTCTCTCTCTCTCTCTCTCTCTCATCTTTTGTCTGCCTGTCTTGAACCTTTGTGGGAACGACCTTGCTTCACCTTACGTCTCAGAGTAACTCCTTCTTTCCTTTCCTTCCATTCTTCCTTAATTCCTTCCTTCCTTTCCTCGACGTCTCTTTCTTTCCTTGTTTCCCCTTCCACACTTTTTCCCATCCAGTTCCCTTTTCCTCCTCCTAATTCTTTTCACCATTTCCACTCCTTTTCCTTCCTTTCTTTTCACTTCCTTCCATATTCTCCTTCCCAGTTCTTTTCAGCATTTCCTCCCTTCCTTCCATTTTCTTCTTCGCCCCCTCTTTCTCTCCCCTCCTTGCCCGTCCTCGTACCCTCTCCTCTCCTTCCTCTACCCCTCCCCCTCCTCTCTTCACAGGGGCCAATTTAAATCCCAACTCAAGTTCCAACTAAAGTTCAAACTCAAGTGCCAACTCATGTCCCAACACAGGTACCAAACGCAAGTACCAACTTAAGTCTTAACACAAGTACCAACTCAAGTCATAACTCAAGCGCTTAGTCCCAACTCAAGCGCCAACCTAAGTCTCAACTCAAGTGCCAATGTAAGTTACAACTCAAGTGCCAACTTAAGTCTCAACTCATGAATCAACTTAAGTGCCAACTCAAGTGACAACGTGTCAACTCAAGTACGAACATTAATCCCAACTCAAGTGAAACCTTAAGTGCCAACTCAAGTGCCAACTTGGGGCAAAACTCAAGCGCCAACGTAGGTCCCAACTCAAGCGCCAACCTTAGTCTCAACTCAAGCACCAGCTTAATTACAATTCAAAGGTCAGCATAGTTCCCAACTTAAGTGCCAAGGTAAGCTCCAACTCAAGTGCCAGTGTAAGCTCCAACTCGTGCCAACGTAAGTGCCAACTCAAGAGATAACTTACGTGCCAACTCGTGACAACACAAAAGCCAATTCAAGTGACATCATAAGCGTAAACTCAAGGGACAAAATAAGTGCCAACTCAAATGCTAACTCAGGTCCAAACTCAAGCGCCAACTTAGATCCCAGCTCAAGTGACAACTAAAGTCCCAACTCAAGCGGCAAGAAGTCTCATCTCAAGCGCAAACTTAAGTACCAACTCAAGCGCTACATTTAGTCCCAATTAAAGGGCGAACATAGGTCCCAACTCAAGTACCAATTTAAGTTTCATTTCAAGCAGCGGCTTAAGTCCCAACTCAAGTGCAAACTTAAGTCCAAACTTAACTGCCAACGTAAATGCCAAATAAAGTGCTAACGTAAACGATAAGTGCAAACTTGTGTGCCAATTCAAGTGCCAACTTAAGTGCCAACTCAAATGCAAACTTAAGAGAAAACTCAAATGTCAACTTAACTGGAAACGCAAATGCTACCCTAAGTGCAAACGCGAATGCCAACTTAAGTGCAAACGCAAATCCCAACTTAAGTGCAAACTCACGTGGTGACGTAAGTTCCAATTCAAATGTTAACTAAAGCTCCGACTCAAGTGCCAAATTAAGTCCCAAAATAAGTGCCAACTTAAGTCCTATAACAAGTGCCAACTTAAGTCCTAAAACAAGTGCCAACTTAAATCCAACACAAGCGCCAATTTAAATCCCAACTCAAGTACCACCTAATGATCAAACTCAAGTGTCAGTTCGTCCCAACACAGGTACCACTTGGGTCCAGACACAAGTACCAACTTAAGTCCTAACACAAGTACGAGATCAAGTCCCAACTCAAGCGCTAACTTAAGTCCCAACTTAAGCGCCAACTAAGTTCTCAACTCAAGCGCCAACTTAAGTCCCAAGTCAAGCGTAAACTTGTCCCAATCCAAGCACCAACTTTAGTCCCAACTCAAGCACCAACTGAAGTCCCAACTCAAGCACCAACTGAAGTCCCAACTCAAGCACCAACTAAAGTCCCAACTCAAGCACCAACTAAAGTCCCAACTCAAGCACCAACTAAAGTCCCAACTCAAGCACCAACTAAAGTCCCAACTCAAGTGCCAACGCAAGTACCGACTCAAGCACCAACATAAATCTCAAATCACGAGTCAACTCAAGTCCCAACTCATGCGCCAACTTATGCTGCATCTCAAGCACCAACATTAATCCCAACTCAAGTGAAACCTTAGTGCCAACTTGGGTAAAAACTCAAGCACCAACGTAGGTCCAAGCTCAAGCGCGAACTTAAGTCCCAACTCAAGCGTTCCAACATAAGCCTCAACTCAATTGCAAACTTAAGCCCCAACCCAAGCGCGACCTTAAGTCCCAAGTCAAGTGCAAACTTAAGTCCCATCTCAAGCGCCAACTTAAGTCCCATCTCAAGCGCCAACGTAAGTCCCAACTCAAGCGCGAACTTTGAGTCCTAACTCAAGCGCCAACTTAAGTCCCAAATTAAGCGCCAACTTAAGTCCGAACACGAGCGCTAACCTAAGTCCCAACTCAAGCGAAAACTTAATTCCCAATTCAAGCGCCAACTTAAGTCCTAACTTAAGAGCCAACCTAAGTCCCAACTCAAGCACCAACTTAAGTCCCAACTCAAGCGAGAACCTAAGTCCCAATTCAAGCGCCAACCTAAGTCCCAACTCAAGAGCCAAAGTAGATCCCAACTCAAGCACCAACTTAAGCCCCAACTCAAGTGCCAACTTAAGTCCCAACTCAAGCACCAACTTAAGTTCTAACACAAGCACCAACCTAAGTCCCAACTCAAGAGCCAACTTAGGTCCCAACTCAAGCGTCAACCTAAGTCCCAACTCAAGCGCCAACCTAAGTCTCAACTCAAGTGCCAAAGTAGCTCGGAACTCAAGCACCAACTTAAGTCCCAACTGAAGCACCAACTTAAGTCCCAATGAAGCACCAACTTAAGTCCCAACTCAAGCACCAACTTAAGTCCCAACTCAAGCACCAACTTAAATCCTAACTCAAGCGCGAACTTAAGCCCCAACTCAAGCGCCAACTTAAGTCCCAACTCAAGCGACAACCTAAGTCCCAAGTCAAGCACCAAAGTAGATCCCAACTCAAACCCCAATTCAAGTGCCAACTTAAGTCCCAACTCAAGCACCAACTTAAGTCCCAACTCAAGCACCAACTTAAATCCCAACACAAGCACCAACCTAAGTCCCAACTCAAGCGCCAACTTAAGTCCCAACTCAAGCTCCAACCTATGTCCCAACTCAAGCGCCAACCTAATTCCAAACTCAAGTGCCAAAGTAGCTCCCAACTCAAGCACCACCTTAAGTTCCAACTCAAGCACCAACATAAGTCCCAACTCAAGCGCCAACTTAAGTCCCAACTGAAGAGCCAACTGAAATTCCAACTCAAGCGCCAACTTAAGTCCCAACTCAAGCGCCAATTTAAGTCCCAACTCAAGCGCCAACTTAAATTCCAACTCAAGCGCGAACTTAAGTTTCAACTCAAGCGCCAACTTAAGTCCCAACTCAAGCGCCAACTAAAGTCCCAACTCAGATGCCAACTTAGTTCCAATTTGTCCCAATTTAAGTGCCAACTTAAGTGCCTAAAGTGGCACTCAGATGGCACCTATCCGGAAGAGTTCTACTTTAGTTCCACTAAGTTCAAGTTCCACTTAAGTGGTACTTAAGTGGAACTTAAGTGGCACTTAAGTGGAACTTAAGTGGCACTAAAGTGGCACTAAAGTGGCACTTAAGTTCCACTTAAGAATCACTTAAGAGGAACTTGAGTGGAACTTGAGTGGAACTTCAGTGGCACTTAAGTGGCACTTAACCCGTCACGTCCCGAGGTTTTCCGCACCTCCGACATCCCCCAGTCCCGAGGTATTTTCGATTTTTTTTTTTGGCTAAAACCTTCGCTTTTGGTGAGAAACATCGAAAATTCATAGAGAAATCGCTCACCTGAGGTTTAAAGTGCCCAATCCAGGTAGGAGTTCCTCCTTACCTGAGTGGGTTTTCTAACATGCTGGCACCAAAGAAAACGAGTTCTATGGGAGGGTAACTATTTTATCCACTCATAAACGGTATTTATTTATTTACTTGGTACGAATGTATATGTAGTATGACAGTATATTGGTTTTCAAGCAGTAATAAAGGCATTATAAGCATTGTTTCACTCACTAACTAATCACCATACCTGACCTATTTTTGCCACACTACCTGATCATTATTTCTGGCTGTTTCTTCTTCTAATGCTATGTAAACATTGTCCTCCACATTGTCATCGATTGGGGAATCACTCTGGCCCTGAATAACTTTACTAGCCAGGTCACTGGTAACAGGTCCTTTGCCAAGACAATGGTGTGAGGGGGGGAGGGGGGAAGTTATGCAGTGTAAGGCATTGTCCCTGCTTGGTATCTTGTACAGGAATAGAGGAAGGTGTCCCGTGTATACATACGAAAAATCACGTGCGAAAATTGAAAATTGTGCAAATTAGGTACCTTGCAATTGCACGACGTACTGGTACGTCGCCGGGACTGGCAAATGCAAATCGTGGTGACGTACCCATACGTCGTCGGGACGGGGCGGGTTAAGTAGAAAACTTCCACATAGGTGCAATCTGAGTGCCACTTGAGGCACTTGAAGTTGGCACTTAAATTGGGACAAGTTTGAACTAAGTTCGCACTTGACTTGGGACTTAAGTTGGCGCTTGAGTTGGGACTTAAGTTGGCGCTTGAGTTGGGACTTAGGTTGGCGCTTGAGTTGAGACGTATTTTAGAGCTTGAGTTGGGACTTAGGTTGGCGCCTGAGTTGGACATAAGTTGGCGCTTAAGTTGGAACTTAAGTTCGCGCTTGAGCTGGGATCTACATTGGCGCTTGAGTTTTGACCTAAGTTGGCACTTAAGGTTTCAATTGAGTTGGGATTAATGTTGGTGCTTGAGATGCAGCGTAAGTTGGCGCTTTAGTTGGGACTTGAGTTGACTTGTGAACTGGGACTTAAATTGGTGCTTGAGTTGTAACTTACGTTGGCACTTGAGTTGTGACACGTTGGCACTTGAGTTGGTGCTTGAGTTGGGACTTCAGTTGGTGCTTGAGTTGGAACTTAAGTTGGTGCTTGGATTGTGACAAGTTAACGCATGAGTTGGGATCTTAGTTGGCACTTGAGTTGGGACTTAAGTTAGCGCTTGAGTTAGGACTTGAGCTCGTACTTGTGTAAGGACTTCACTTGGTACTTGTGTTTGGGCCCAAGTAGTACCTGTGTTGGGACTTGAGTTGACACTTGAGTTTGAGCTATAGTTGGTACTTGAGTTGGGATTTAAATTGGCTCTTGTGTTGGATTTAAGTTGGCACTTGTTTTAGGACTTAAATTGGCACTTGTCTTAGGATTTAATTTGGCACTTATTTTGGAACTTAATTTGGCACTTTGGTCGGAGCTTAACATTTGAATTGGCACTTACGTCACCACGTGAGTTTGCACTTAAGTTGGCATTTGAGTTTTCTCTTAAGTTTGCATTTGAGTTGGCACTTAAGTTGGCACTTGAACTGACACTCACATTTGCACTTATCATTTACGATAATACTTTATTTGGCACTTAAGTTGGCAGTTAAGTTTGGACTTAATGTAGCGCTTGAGTTGGGACTTAAGCTGGTGCTTGAATTGGAACTTCAGTTGATGCTTGAGTTGGGACGTAAGCTCGCCCTTTCGTTGGGACTAAAGATGATGCTTGAATAAGGACTTGAGTCTCCGCTTGAGATGAAACATGATGGAGCTTGAGTTGGGACTTAAATTGTAACTTAAGCTAAGACCCAAGCTGGCGCATGAGTTTGGACCTGAGTTGACGTTTGAGTTGGCACTTATTTTGTCACTTGAGTTGGCACTTATGTTGTCACTTGAGTTGGCACTTATGTTGTCACTTGAGTTGGCATTTGTGTTGTCACTTGAGTTGGCACTTATGTTGTCACTAAGTTGGGAGATATGTTTGCGCTTGAGTTGCAGAATAAGTTGGTGCTTTAGTTGGCCAAGTTAGCTCTTGAGTTGGCATTTACGTTGGCACTAGTTGGAGCTACCGTTGGCACTTGAGTTGGGACCTATGCTGACCCGTGAGTTGTGATTAAGCTGGTGCTTGAGTTGGGACTAAGGTTGACGCTTGAGTTGAGACATGGGTTGGCACTTGAGTTGGGACCTACGTTGGCGCTTGAGTTTTGACCCAAGTTGTCACTTGAGTTGGCACTTAAGGTTTCACTTGAGTTGGGATTAATGTTCGTACCTGAGTTGGCACGTTGTCACTTGAGTTGGCACTTAAGTTGATTCATTAGTTGGGACTTAAGTTGACACTTGAGTTGTAATTTACGTTGGCACTTGAGTTGGGACTTAGGTTGGCGCTTGGGTTGGGACGCTTGAGCTGATACTTAAGTTTCCGCTTGAGTTGGGACAAGTTAACGCTTGAGTTATGACTTGAGTTGGTACTTGTGTTAAGACTTAAGTTGGTACTTGCGTTTGGTAACTGTGCTGGGACCTGAGTTGGCACTTGAGTTTGAACGTCAGTTCGTACTGGAGTTGGGATTTTAATTGGCCCTTGTGCAGAGAGGATGGGGAAGGGTAGGGGGAGGAGAGGAAGGAGGGAGTCGTAGGGGGAGGAGAGGAGGGGGGGAGAGGGTACGAGGACTAGCAAGGAGGGGAGAATAGGAGGGGGCGAAGGAGATAATGCCAGGAAGGGAGGAAATGCTGAAAAAAACAGGGAGGGAGAAGAGGGAAGGATGTGAAAAGGAAGAAGGAAGGAAAAGGAGTGGAAATGGTGAAAAGAATTAGGAGGAGGAAAAGGGAACTGGATGGGAAAAAGTGAAGAAGGGGAAATAGGGAAAGAAAGAGACATCGAAGAAAGGAAGGAATTAAGGAAACAAGGGAAGGAAAGAAGGAGTTAGCCTGAGACGTAAAGAGAAGCAAGGTCGTTCCCACAAAGGTTCGAGACAGGCAGACAAAAGATAAGAGAGAGAGAGAGAGAGAGAGAGAGAGTGTTATCGTGCTATCGGACAGACGTAAACATGAAGCAAACTAAACATTATAATGCTAACAAAAACAACACTTATTCTACTGTAAATTTGTGTTTATCTGACGGAAGTGGGCCACTGACAGCTTGAATATTATGTTGTGGTTCCATGAAATTTAGTCAGCTTTATTCCTGCTCTAAAAATGAGTCTCCTTGGTTACTATAGCCGCGGCGCGCGACTCTGAGGTTGTTATTATCGTGCCCTGGCAACCTATGATTCAAAAGTGCGTGATTTCGCGTATAATATCAGACGCATGTAATTCGTGTATAATATGTTCGTGTGGAATATTATTCGTGTATAATAAATTCGTGAACAACAATATGATTCGTGTACAATATGTTCGTGTATAATAATATTCGTGTATAATAATATTCGTGTATAATATGGTCGTGAATAATAATAATCGTGGATAATATATCCGTGCATAATAATAAGATTCGTGTATAATATGTTCGTGTCTAATATTATTCGTGTATAATATATTCGTGCATACTTATATTCGTGTGTCATATTATTCGTGTATAATATATTCGTGCATACTTATATTCGTGTGTCATATTATTCGTGTATAATACATTCGTGCACAATAATATGATTCGTGTATAATATGTTCGTGTATAATAATATTCGTGTATAATATATTCGTGCATAATATATTCGTGCATATAATATGATTCGTGTATAATATGATACGAAATCGGACGCACTCTCGAATGGTAGGTTGCCAAGGTACGATAATGACAACCTCAGAGTCCTGCTCCGCGACTATTCAGCCCTCTAATCTGACTAGAGAGAGAGAGAGAGAGAGAGTAGATGGGGAAGGGAGGAGGGAGACAAGAAAGGACGGAAGCAGAGGTTGAGAGAGAGAGAGAGAGAGAGAGAGAGAGAAAGAGAGAGAGAGAGAGAGAGAGAGAGGGTAGATGGGGAAGGGAGGAGGGAGACAAGAAAGGACGGAAGCAGAGGTTGAGAGAGAGAGAGAGAGAGAGAGAGAGAGAGAGAGAGAGAGAGAGATGCTAGATGGGGAAGGGAGGAGGGAGAGAAGAGAGGAGGGAAGCAGGGATTTAGAGAGAGAGAGAGAGAGAGAGAGAGAGAGAGAGAGAGGGTAAGTCCATTGATGAAATGCGAATATGGATATCCAGCTCAGATTGAAGCAAGGGGAAAACTGCAGACAACTCTGTCTTGTCATCTTCCAGGAGTCAGTCAGGAGGTGCTGTGACCTGAGATGCCAACTTACAATGTCTTGATGACGGGCGAATCAAGCTAAAAAAAAAAAAAAAAAAAAAAAAAAAAGTAAAATAAAAGGAATAATATGCTATAAAATCTAAATATACAACGAATAGCTGGTCCAATATTTTTCGTTTATTTTTAGCGCTTTGTAGCTCAAAAAAAAAAAAAAAAAAAGTTGCAACCAAAAACAGGAACCACAGTTCATATTGACCTGTGAGCATAGCGGGTCACTTATACCCATTCATTGATTGTGTGTGTGTGTGTGTGTGTGTGTGTGTGTGTGTGTGTGTGTGTGTGTGTGTGTGTGTGTGTGTGTGTGTGTGTGTGTGTGTGCCTCTTGGCCTCAGGCCTTGTCCCTGGCCAGCCTGTATTCCCACAGGTCGTTAAATCAGATGCCTTCGGCCTTTGACAGTGACTTTGGAGTAAAATAGACGATATTCTACATTCGTGTTTCCTGAGACAGACTATAGTAACGACCATAAACCAAGGCAACAGTGTATAAATGCGAGAAATAAAGCAAATTGGGTCCTAGGATTTATTTCGAGAAGCGTGAGCAATAAATCATCAAAAGTAATACTGAAACTTTATCTAGCATTAATAAGGCCACATTTAGACTACGCAGTACAATTTTGGTGTCCTTACTATAGAATGGATATTAACTCGTTAGAAAAGTACATAGAAGAATGACAAAAATGATACATGACGTCCGGAACCTGTCATATGAAGACAGACTGAAAAGACTAAGTCTGCATTCACTAGAGAGGCGTAGAGTAAAGGGAGACTTAATTGAGGTGTTTAAGTGGATGAAGGGTATAAATAAGGGAGGTATTAGCAAGGTACTTAAAGTGAGCATACAGGATAGAACTAGAAATAATGGTTTCAAACTAGGAAATTCCTTTTCAATAAGGAAATAGGTAGAAATTGGTTTGGTAATAGAGTAGTAGACGAATGGAATAAGATACCTAGTAAAGTAGTTGCTGCCTCTTCCATTGAGAGTTTCAAGCATAGGCTAGATAAGCATATGACAAATAAGGGGTGGATATAGAAAAAAGAAAATCTTATAACCAATACTAATTCATAATTTTTCCTTTCCAGGTTACACTATGATAGTCTCTATTCTCCTTTCACACTTTCCTATAAAATGTCCACGCCTGTTTTTCTATACTGCGTGGTGTTCTTTCTTTCTTTTTCCGCCGGCTTCGGCTGGAGGGCTTGGAGGGCGGGGGAGAGCCTTCTTGTTTGCTGTCCTTATCTCTTTCCAGTAGTTCAGTTACTCTTGTAGGAGCTGCCTAGCATGGGCCAACCGGCCTACTGCAGTTATCCTCTCTTCTTATGTTCTTATAAAATTGTCTGGTATGGTTTAAGTCGATCATATTTTAAACATGCGATCAGATACGACTATATTGGGGGAGGCGGTGGCTGAATCGGTAGAGAAGCGGCCTGCAGTCCTGATGGACCCAGGTTCGAATCCCGGCTGGGGCAGGGAACAGTTTAAGGATTTGAATTTCATAAAAGCAGACTTTCCTGATCTACCAGATGACCCGCCAACATGTCATAAAAGTACCCCCGCTAATACCAGTACACCAGTCCTGTATGAGACAGCCCTAGCATGTATTCAGTATGGACGGTGGTTGTTAGCGCCGAAGTGGTGACATGTAGAGAGGTGTATGGTATATAGGAGGACTACTGGGCCTTGAAAGCAGGCTGTGAAGCCTATGCCCAGAGTCGGACACACACACACAAAAAAAAAATAATAAAAATAATAATATGCAGCAGATGGGATGATAATCTTATGGAGATATGTGTGACGTTCGAACAGGCAGATGTTTGGATATGGACTTTAACGCTCAGGATCATTACTATTAACCCGTACAATCCCGCCGTCGGCATGGTGTCGACAGTAAAAAAAAAAATTCACTTAATCCCACCGACGTGATGGTGCCGACAGCAAAATTCGAGCCCTGTAACATCTCAAAATGCTTCAGTCTAGCTAATTTTTTGCTAAGTAGTACCTTAACGTATTGGCAACACTGTGCCGAAGCCCTTGTAGCACGAGTTTGGTTCTGGGTGGGTGGGTATCATCAGATCAGTTGGCCAACTTGGCCACTGTCTGTCATAGTGTCAGGGTGTTGCGAAAAAGTGTCTGGGATTGGGTGGGTATAAAATTGCAAAAATGCTTGGGATGGTACAGGTTAATGTTGTTAGAGCTTATATGAAACAATATAGAATGCTTTCAGTATGAAGATGATATTACATGAGATTGATTATAAAGTCAGCCAAACACATGCGAAAATACAGTTTTGTCCTCTTTAAATCACATCCCCTGCCTCCATCATTCCTCATCTCTCACACGTTCATAGTCGCGGTTTGACATCATCCCCTTTTTCCCCTTATTAAAATTAGTTTAAGCAGAGTATGGAAAGTAATCATACTAAAGGCTTCATTGAGCTTCACTTTACCTCATTCAGCTATGCTCGAGTATTCATAAAGTAACTGTTAGTGAAGAATCAGTTATTGTAACCATTATATGAAGTTTATTTACCCATCCAGAATTAATGTTCCAGTTCCTATTCCTGTCCGCTCTTCATCCGTATCCCTCTCCCTTCCATCCGTCTCTATTAGATCTAAACCTCCTTGATCCTCCTCACGTTATTCCCATCTCCCACTTCGATTTGCGCTCCTTTACCCCATCCCAGTCACCACGATCCCAGTTTCAATCCACTTTACCTGCTTCGTTTCACTTATTATTTTTGTGAACACGATTGTCAGTAGCGGATATCAAATTCACAGTTGTGGAAATATAACAAACACAATACTATGAACATAAAACTGTCAACACTATCACACCCATACAGCCATCATGCTTATAGGGCACATCTATTGGTACTACCAGACTTAGTGGTAGGTGGTGGCGACCATCAGGTCACTTAATGTAATGCTGCCTGAGTACTTCTTTTTTCACCTTTATCATTCATTTCCTGTATCTGCCCTCCTCTCTTCCAATTTCTCTCATCCTTCTTGCTACATTTTCTTTCTCTTCTTTCCATTTCAGATGGGTGGCCTTTGAGCGACGAGCCTAATGGTTTCCTGTCACCAGGGAAGCCATTTGGAACTTTGGGTTTTAACCATGTAACCAAATAACGGGTGAGATGGAGCATGTTATGGTGCCCCAGATAACCAGGTGGAGATACAAGCGGCATCCATCCAGAGACCAATCCTCCACACTCTTTACCATGTCTCGTTCTGATGAGGTGCTGTCCCACTGCAGAGGAGCATTTGTTCATTGCACGAAACAGTCCTGTATGCGCCGGGCCTGGTCGTTTTGGCCGTAAGTCATTTAGCTCCTAAAGTTCAAACTGGGAAATGGCCGAATCGCCTAACGGCCTGAACTGTATACAACCAAAACAACCAAACCTCATTAAGATGCCATTGCTGAAGTTTTGTTCATCACAACATCATGGAACATAATATCTCTCAACTTACCATATAGCTGGATGCCATAAATATATATATATATATATATATTGTTACATAGCCTATGATTTCATCATCCTTTGTATAATTTTAACGTACAGTATGCTGCATGTTTGATCACGATTCGCCTCGTGGCTTCCATAGTGACCAAGCTTCCGTGTTCTACCTCACTCCCCCCTTCTCCCCTTATAGTAGAGTAAGTCGTTCTTTTTGTTGTTCAGAGCAGGAGTGTCAACTCTTTGTCCCCTATTGCTTCATTTGCGCGTCCTTCTTACAAGTTGTATCAAGGTCTGCCGGCCCCTATATAATGAGCTGTTTCTGCATTAATGGCCACTTAGATCTACTCCTCATTTTGTTCACATCTCTGTCCTCCCCTGTACAGTTGTTATTATTTTTGTGAGTGCTCAGGAAGTCTCCAACCATCAAGCTGCTGCGTAAATTGAGTATGAGTGTTGCTGCATTTTATCTTGTGCTGTATAGAAATAAGGTGTTAATTCGTAGGCCTAGTGAGGTTTTTGTGATTAATGTAAAGTTTTTGCTGTCAGCCAGTAGTAATAATATTTTGTATCTGTAATAATATATCTTGCATTCACTGAGCATTATCCGGTTTTCTCATTTTATCAGGGCTGACTTAGATAAATTTACTCTTGCTAATTTCGTGTTAATAGAGGCTATTGCAGTTAACCATATATTTAACCTGTTTTTTGCCATTACATTATCCTTATGAGTCCTGAATGTTTTGTTGTTAGTTTGAGCATTAAACTTTAACTTGTAATTTTATGTAACTCTTTTGTTTTGAACCTGGAACTTTGCAGGACAGTTTTCTCTGTTCCGTAACAATATATATTTATATATATGGAATATCAACACCAGAGCTTGTAGGAACATCTTTAATGGTGACGTTTCGCAGTATCTCAATGCATCTCTATTTACCAATAACCCGTAAAATGTGACTGTTGATATTTGCAATAATGAACTTTTTAAGGAGCATGACGTAGTTTCCCGCCTCAGTAGCGAACAGATATGTAAATTACTAAATTTAGCTGTAAATGGCTGCATATTTTATTCAATGAACAAGTCTACAGACAAGTAGATGGGGTAGCAACAGGAAACAATTTTCCCTCAACATTAAACAACATTTTCTTAAGCTTTCATGGGCAGTTGCTTGCCTGTGGTTGTTTGGTTTACTTGGCCAGACAGACCTGTGTTATTCAACAACAGCTACCAGGGTTCGCAACGCACTTCCTTCCTCCCCTCCACCATGCCTGACTCCTTCCCTCCTGTCTTCTCTCTATTACCACTCCTCCCTGCGGTTGTCTTTCTAATACAAAATATTTCTTAATTTACATTATGTTTACCTGTAAGTCAGCTTCTATGGTGGTCCAAATCTAAACTGGCGGCTAGGGTGTGGCGACTTTGATGCATGGTCGTGAGGAGTGTAGACGTGTTTTTCCTTGCGCTCTTCTCTAGTTTTCAGGGCTGCCTCACTGGCATTAGCTTTTTTTTTTTTTTTTTCACCCTTCTGGTGACGTTAGGCTAGTTAGTTTCTAACTTTCCTCCCCTCCCTATTAGTTTGGAACAGCAGGTGTCTGTTTTAATAAAACTGAGTTTACCTTTGCTTATCGCCCATGGAGGGTCTCCCCCACTGATCGCTCTGGGGCGTGAATAAACACAGTCGGGCCTCCCTGGAGTGGTTTGAGAGGGCAACCTCAGACTTGGGTGTCTGGACCCTGGTCATTCGTCCCTTGCTCGTTTTTCTCCCTCTTCCCACTTCCCCCTAAAGGGGGAAGTGGTAACTATGGTGGACGCCCCTACTGCCTCCCCCTCCCTTCAGGGGGGTAGGTAGTCCTGACTGATCCCAGACTGCTGCACGGACAGACTGCACCGAGACTGAACTGCCCCAGACACGTCCCCGGCTTGACATCAATGTAAAAAACGCCGAGTTTGTACAGATTCATGCGGTTGGTTCCACTCCCCTGTCCAGCCTCAATCCCTTTATCATCAAGAAGGTGATTGATGGGTGTGCAGGTGAGGTGGAACAAGTGAAAAAACTTGCGAGTGGAGACCTTCTCATAAAAACCAAGAATTCAGCCCAGGTCAAGGATTTGCTTAAACTGAGGAAGTTCCATTGTCACGATGTCCAAACAACGATCCCCCACTCCATGAATTCCTGCAAGGGTGTTATCACCTGCAGGGATCTTGTGCTTATGGAGGAAGAAGAAATTGTACAGAAGCTTTCTCAGCAAGATGTCATTGAGGTGAGGTTCATTACCAGATTCTCGGAAGGCATAAGGACGACGACCGCAACAGTTGTTCTCACTTTTGGCAAAGTATCTCTTCCAGCCAATGTGAAGGTTGGATACGAAATTGTAAATGTTAGACCATACATCCCGAACCCCCTTCGTTATTCAAAATGTCAGCTCTATGGACACCATGAAAAGGGTTGTCAGGCTTCCAACACTGTGTGTGGCAAGTGTGCTTCTGTAGGTCACTCTGCTGACAACTGTACATCCGAGACTGAGTGCTGCTTTCACTGCAAGGATGCTCACTCCACCTCCTCGAGGGCTTGTCCCATGTGGAAGGAGGAGAAGAAGGTCTGCACAGTGAAAGCGACACAGGGCATTTCCTTCTATGATGCTAGGAAGAAGGTGGAGTTGCATGCAACTCCCAAGCCTAATATCTCCTATGCATCGGCGGTTATGTCCCGTCCCGTGATGTGCACCGTTGAGACACAGACTGACCTAACATTCGCTCCTCATGCCCCATACCCTACCTCTCAGTCTAAGCCTCCTGTACGCTCCAACTCTCTTACGGATATCCCTTTTGCTACTTCCTACTCCCAGGCTGCCACTGCTCCTTTGCAGTTAGTGCGGTCAAAATCGAAGTCAGACAAGTCTGACAAAATTAACTTGACCACCCTCACTAAACAGTCACATCCTCATGTCCCTCCCGCTCCTGGACCAGCGAGGGAGAGAAAGAAAAGCTCTTCCTCGGTGGAGTTTGGGAGCCTCGTTATTGATGAGACTATGGAGATCTCCACAAACAAGCACCAGGATAGGTCCCCCGGTAGTCACTCGCCTGCTGGCAGGCGACAAAAAAAGACCAAGCACACTGGCCCCCAACAAAACTCTTAAAACGCCACATTCACTCTATTACAGTGGAATTGTAGAGGTATTGGGAATAAGTTACCAAATATAGCAACCTTGCTTTCACTACACAGGCCAGATGTTGTTTGTTTACAGGAGACGCGCCTGGAGGATCACCCTGATCCTCCACAGTTCAAACACTACCACTCATATAGAAGATATGAAGGTCACGGAGTTGCCATTTACACACACAAATCACACCCACAAACGGAAGTGATTCTAAATTCTACTCTGGAAGCTGTCGCGTGCAGAGTAAAATTTAATAACACGTATCTGTCTATTTGTTCTCTCTACTGTCCTCCACATGGCCCCATTGATAGTGATGCTTTAAATTCATTTTTTGAACACCTCCCTGGAAATAAGTTAGTGTTGGGCGATTTTAACGCCCATCACTATCAATGGGGTACCTTGAGGATTGATGGTCATGGGGAGCAAGTAGCCGACCTAATACTACAGTCCAACCTCTGTCTTCTGAACGATGGTAGAGTGACTCGTGTAGATGATCGTATTGGTAACTTTTCGGCCATTGACTTATCTTTGGCCTCCCCTGGTATACATCAAGATTTCTCATGGGACCCTTACGACAACTCCTTGGGAAGTGATCATTTACCCATCTGTCTTTCTTATACACGTGACATCATTTCGGATCCTCCACCTCCAAAATTTTACTATAATAAAGCAGATTGGGGATCCTTCTCAAGGACTCCCAATTTAGATATATCTGGGGAGACCATAGATGTTAAGGTCGAAAATATAACTACTTCCATATTACACGCAGCTGAGGCTGCTATTCCCAAGACTTCTACAGTTCATGCAATGCATAGAGCACATTGGTGGATGACGGATTGCCGACAAGCATTAAGAAAATGCAATAGGAGATACAGGATTTTTGATAGTCAGCCCACTGAGAAAAATTTTATTGCATACAAACAGGCATGGGCTGAGGCAAGGAGAATAATAAGAAGGGCCAAACATGACTCCTGGCGGTCCTTTGTGTCCACTGTGACTCGCACAACACCATTACGTAAAGTCTGGTCCACTATAAGAATATTAAATAATAAAGGCCCATATTTCCCTGTCACCACCCTTCAGGTTAATAATAACATTTATGACGAGCCCGTGGACATTGCTAACATCCTCGCCAGGAGTTTTTCTCATGTAAGTAGCTCAGCCAATTACGACCCGCGTTTTCAACACCATAAACGCATGGCTGAGCTACAGATATTAGACTTTGCCACAGAAGACGTAGACTCCCCGTACAACAAAGAGTTTACACTAGATGAACTGCTCCTTGCCCTTAAATCCTGTAAAGACACCAGCCCTGGACCAGACACCATCACGTACGGTATGATCCAGCATCTTAATCAGGACAACCTAATTAAGATGTTAGCATTGTACAATGAGATTTGGGCATCTTGAACGTTCCCAAACTCATGGCACTGTGCACGTCATACCGATACCCAAAGAGGCTGGTCGTCTTATGAATCCCACTTTATTTCGTCCTATTGTGTTGACTTCTTGTCTATGTAAGGTCATGGAACGTATGGTAAATAATAGGCTTCTTTTTTGTTTTAGAGTCGAAGAATTTGTTAAATGATCAATAATGTGGCTTCCGTAAATACAGAAGTTCACTAGATCATTTAATGAATTTGGAGCATTGTATTGCAGAGGCATTTGCCAATAAAGAATTTATTATAGGGGTGTTCTTGGACATCCATAAAGCCTATGACATGACATGGCAACACGGTATACTAATGAACTCTATGCTTATGGTTTAAGAGGAAATTTGCTTATTTTTATTTCAAATTTCTTAAGGGACAGGATTTTCTCTGTCAAATTGCCCCGTAACGTAACATCGGATATATTTATCCAGGAAAACGGTGTGTCGCAGGGAAGTGTGCTTAGTCCTACATTATTTAGTATTATGATCAATGATATTCTGTCATCAGCTCCCATCCCGAGGAATCTTAAGTACTCGCTCTACGCTGACGATTGTGCAATATGGCACTCTTCCCGTAATGCACAATTTTCGGCTGGCCGGATTCAAGCAGCCCTTGACTCTGTCCACCTATGGGCCTTGCAGTAGGGATTTAAGTTTTCCATCCGTAAGTGTGCCACTGTAGTCTTCACTAATCGTAACGTACCTAATTTGTGCTTAACTTTGGATAATCAGGCGGTACCTTTTCAAAATTCTGTAAAAATTTAAGGAATACAATTTGATCATAGAATGAATTTTAAACTTCACGTTAATACTTTGCTTGCTCATTGTGATAAACCGTTAAATGTCCTCAAGTACCTAGCGGTTACTACCTGGGGTGCCGACAGAAAATCTTTATTAATGGTGTATAAGTCCCTTATTCGACTGAAGCTAGACCATGGCGCACATGTGTATGGCTCGGCATCCGATGCCACGCTGAAAGGCTTGGATGCGCTACAGAATAAATGTTTGCGAATGTGTCTTGGAGCCGTCCGGTGTACCCGTGTGGCTCATATGGAAGTGGAGGCAAATGTGCCTCCCCTTCATATTCGCCGTGACCACCTGGCCTTGTCCTACGGCGTAAGGACATTTAGGAAAAGTAATATCGGCAATGTGGCCTGTACCCCCGTGTCAATACCACCGCCTGCTGCGGGGGGTGCATCGGCCACTTGCCGTTCGCCTCCACTTACTGACTCAGGAGCTTGGTGTGGACCCCAGTGACTGTGACAAGTTGGTGTTAAAAAATATAGTGCCTTGGGAGCCACCTGGCTTTACCGTTTGATGTTACATGACTCCCAGCACCAAAGGCCAAGGCGCCAGAGGCGGAGGTCCACCACTTGTTTCGTAACGTCATTTGTCACTTGGGGTCCCACCACTTGTTTCGTAACATCATTTGTCACTTGGGGTCCCACCACTTGTATACCGACGGCTCCAAGTCGAGTGAATGTGTGGGTGCACGTGTGTGGTCGACTGAATGTGCCCTCGGGTATTGGTTGCCGACTCATACATCTGTGTTTACCTCAGAACTTTTTGCTATTGACAAAGCCATAGACTATGCTCTCAGTTCTAGGCATGACTCATTTGTCATATTTTTGGATTCAAAATCAGCCCTTCAGGCAATTGCATCTTGCACTACGGACTCTCACGAGATCCAGGGCCGCATCGTTAATAAGTTGCATTCATGCAACAAGTCATTCACGCTGATCTGGGTGCCTGGTCATTGTCGTATCTACGGCAATGAGCAGGCTGACTTACTTGCAAAGTCGGCTGTAGAGCTCGAGGAGATTTGGGATGTTCCTCGTGATCTACAGTTGAGTCTCTCTCTCGGATAGAAATCAATAAATCTTCTGTGGCAAGGTCAATGGACCAGACTAAATATTCCAACTTGTAAGCCGCACCTGGGCGACTGGAACACCGCCAACCGTCCCAGTCACCTTGAAGAAAAAGTGTTGGCATGGTTACGGCTCAATGCCACCTTTTTAACTCACATGAAACCATATATAGAAAGATGCTTCCCACCGCACTGTGACATCCGTGATGCGGTGTTATCTATCAGTCATATCATCCTGCGCTGTCGGCGATTTATTCGTGAATGTGCTTCACTTATAAATTACTGCAGCACAGTAGACATCCCCTTCACCCTTTCCACCATCCTGGGTGATGGGGACATTGTTATGATTGATAAATTGATGGCTTCCTTGAGAGAGACCGGACTGATCAGAGTGATGTGACTTTTTTACTATATGGTTTTGTTTTTTATCGACTGTAATTATGTATATATTGTACTAATAATTAGGGTTGACAGTTGACATATTTGAAATACTTCCTCCTTCCCACTGATCTATTTCTAATATTGATGTCCCATACATTAAACCCCGTTCCTCGACTGACAGTCACCAGCTGATGAGTGTAAGTGTTCAATATAGAAAGGTATTGGGCACTTGCAGTTGATGGTGGTCTGTTGGGCGAGGTTCTTCACTTTCTGTACAAATTATGTAAATACAGTATACCATCTTGCTTAAGTTATTCTAATTAGGGCCGACAGCTGACGTATATGGAAATGTTCCTGACTCGTCTGGTTCCCTTTCATATATTGATGTCCCCTATATTAGGTTGTGCCTCGACTGACAGTCACCAGGTGATGAGTGCAGGTACGTCATGTAGAAAGGCATTACATATCTGCAGTCGATGGTGTTCTGTTAGTCAAGGTATTTTTACCATTAGTGTAAGTCTAGCTATTTGTCTCTGTAGGATTTAGTATAGGTTAGCGATTTGTCTGTTAGGTGATTAGTTTTAGGGTCTTTAGATTAGTTTTTCTTTATAATATAAAGTATAAAAAATATAAAACCAAGAAAAAAATTTACAAAATTAAAATACAAAAAAATAAATAAAATTAAAATTATTATATATATATGTACATTTGCTTGAAAGTGTGTCTGTATGTATGCATAGAAGTGTGTGTGTGTGTGTGTGTGTATGTATATATATATATATATATATATATATATATTTATATATATATATATATATATTTATATATATATATATATATATATATATATATATATATATATATATATGTTTAAATGTATATACATATATCCGGCCTTAGTAACCAGGGGCTTTGGCCCCAATGGTTGATAGGCCAGGAAAAAAAAAAAAAAAAAAAAAGGGTGCGGCGCGACCCTCTGTACAGTGGTGCCATGTTTTCCAAACCCGCGATGTGAAACGCCTGCTATATATGTAAAAGGCATCACAAATACGATAAACATATATGCATATATTGTTAACGTGTGTATTATAATATATGAAAGAACAGTAAATTTATTATGCATAAAAATATTTACACAGCTGTACAGAATCGTGGCATAAATATTTTACAGTGTTGCTAAAAAAAAAAATGTAGTCACCTTTATTTGGTTTTACCGTATTTCTGGAGTGGGTAATAATGTCACAATTATGATTATAAGGTAATGTGCAAGAATATAAGTAAAAATATGCCAATTTCTTAGTAAAAAAAAAAAATTATACATTTCATCCTCATGAGCGGCAACATTCAGACCCAGTCTGACCCGGCCACAGCCTACTCGTGTACTCACTTTCCTTTGTGTCCTTGACTCAGACAAGATGGAAGTTCAACCAGTCCACTCCTCGCATCTACAAGGAAATTGTCTTCAATGTAAGGCAGTATTTTCAGAAGGAGAAAGAGAATGGAATTCTTGATGACATTTCGAAGGCTACCTTTCACTGTCACTCTCACATCTTCTGATGAGAATTCATCGTAACTCTTCTGTGAGAGATAGAGGAATTGGCCTGCTGGGGACACCTCTTGAAAAAAAAAAAAAAAAAAAAAAATGCGCCAAGACTTTTACCTCCTGGGTGGTGTGAAAATAAAGTCAAATTTACAATATGTAAAATATAATGTAAAAGAAAATAACCATAATGTATCCTAAACATCATAGATGAGAGAGAGAGAGAGAGAGGGGGGGGGGAGAAGGCAGGCCAGGGGAGGTGTGAGGGAGAGATTGAGGAAGGGAGGGAAGGAAGGAGGGAGAGAGTGACTGAATGAAAACAAATCATGGCGCCACACCAGCGAGGTCATCTGGCGACAAATGAAAAACAATAATAAATATTTTTAAATAAAATTAGATGTAACAGAAAATAAAGAAATGAAAGCATAAGTTTGTAAGTCACTCATAAAAGAAACAAAATTCCCTAGGGTGACACATCTCCCCCCAGGAGAGAGAGAGAGAGAGAGAGAGGGGTGGGGGGGATCAAGCGTATGGAAAACGTGGCACACTGTACAGAGCGTCGTGCCCCACCCTAGCCACCAGTTTAGATTTGTCCTACCATAACATCTATATTCTTTTTCCATAACCACAATATTATTACCTCCATTCTCTTCCCCTATTACCTCTGTACTTATCGAACAAAAGCAGATATTCGAAACAACGATGTACAGTATATAGCGCACTGATATTGTTTTGGATAAGTGGTTCTCCACCTATGGATCGCGATCCATGAAGGTGGGCCACGGGATAAATTTCAATGATTGCAGGGACATACAACAGGACTTATGTGTTCGGTATATTTATTTACTATACTGAAATGATGACTATCACTATTTGCATTGCCATTAGTACAATAGGCTGTATATAGGTTGCTCATTATATATATATATATATATATATATATATATATATATATATATATATATATATATATATATATGCGGAACGTTAAAACAGCTGTCACCTCTATGACGGCCATTATATAATAATAAAAAAAAAAAAAGGTGACGCCCCTTGATCATAACTTTTTCTCTCCCTCCTTATACCGCACCTCTCACCATACAGTGAATACACAGTAATGACCAGGGTGGCAGAATCACAATAATGCTTAACCACTTCACGGATACTGACATATTTCTCACAGTTAACCTGATTTTGCTAGATGCCTGAGAGCATTTTATTTTTAATTATCAGAATTTTTGTTCTGAAGTGTATATCTATTTGATATTATGCTATTGATCTGCCTAGAAGTGGCACCTGTCCAAATTACCGCAGCACAGCAAGGAACATGAGTGATTATCAATCTATAGCCACAGTGGGGCCATAGTATATTTTTCAGGGAAATCATGGGACATTCTTAAATATTTTGCTTCACTGTTGGGAACTATAATCATTTTCCTGAGGCATGATTTGTGAAACTAAATTAAATACATGAATTCATTGTTCTTCAATCATCTCATGCAGAATAGCCTACACCTGGAAGCAATGCTACATGAATTCGATGAACTTCAAAGTTACTCATTTGCCAAAGAACAGTAGCAGTGAAGAACATGGCTGAGTCTGAGGTGAGGGTGGGATGATATCTTATTTTGTACTGGCTCTGTTTGTGTGTTTCTGTGGGGCTCGTCTGCCTGTCCGTACAAAGAATTTTCCATACTGTTAAGCATCAAACGAAGAGTGTTATTAATTCCACATGGAAGATGACTTCTTCGGTCCCGCTACTGATTCTCAACTAATAACGCAGCTGATCAGAAAAATGCAGTTCCAGCAGAAATACTTTTGTTTTTCATTATCACATCCAAAGCATTCTTTGATGTGCATGCAGTGCATCTCAGTGCTTTACTACCAGAATTATTAAAATTTAACATCGAACATGTTCATTCCAGCAAAGTTGTTTTGCTTCTTGAAACGTAGCTGTTGATGGAGACCACGACCGTCGTTTCGTCCGGGGGACGCGGAACGAAAAAGTTTGGAAACCACTGATCTTTAGTAACAGTTAATACGCTGCTGGATCTGGTGTATGTGTGTGTGTGTGTGTGTGTGTGTGTGTGTGTGTGTGTGTGTGTGTGTGTGTGTGTGTGTTTCAGTAATATCCTAGATAGATAGATAAGTAGATTGATAGACAGATAGGTAGATACAAATATAGAGATACAGACAAATATAGATAGATAGATAGATAGATACACAGATATGTATATATGTACACACATGCACTCACATACTGGATCTATGGTACCCAAGAAGTTGGTCGTTCATTTATCTATCTATCTACCGCCAGACACATTAATCCCGTAAGGGGTGGCCACAAACAAATCGCCTCTGTGTCACCCTGTCCCCCGCCATTTCATTGCCCTGCTCCCAGCTCACACACACCCTCTCTCATATACCTCTCCACTCCATCCTTCCATCTCATCCTTGGTACCCCCTCCCTCTCCCACCCTCCTCCTCACTCACATACACTCTCCTCGTCAGTCTCTCGCTCTCCATCCTCCCCACATGTTCAAACCACCTCAGTGTGTTTCTCCTAACGTTCCCAATCACATCCACATTCACACCACAACTCTCCTTCACTCCCTCATTTGTAAGTCTGTCTCTCCATGTGACTCCACATGCTCCTCTCAAACAACTCATTTCAACTGCTCTCACTCTTGAATTCAATCCTTCCAACAATGTTAGAGTTGGTATCACAATACTGTCGTGTAGTAGCTTTTTTACTTCTATGCTCACTTCCCTGTTTCTTATCACTGCTTTCAAGGAACCAGCAACCTTTCTTCCCTGTTACACCCTTTCAAGCACTTCACCCTTTAAATTTCCATCCTTACTCATCACGCTACCCAGTAGTTAAACGCACTCACATTTTCCATTTCCTTCTCATCCAGCCTCACTGTACATTCACTGACTTCACTTCTCTCGAAGACCATAACTTTACTCTTATCTACATCCACCTTTAGATTCCGTTTCTTACACACTTTCCCAAACTCACCCACCAAGCCTTGGAGCTCCCCTTCGTCATCACTTAACAACACAGTATCATCTGAAAACAACAGTACAAGTAGTTTCCAATCAGTACCCTCTCTCACTAGGGCAGCTCCAATATCTACTGCCCTACCTTGTATCTCTTTTATAACCCATCCATATACAGACTGAACAACCATGGAGACATGTCACATCCTTGTTTCAATCCAACCTTCAAATAGAAAAATTCTTTCAGTTAACTATCCACATGCATTGCAGCCTTAGCACCCTCATACATACTCTTCACAGCCTTCAGCAACCTCCCATCTACTCCATATATTCTAATACTTTCCACAATCCTGGTCTGTCCACCCTGTCATATGCTTTCTCCAAATCCATGAAGACCACATACAATATCTTTCCCTTCTCTAGAAACTTTTCGACTTAAGATCTAAGAATGAATATCTGATCTACACAACCTCTTCCCTTCCTAAACCCTCCCTGTACTTCTCCAACTAATTCCTGTTATTTCTCTAACTCTGTCAATAAGTATCCAGCCATATACTTTTCCCATTACACTTGGAAGACAAATGCCCATATGATTACCACACACTTCTTTCTCCACTTTTTCTTTGTACAGGGGAATAATTATACCTGACTTCCAATCCTCCGGGACTCTACCTTCCTCCCAGGCCAATCTGCACAACTTCCACATCCATTCTACTACTATCTCTCCCCAATGCTTCAGCATTTCACGACGCACTCCATCAATTCCTGGGGCTTTCCTCATTTTAACTTTCTTCATTGCTTCCACAACCTCCATCCTCCTGACTTCTTCCTCTCTTCTCACATTCCTGCTTCTTCCTACCATTCCCCAGCCACTTATACTTGCATTACTTTCATTCTCTATGCTCAACAATTCCTTAAAGTGTTCTCTCCATCTGTTCACATTTTTGTCCTGTGCCAAATAAAACGCTCAAGAATATATGCACGAAAATATTTGGTGCCTCTGGCAACAATATAGCTGTTTGGTGTGAATGGGGTATCTAACATTCATGGTAACGCTGATCTACTCTGTCTTAGGGGAGTAACTTTCTCCATCAACAAGCAGTCTCTTCGTGTGATTCAGGAATGGGCCACCTTACTGAGTAGGAAAGGTGAATTATGAATCTGGTATTGATCAGTGGGCCACTTTAATTTGGAATGATTCTAAATATATTTTAACAATCAAGTTGACATGTTATTATAAACCAAAAGCATTCACTCTCTTTGCCAAACCCTCAAAAAGGCACGACTATATTACACAGATATTTATTTCATATGGTTATATGTCAATAAGTAGTTAGGATTAGGAAAAGCAAAGAGGGGGGGTAAGGAGCAATTAATGCCTCCCCACTTGCTTCTAATACCGCACTGAGAGAGAGAGAGAGAGAGAGAGAGAGAGAGAGAGAGAGAGAGACCTGCTGTGGAATACCAGAAGTTTACAAGGCAAAAAGTTATTTGCATAGTTTGTGGTCATTTACTTTTTTGTCGTGTTGTTTGTGACGTGTATTGATATTATAATTACATTATTTTATCTCGAGGCTCACATGACAAACCTAGTATTACACTGAGACAGTATAAACTACACAGGCTGGTGGCCACAAGTTAAAACGAGTAACAATCTATCAGTCTGTCTATTGCCAGACGCCTTAATCCCATACGGGGTGGCCACAAACAAGTCGCCTCCACGTCACCCTGTCCCCCGCCATTTCACTGCCCTGCTCCCAATTTACACACCCCTCTCATATACCTCTCCACACCATCCCTCCACCTCATCCTTGGCCTTCCCCTCCCTCTCTCCCCCTCCACCTCACTCACATACACTCGTCTCCAGTCTCTCATTCTCCATCCTCTCCATATGGCCAAATCACATCAATGTGTTTCTCATAACACTTCCTATCACATCCACATCCACACTCCAACGCTCCTTCACATCCTCATTTGTCAGTCTATCTCTCCAAGTAACTCCACATGCTCCTCTCAAATAACTCATTTCCACAGCTTTCACTCTTGACTTGTGTCCCTCCAACAACGTCCAAGCTTCACTTCAATACGTTAGAGTTGGTATCACAATACTGTCATGTAGTAACTTTTTCACTTCCATGCTCACTTCTCTGTTTCTTATCACTGCCTTCAAGGAACCAACAACCTTTCTTCCTTGTTGTGCCCTTTCATGCACTTCACCCTTCAAACTTCCATCCTTACACATCACACTACCCAAGTACTTCTCACATTTCTCATTTCCTCATCATCCAACTTCACTGTACATTCACTAACTTCATCTCTCTCGAAGACCATAACTTTACTCTTCCCTACATTCACCTTTAGATTCCATTTCTCACACACTCTCCCAAACTCATCTACCAAGCCTTGCAGCTCCCCTTTGTCTTCACTTAGCAACACAGTATCATCGCAAACAACAGTACGGGAGCTTCCAAACACTGCCCTCTCTCATTAGGGCCACTCCAATATCCACTGCCCTTCATGTATCACTTTTATAACTCCATCCATATACAGATTGAACAACCATGGAGACATAACACATCCCTGTTTCAAGTCAATTTTCAAATTGAAAAACTCACTCAGTTCACCATTCACACACACTGCAGCCTTAGCACAATCATAAATACTCTTCACAGCATTCAACAACTTCCCATCTACTCCATATATTCTTAATACTTTCCACAATCCTTGTCTATCCACCATGTCATATCTCTCTATCTATCTATTGCCAGACGCCTTAATCCCGTACAGGGTGGCCACAAACAAATCGCCTCCACGTCGCCCTGTCCCCCGCCATTTCACTGTCCTGCTCCCAATTCACACACCCCTCTCTCATATACCTTTCCACTTCATCCCTCCAGCTTATCCTCGGCCTCCCCTTCCTCTCCCCCCTCCACCTCACTCACACTCTCCTCGTCAGTCTCTCATTCTCCATCTCTCCACATGGCCAAGTCACCTCAGTGTGTTCCTCATAACGCTTCCTATCACATCCACATCCACACCACAACGCTCCTTTATACTCATTTATCAGCCTGTCTCTCCATGTGACTCCATAGGCACCTCTTAAATAGCCCATTTCCACTGCTCTCACTCTTGACTTGGGTCCTTCCAACAACGTCCAAGCTTCACGTCCATACGTTAGAGTTGGTATCATAATACCTTTATGTAGTAACTTTTTCACTTTCATGCTCAGTTCTCTGTTTCTTATCACTGCCTTCAAGGAACCAGCAACCTCTCTTCTTTGTACCCTTTCAAGCACTTCACCCTCCAAATTTCCATCCTTACTCATCACACTCCCCAAGTACTTAAACGCACTCACATTTTCCATTTCCTCATCATCCAACCTCACTGTATATTCACTGACTTCACCTCTCTCAAAGACCATCACCTTTACTCTTCCCTACATTCACCTTTAGATTCCATTTCTCACACACTCTCTGAAACTCATCCACCAAGCCTTGCAGCTTCCCTTCGTCTTCACTTAACAACACAGTATCATCTGCAAACAACAGTACAGGGAGTTTCCAAACACTACTCTCTCACTAGGGCTACTCCAGCATCCACTGCCCTACCTTGTATCTCTTTTATTACTTCATCCATGCACAGACTGAACAACCATGGAGACATAACACATCCCTGTTTCAGCCCAACCTTCAAAGAGAAAAAATCACTCAGTTCACTATCCAAACGAACTGCAGCCTTACCACCATCATACATACTCTTCACAGCATTCAACAACCTCCCATCTACTCCACATATTCTTAATACTTTCCACAATCCTTGTCTATCCACCCTGTCATATGCTTTCTCCAAATCCATGAAGGCTGCATACAACTTCTTTCCCTTCTCTAGAAACTTTTCCACTAAAGATCTAAGAATGAATATCTGATCTACATAACCTCTTCCCTTCCTAAAGGATTCCTGTTCTTCTCCAACTAATTCCTCTGTTATTTCCCTAACTCTCTCAATAAGTATCCTACCATACACTTTTTCTATTATACTAAGAAGAAAAATGCCCCTATGACTACCACACACTTCTTTTTCCCCTTTTCCTTTGTATAAGGGAATAATTATACCTGACTTCCAATCCTCCGGGACCCTACCTTCCTCCCAGGCCAATCAGCATATCTTGCACATCCATTCTACAACTATCTCTTCTCCATGCTTCAGCATTTCACCACACACTATATCAATTCCTGGGGCTTTCCCCAATATGACTTTCTTCATTGCTTCCACCACTTCTATCCTACTGATTTCATCCTGTCTTCTCGCCTCCCTCCTTCTTCCAGCAATTCCCATGCCACTTATACTCACATTACTTTCATTCTATGTTCAACAGTTCCTTACAGTGTTCTCTCCATCTGCTTACTTTTTCTCCCTTCTCCACTAGTAATCTACCATTTTTATCTTTCACTCCCCTACTAACTTCATTGCCACCCTGTCTGATTCTCTACCTCTTTCCAGAACATTTTCTTACATTCCCTCCTCTTGACACTCAAATTCCTTCCAAATTCCTCATCCACTCTCTTCTTACTCTCTCTTATTAATCTTTTCACCTCTCTCTTCCTTTCTACATATAACTCTCTCTTCCGTCTGTCAACTTCTTCCACACCCCTATTTCTCATCCACTCATTATATGCTTTATTCTTCTGTGCCACAGCCTGTCTAACCTCTTCATTACACCATGCTGTTCCTTGCACCCCTTTTCATCACCGCACACACCACCACACATGCTGCACATATTTCTTCTGTGAATATCTTGCACACACCTTCTACGTCCCCGATCGGCTCCATTTCATATTTACCCAATCGTTCCTCCAATTCTCTCTTATATTCTGCCTTTTTCTCATCCTCTTGTAACCTTTCCACTCTCCTTACATCTACTCCTTCCTCACGTCCTTCCATTTTTCTTTTTGTCCATTTTACTTGGACCTTGATTCTGACCACAAGCAAGTGGCAGTCGGAAAGTCCACTCCCCCAAGCTCTATACGCTGTTGCATCCATTACACATCTTCGCATCCTTTCATCCACACACACATAATCAATCATTGCCTTCCTTTCATTCAGTTCACCAACCACCCTTCTCATCACTCGCCATGTATACGTGTGTATCATTTTGTGCCTGAAGAGGGTATTGGCTATCACCAACCCCCTCCCGGCACAAATGTCCACTAAAGCACTGCTCCTGTTAATCTGAGTAACATAGAGACAAAGCTGTTTATAGGCCGGCTCCTGGGATATTCCTGCAGTTTATTTTCGTAATATCTCAAGGCACAGTAAATGAAAGAAAAGCATTTGGGAGCCCGTCAGAATATGCTGTTGGCCCAGTCCAAGATTTAGGCCATACCTTGATACCCTGAATGTTTTGTGTTGATAGCTCAAGCCCGTTCATGAGATATAATGGTGCTAAAGGTGGACGATAAAAAATTAATTGACCTTTGGCAGCCATTTTGGGGACCTTGACATTGACCCCGAATGCCCATTTTCGAACTCGGCCAAGAATGTGGCCGTATCTTGATACCCTGAAGATGTCATAAGCCATTCATGAGATATAATGGGAACACACACACACACACACACACACACACACACACACACATTACCTAAATTAGTATCTTTGTATGAGTCAAGCTCTGTACCAGATTAGACTAAATGATTTTTCATTATTAAAAGGAAAAAAAAAAAAAAGTTTAAACAAGACTTGTTCAAACAGAAAAGAGAACCAAGAGGAAAAAAATGCACTGAGTCAGCTGAGGTTTGTTTAGACTACAGCAACACGGGGAAAGTGTACATACTTTGTAAGTACATACTCTGTTCTTTTAGTATTGCAAAATGAATACATACTTTAGTAAAGCAAATTTGGAAAAGAAAAGGGATAAAGGTAAAATGCAAAATGATGATTTCTACCAAGAACTGGTTGAAGTAGAGACTCACAATAGACTGGTTGAACATGTACACAAACTAGAAATGGCTTTCAAAAATGAAATTGATGAAATAAAGAAGCAAATGCACTTGCAAAAGGAAGAAATAGAAAAACTAGGAAGGGAGGCCAATAAGAAAGACACAACCACCAGTGAACTAACAGTGGAATTGAGTACACTTAGGAAGAAAATGAGTGAAATGGCAAGTACAGTAGTCAATCACAAGAGTGTTATGGAAGAGTTCAAAAATGACACAGAGACAATTAGGCAAGTAAGCAGTCTTATAGACCAGAGCAGTGATGCTGAGAAGATAACACAGGTGAATGAAGCTGTGCAAAGCTACAAAAATGATGTGGAAACCACGTATGCTGAAATGGTGAAAGTAAAGAAAGACTTAGAAATAAGGGTGGAGGAAAAAAACATTAAAAAGGAAGTGAAAAGAATAATCCAAAACAATCCAAAGTTAGTCATAGATTCAGTAGATATAAACAAATCTATAGTAATCACTGGTATAGAAGAGGAAGAAGTAAAAAACAAGATCAGAAGAGACAAAAAGGAGATGGCAACTGTAATGAGCTTACTGAAGTAAAGACATAGAGAAACACAAAAGGTTAGGGAAATACGAGAAAAGCAAGACAAGACCTCTAAAGGTGACTTTCCGGAGTGTAAACACTGTGGAGGAGATACTAAAAAATGCAAAGAATCTTATGGAAAAAGAGGAGTTCAAAAATGATGCCTAACACAAGAGGAACTGGAATTACTGAAAGAGAAAAGGGAGGAACCAAAAACAAAAAATGAGGGAAGATCAGAAGAGGAGAAGAAGAAATTTTTTTAACAAAGTAATAGGATTGCAGGTACGAAAGTGGTACACAAACAGAATGGAATAAAAAGGAGGAAGGTAGTAGAACCATGTCATGACAAGTATATAAACAAGATGATAAAGTTGATGTACTCAAATGTGGATGGAATGGTATCTAAATTACTAGAGATGAATGATTATGTCAGAGAAAATGAACCACAAATAATGTGCCTAACTGAAACAAAATTAACACCAAGGATATCCAATGACATACTAAACTTAGAGGAATACAATATATGGAGAAGAGACAGAAATTTAAAAAAAAGGAGGAGGAATTATAATATTAACTAAGAAAAATCTAAAAGTCAATGAAATAAAACTAGATATACCATCACAAGTAGAACTGATTGCAGTAGAGATCAACACATCTGAAGGTAAAGTAATTGTAGCCAATTTGTACATGCCACCCAGATCAAACACATGGGAAAGAGACGAATATGAGAACCTGGCAGAGAGTACAATTCGGAGTTTAAGATCATTACTACATAAAATGGAAGAAAAATCAGAAAGAATTATACTAACTGGGGATTTCAATACAAATATAAATTGGAATACTCTAGATATAATTAGCCAACAAAGCTGTTGGGACCAAAAGCTCCTGGATCTCGTGCAAGAGTTTTTCCTAACGCAACATGTGAAGGAAACCACCAGAAAAAGAGGACTTGATGTACCTTCAGTGCTAGATCTAATATTTACTAGGCAAGAAAATGATATTGACAGTTTAATATATCACCCTCCACTCGGCAAAAGCGATCATGCAGTGCTAAATTATAACTTCAGGATAGCATATGACATAGTAAACAGCAATGACAGTTACAAAAAAAGCCTAAACTATAAAAAGGGAAATTATCAAGACCTAAAGAAGTATTTCTTAGAAGTTGATTGGGAAAATGAGCTTAGAGGACAAGATTTCAATGCTGTATAAAAAAAATTCTGTGAATTTTATGAAATAGGAGTCCAGAAGTACATCCCACAGCACAAAGAAGCAGATAAGAAAATACAGAAGTGGTTCAATACAGAATGTAAAAAATCAAAAGAAGAGATTTGTTGTGGAATAGATACAGAAAACACAATAGTGAAAGGGCGTATAATAATTACAAACAGGCAAGAAACGATTATACAAGAATAAGGAGGGAAGCCCAAAAACAGTTTGAGCAGGATATAATAAATAAAAGTAGTGATCAAGCAAAGCTGTTTTACAGCTATATCAGAAGCAAAACCAAAATAAAAGATATAATACAATCCATTATGGACGAGGGAATCATTATCTACAAGAGAAAGATATTTGTGAAGCACTAAATAAGAATTTCCAATTAGTTTTTACAGAAGAAAAAAATTTTGAGAGGGACTATGTGGAACATGCATGTCCACACATACTACCAGATATACAAATAGCAGAAAAAGTAATACAGGAGGAGTTAAGTAGATTAGACAGAGGAAGAGCAAGTGGTCCTGATGAAATTTCATGTTGGGTATTACGAGAATGTGCAAAGGAGTTAAGTAAACCATTATTTTTAATTTTCAAGAAATCCTTGAGTCAAGGTAAACTACCTGATATTTGGAAAAAAGCAAATATTGTCCCCTTATTCAAGAAAGGAAATAGACAAAATCCACTCAACTACCGACCAGTATCACTGACCAGTGTTGTAAGCAAGGTATTAGAAAAGCTTATAAGAAAAGCTTGGGTAAATCATCTAGAAGAACACAGTATGATAACAGAAAGACAGTTTGGTTTCAGAAAAGGAAAATCATGTGTTACTAATCTGTTGAGCTACTATGACAGAGTAACAAACACAATACAGGAAAGGGAAGGATGGGTGGACAGTACCTATTTAGATTTCAAGAAAGCTTTTGACACAGTACCACACCAAAGACTTTTATGGAAACTGTACCATCAAGGAGGAATTCGAGGCAAACTGTTTTGTTGGATGCAAGACTTTCTCATAAAAAGAGAAATGAGAACAGTACTAAGAGGAAACTACTCATCATGGAAAGAAGTGACTAGTGGAGTACCACAGGGTTCAGTGCTGGCACCAATCATGTTTTTAGTGTATATAAATGATATAAACAGTAACACTGGAAACGAGAGCTATCTGAATATGTTTGCAGATGATGCAAAAATACAAAGGAGAATTACTAGCACAGACTCTTGTAAAGAGCTACAAGAAGAATTAAATAAACTTCATGAATGCAGTAGTACATGGCAAATGGAATTCAATGTGGACAAGTGTCATGTAATCAAGTTTGGTAAAAGTGGAAAAAGACCTGATTGGGATTATAAGTTAGGAAATAAAACCCTATACACATCAGAAAGAGAGAAAGATCTAGGTGTGATTATCAATAACAGACTATCTCCGGCTGACCACATCAGCGAGAAGGTACGGAACATGTATACACTGCTTGCAAATATGAGAATAGCATTCACATACATAAATGAAGACATGCTAAGAAGGATAATAACATCATTCATTAGACCAACCCTGGAATATGCATCAGTAGTCTGGAGTCCTCATCTCAAAAAGCACATAGACAAGATTGAAAAAGTTCAAAGGGCCGCTACAAGATGGATACCAAGCTTAAGGGACCTAAGCTACGAAGAAAGACTAAATAAACTGAATCTACCAACACTACAGGAGAGAAGGAAAAGAGGTGACATGATAATGCTATATAAGTGCATATCAGGGAAGGAGAAAATAGACATAAATGATTACTTAACATATGGAGAAGCATCAGCAAGAGGACACTGCAAAAAACCGCATAAGAAGAGAGGTGATAAAGACGTAAGGAAATTCAGTTTCTCAAACAGAGCAATTGATCAATGGAATGCACTACCGAATGAAATAGTGTGTGCCAAAACAATTAACAAATTTAAGGATGTGTACGATAAATATGGTTTAAGACATGGGACAGTATGAGCTTGACTCATTCCTGTAAAGATACAACTAGGTAAGAACAATTAGGTAAGGTACGAACCTTACACACACACACACACACACACACACACACACACAGGTAGGCAAAAACATTATCGCTCTGCCTACTCAAGAGGGGCGAAAACAACAGTATTGAAATAAAATGTGATGCACTGTACTGTGCAACTGAACACATTTATTTACACTGTGATGAACTGTTAATGAAATCTTACGTTGTATTAGGAAACAAGTATCCTAGTTACGTAATCTTCAGTTTTGGAGTTTGAATTCAGAAGTAAGAAGGTTAGCTAGGAGAGATAAAAGAAGATGTGTGGATGAAAAGGTTGCAGAGACTGATATCTTAATAAACAAAAATGATGGACAGAGTCAAAGAATAGCATATGAATAGATTAGAGAACTGAGTGGTAATGCAGGTAAACGCAAGGAAATACCAGTTAGAGACAGGGAAGGAAATTTATTGACCAAAGATGGAGATATTAAAAATAGATGGAAAGAGCATTTTGAGACAGTTCTTAATAGACCAATACCACCAGAAGAGGATATACCGTCTGCTCAGGAAGATTTAAATATAGAAACAGGAGAGTTGAGGCTTGCAGAAGTGGAGAAAGCAGTACAACAGTTAAAGAATTATAAGGCACCAGGGGAGGATGGTTTATTTCCGGAAATGTTTAAAGTGGAGGGGGATAGATTAATAATGATCTTGACCAAGCTATTCAATAAGATATGGGTGACGGGGTTACTACCATCAGTTTGGAAGAATGGTGTAATTGTTAAAGTTCCGAAGAAGGGAGACCTGAGTGAATGTGGTAATTGGAGGGGAATCTCTTTGTCACCGATAGCTTTGAAAGTTTTCAGTAGAGTGTTGTTAAATAGGTTGGAGCCGGTGGTTGAGGGTATTCTGAGGGATGAACAGGCTGGTTTTAGAAAGGGACGTGGTTGCAATGATCAGATCTTTATAGTTAGGCATCTGATGCAGCAAGTTAATGAAATGAGAGTACCGTTAAGTCTTTGTTTTGTTGATTTTGAAAAGGCTTTTGATAGTGTTTCGAGAGAGACTATGGGGAAGATCATGAGACATTATGGAATACCAGAGGAGTTTGTGAGGGTCATTATGAACATGCATGAGGACACATTTTGTAAAGTGATGGTTGATGGTTGAGTGATTCGTTTGAAGTCAAGTCCGGAGTAATTCAAGGTGGTTTTCTATCGCCTTTACTATTTATATTGGTCATTGATTACATTATGAAACGCGTTGGAACAGAAACCGGTGCAGGTATACTTTGGGAAGAGAACAGGAAACTTTTGGATTCTGATTATGCAGATGATATAGTTTTGAATTGTGATGGGCCAGAAGAGATGCAGAGAGTGTTGGACTGTTTGGTGAGTGAAGGTCGCAAGGTGGGTTTGGTTATTAATTGTGGAAAAACTGAAATAATCAATATGAATATGGAAAATGCGCAGGAATGTGTAATTGGAGGTATGGTTGTAAAGCAAGTTGATAGGTTTTAAATATTTAGGTACTTATTTAGCCAAGGATGGTTCTTTGAACTTTGAATTCGAGGAAAGGTTAAAGAAGGCTAATCAGGCAATGAGAATGCTTAAAAATATTTGGAATAATAAAAATTTTTCTGTGCATACAAAAATCAAACTTTATAAGGTAATGGTTAGGAGTATCTTAATTTATGGACACGAGTCTTGGTACAGCACAGTGACAATGGAAAATAAATTCTTGGTGTTTGAAAATAAAGCACTTAGAAGAATATTAGGAGTTAAGTGGTGGGAAAGGATACCAAATAGTAGAATCAGAGAAATAACGGGAGTGCAGCCGATCGATGAATATGTTAGATTCTCACGATGGAAGTGGCTAGGACATGTGTATAGGAGACAGGGAATAGTACGAGGTACACCAGGGTGGGTGGTACTTGGTAGGAGAGGTAGAGGAAGGCCAAAAGAGACGTGGGTGAGGACAATGAGACGGGAAGCTGGAGATGAGTGTTGGGGAGATCTTGAGGAGTTAGCACAAGATAGGATGTGGTGGTGTGAGTTCATCGAGGCCCTATGCATCCCCGAGGGTGCCACAGGAAATGATTGATTGATTGATTGATTGTATATGTCTTGATTGGTACCAGTTTTTGTACTCATTCATATTCTAACACTACTTTAATCTGCAATTTATTATTTGGCACAGGAAATCTTGAACGGATATAATACGAGATTTTGATGGGATAAAATAAAACGGTCTTCAAATTCAGACTCAGTGCACTTAAATTGAGAATAATTCCTAGTGCTGGCTTCGTTTTACTCTCTCTCTCTCTCTCTCATCATCATCATCATCATCATCATCCGGGCTTCCTTTCCCACCCTAGGGCAGTGTGAGGAGCAGCATGTCCAGACAGGCCAAATTTGCCCAGTCCAATGGGCCACGCTTCCATTCACTTACCATTCAAGCCCCCGAAATCCTGGCTCTATCAGATACGACAAAAAATTAGCCACGTTCTGTCGTTTCACATAAACGTGTCCGATAGAGTCAATTTGGACGCTGCCACGTTAAAAAGGGGTGCCAAATCCCTGAACATGCTCTTCTCCTCACAATATTCATTCAACCATCTCAATTTCTTGTCAGTTCCCTATCCTCATCTACTTCCAAACCTCTCTTCCTCACACACTCATCCACCATACCACTCCACCTTCTCATTGGCTTACCTCGCCTGCTCCCTCCTTCAAATTTGCTCAGATTTATCTTCTTCACCACTATTGTTATCCATTCTCTCCACATGACCATACCATCTCAGCACACTCTCTTCTATTCTGGTGTCCATAGACTTCCTCACTCCACATCTTTCACGAATCACATTATTTCGTATCCTATCCACCCTCTATACTCCACATACATTCCTCAGCAGTCCCATCTCCACTGCTCTTACTCTTGACTTGTCATTTTCATGCCACACCATAGTCTCACATCCATATGTTAAAGCTGGTACTAACACTCCTTCATCTAAGCCTCGTGCAGCTGCAACACTCAAGTCTCTGTTTTTTATCAAGGCATTCATTGCACCAGCTACTTTTCTTCCTTGTCACTCTACTTTCCACTTCTTTTGCACATTTTCCTCTCTCTTCTATCACTGTACCCAGGTATTTGAACTCTCTCACCAATTCCAGTCTCTCTCCATTCACTGCAACATCGCACTGGGAGTCACCTTCTTTCAAATACCATCATTTTACTCTTTTCTACATTTACTCTCCAGGCACGACACTCACAGACATCAGCAAAACTCTGCAATAACCTACCAAGTTCTTGTCCGGTAGAGTATTTGCAAGTAGTACTGCATCATCAGCATACAACAAATTTGAGATATTCCATACATCACCATTCATTACCAACGCCATCCCCCTCTCCATTACTCGTGTGTTTACTTCTCTCATCACCCTATCCATATATATATTGAACAACCATGGGGACATCCCACAACCTTGTCGCACGCTCACATCGATCGTGAACCATTCACTTAGATGCCCATTAACCCTTACACATGCTTCACTACCATCATAAAAACTCTTGACGGCACCTAGCAGCTTACCATCTACACCATACATGCGCAGAACTCTCCACAATCCCTCTCTGTTTACTTTGTCGTATGTTTTTTCCAGATCCATGAATGCCATAGACACCTTATCGTCCTTCTCACAAGCCTTCTCTGCTATCTTTTTCACTGCAAATATTTGATTCACACATCCTCTGCCACTCCTGAAGGCACCCTGTTCATCACACTAGGACTTCAGATATCTCTCTTACTTTCTCTTTAATAATTCTTCCATATACCTTCCCTACCACACTCAATAGTTGTATGCCACGATAATTCTTGCACTCACTTTGCTCACCTTTATTTTTGTACAGGGGTACAATCACAGCCTTTTTCCACTCTGCTGACACACCTTCTCTCAATCATGCCTTCTTACATATCTCCAACAAGCACTTCATTCCACTCTTTCCACTACACTTAATAATCTCTGCATACACCTCATCATTCCCAGCTGCTTTCCCATTTTTCAGCCACTTCACAGCACTCTTCACCTGTGCGAGTGTCACGTCTCTTGGCACTTCGTTCCTTCTCTGCACACCCCTAAAACCAGTCATGTTTACAGCCACTCTCCTCTCTATTCCCATTCATTATGCTTTCAAAATATTCTTTCCATCTGGTCCTTACTTCATCCCCATGAGTTAATAATCTACCACCTACATCCTTCACACAATCACATTTCTTTCTGCTTTCACTTCCACATTTCCGCACCTCTTTCCAGAATAACTTCCTATTTTCAGAGTAGTTTGCATTCATTTTTCTTCCTAGATCATCATTTACCTCCTTCATTTTACTCTTCACTAGTCTCTCTGCGTGCTTCCCGCTCTCAATATATTCATTTCTAATTTCAACTGAACCTCTGTCCTGTAACCACGTTAGCCACTTTTTCCTTTTTTCCTCCACTGCTCTCTTAACCATCATCCAACCATGCCATACCTTTCTTCTTTGTTGTTATTCTTGCCGCAACACACACCGCTTTAGCATTTCTAGGCATTCTCTATATGCATTCTACAGGCTGTCCAGATCCATTTCTTTCCAGTTCACTGATTCTATCTCCTCCCCTACTATCGTCCTGTATTCATCTGCCATTTCTCTGATCCTCAACTTCTCAACTTTCAGTCTTTCACCCTGACTGCTCCTCACTCTCCTGATCCACCTCACTCCCCTCAGCTTGATCTTGCATACCACAATCATATGATCTAACCAGACATGGGGTAATAGTAACAGTAATAGACAATTACAGGGTTTTCAAAGTAATAGTAATAGTAATAGAGCACATGTTCCTGGCTGTAATAGTAATTGTAATAGTAATAGAAGGCAAAGTAATAGATAATTGTATATTACTTTGCCATTACAGACACTTCTTTAATACCGTTTACCATAATCAATAAAAACAGCCTTCTTGCCTTAGTTACCTGTTGGCTGCTCTCCAAGCTGCAGGTACACCGCAGGAGACCGTGGAGAATGGAGAGTGGTCAACAGGCCATCAGGTGATCTAGACACACTTGTGCATTCAGTGGAACAGCCTCCCAACGATAATGAAAATAAAAACCATTTTCAATTTAATTAATACCGTTATCATAAATAATATATTAATAGTAATAGTAATACTAATAGATGACCAAGTAATAGTAATAGTAATTGATGACCACTAAAGTAATTATAATAGTAATATAATAGAGAAATTGAAAATAATAGTAATAGTAATGGTAATAGAAACCCAGTAATAGACCCCATGCCTGGATCTATAGTCGGATTCCCGCCCGTTTGCAGCTGAGGTGTGACCCGCACCTGTGGACAATGGTGCCACGTTTCCCCAACTCGCGATGTGAAAGGAAGCTATTTATGTACAAGGCATCACAAATTCGATAAATTCAGATGAATAAAACTTACACTTGTGTATTTTGATGGATGAATCAACAGTAATCTTATTATGCATAAAATATTTATACAGTAACACAGAAACATGGCATACATATTGTACAGTGTTGCTAAAAGATATTGTAGTCACTTTTAATGGTTTTTAGCGTAGTTTTAGGGTGGGTAATAATATCACAGTTATGGATATAAGATAATGAGCCTGAAAAAAGAAGAAATATGCCAATATCCAAAGTAAAAGAAATAATTCATGTAATTCTTGTGAGTGGCAATACTTACACACCCATCTGGCCTAAAATAAAGTACGTACCCCTCCGTACAGGTGTTGTTTCTTTTTCTTCTGTTTTTCTGCCTTCTGTGAGAGATAGAGGAATAGGCCTATTGGGGACACCTCTTAAAAAAAAGCGCGCCAAGACAAATACCTCAAGGGTGGTGTGGAAATGATGTCAAATTTACAATATATACAATATTATGTAAAAGAAAATATCAAAAATGTCTCTTGCAATAAAAGAGAGAGAGAGAGAGAGAGAGAGAGAGAGAGAGAGAGAGAGAGAGAGAGGCATGCATTGAATGCATTGTCGGCATCACTAAATATAACAAAACCAAATTAACAAATGAAAGCACAATTATAAATAACTTATAAAAGAATCAAAAGTACTCAGGGTGGCTCACATTTCCCGCCAGGAGAGAGAGAGAGAGAGAGAGAGGTCTGTCACTGCCTTCTTTGTATTCATTTGTTCCTTTGTACATACTGCACACACTGATATACATTGTTCCTATTGATGCACATATATCTATACACGTAATTTCTCTCTCTCTCTCTCTCTCTCTTCTAATAATGACCACGTGGTAGGTGAATCCAGCCACCCCTTCCCCTCTCCTCCCTTCTTAATCCCTCCTGGGTGTCTCAGGTCAAATCCCCCTTCACACTTCCCCTCCCCCCTGGACCACCACCCCAACAAACCCACATTCACACTCCCACCCACACCTACACCCACACCCCACTACGTCGGGGTGTATGAATCAGTAACGTAACAAACCTCTCAGCAGACAGTAACTTTGACACTCCATCTACTACTAAATATAACAAAACCAAATTAACAAATGAAAGCACAATTATAAATAACTTATAAAAGAATCAAAAGTACTCAGGGTGGCTCACATTTCCCGCCAGGAGAGAGAGAGAGAGAGAGAGAGAGAGAGAGAGAGAGAGAGAGAGATAACGGTATAGAAAACGTGGCAACACTGTACACAGGTGCGGGCCACACCACAGCCGCAAACGTGCGCGAGTCCTACTATAACAGAACTCCATATCGTCCTCTCACGGCCCTCGTATCAGCAACCATTCCCAGCATTGGCCTCTCTACAAGCACGTTCAGGCTTCTTTCAACACGATCCCCGTTCCCTCTATACCATGTATATTTATGTGCATCTTTGTGTTTGAAATAAGAGTTACAAATGCACAATCTCCTCTCCTGACACATATTCTTCAGTCGCAAATATTTATGATGATACTACGGGAAATATTCTTGGTAAAATAACCATTAGTAAGGACGACGTATTGAAAGAAATTAGTAAGTTAAAACCTCATAAATCACCAGGTCCGGACTATATATGCAAAAATTATAAAGGAAACCAAAGAACAAGTGTCAGCCACTTTTAATATTAAATAATGACTTTTTAAATTCAGGAGACGTTCCAGAGGCGTAAAAGACAGTAAACGTAGTGCCCATTTTTCAAAAGGGTGATAAAGCAACTGCATCGAATTATAATCATCGTCCGATAAGTCTAACATCAATAGCAGGAAAAATGTTAAGAGTCAATTTTGGCAAAAAAGATGAGAAAACACTTAGACAGATTTAACCTTATAAATGAAAGTAAGCACGGATTCAGCGAAGGACGATCCTGCCTCACAAACCTGTCATTCTTCTCAGAGGTCTATAAGGCAGTAGATAGCAACAAACCTGGACTTTAGCAAAGCTTTTGATAGGGTCCCACACGAAAGGTTTGTTAGAAAGGTTCCAGCACACGGTATAGACGGCGGTATCTTAAAATGGATAGAATCCTGGCTGAAGGGATGAAAGCAGAGAGTATTAATAAATGGAACTAAGTCGGATTGGGGATTAGTTATTCATAAATGCTGAAAAATATTATGTAAATATAGTTTCAGTCATACAGGTAAAAAACTTAACCATGGGTAATAACATTTTAAAAATTTGTCTAAAAACAATGTCATAAGCTTCACAAAGACGTCTCTTATTTTTTTTATACAGCACTTGTTAAAAAAAAAAAAAAAGAATAAAGAAAAAGTTTTAAACGACACATATCTAGCAAAGCATAACAACCCGGAACTTAAGGTGTTTCCCCTGCTGGGTTGGGAAGAAGTATACTTGCCGATTGTTTCTTTTTGTGCCAACTATAGGGCGTTAGAATATGACGCGATTTACATCGCAACTTTTCCATATAGAACACTACATGCATTTAACACAACATCCGCGTTACTGAACAATGAACATAAAATATATTTGATGGCATATTCCATGAGTAGGTTAATGACCAAAGCGGCCTATCACATATCGTTAAGTGGGTAAGACATTTTGTCAGTCCAGTAACACCAGAAATATCCCTCAATATCCCAGACTCAAGAGTAATACAACACAGTAATAAAATGCTTGAAATTCAAAGCCGTCTGGTAGTAGTAGTAGTAGTTGTTCCCTAGGCAAGGCCGAACAACCCCAAGGCCATGGCCGAGACTGGGCATTCCCACAGAGCTCTCAAAGAGTGTATGTTGTGTTGTTGGCGTAGGTGATTGTGTGCAATGCAGTATTCCATAATGTGGTTAATAGTATGGGGTGCTGTGCTGCATCCTGGACAGGCATCAGCGAAGGCATCATCCAGCCTCCTCTGGTAGCTTAAGAGGGCTGGATGGTGCCCACAACTCAGCCTGGCCAGGTGGACCCTGTTCTCACGAGGAAGATAGGATTCAGAAGGGTGGATGTCAGGGGGCCGTGCATGCAGCTGTGTGTTGTCTTTAAGTGACTGAATGGAGCGGCGAGTGATCTGAGTGTGGATATGCTTCTGGAAGCTTGTCTGAGGTGGGTGAGGGGGTAGAGATGACAGTATTTGTGTATGGTATCGTGTGCTGGGTGTTGTTTTGATGTTCCTTGGTGTGGGTGGATGTGCTGCCATGTACTGTAGTGGATGTTGTGGGTTTGTGGAGGCTGCAGCAAGAAACTGGGTGCCTCTCATGTCTAGGTGATCCTTGACTTTGAGCACTTTGGTTTCTTGATGTAGGTGGTCTGTGGGTGTAGTAGCTGTGCAGCCTGTGATTATTTTTAGGGCCTTGTTCTGTATGGTTTGTAGAGTGTTGTAGTGTGTTTTGGTGAGGTTAGAAGCCCAGGCAGGGCTTGCATAATTCATCACTGAACATATGTATTGTTTGTATACTGTGGTGGTGGTTTCTTTGTTGTGTCCGAATGTTGTATGGGCAAGTGACCTCAAAGCATTGAGTCTTGGTGTTATTTTATTTTTAATGTTTGTGATGTGTTGTTTAAATGACACTGATTTATTTATGTTACACCAAGGATTTTGTGTGTGTGTGTGTGTGTGTGTGTGTGTGTGTGTGTGTGTGGGTGGTAGGGGAGTGTTGTTTATGGTGAGGTGTGGGATGTGACTGTGTTCTGCAGTCTAGTTTGTGAGGAGAGTCATTGTAGATTTGGCTAGGGCTATTTTGAGCCTGTTTGTGGTGAACCATTCATATAGTGTGTTGAGGTAAGGTTGAATGATGTGTGCAGCAATGTGGTGCGTACATGTAAGTGTTATATCATCTGCATAGGAAGCTATGTGTATATGTGGTGTGTGGGGTGTGGGTATGTCGTGCATGTATAGGTTAAAGAGTGTAGGGGACAATACAGATCCTTGGGGGACGCCGTTTGTGAAGTTTCTGATGTTAGAAGACTGACCGGCAAATGTTACGTATGCACATCTACCTGCTAAGTAGTTTGCCAGCCATCTTTTTGTGTTATTGTGCATGTTTGTGTTGAGTATTTTGTTTGTGAGGTTCTTGCGGGTGATGGCATCAAAAGCTTTGCTAATGTCTAGTGTGATTAGGAGTGTTCTATGTGGTGGCCTAGCTGAATTCATGCCATCGAAAACTCTGTGTGCAAGGTCTGTAAGAAGGGTGTTTGTGGAGTGTAGTGGCCTAAAGCCATGTTGTGACTGGGCTAGGGGAATGTGAGGTGTGACTAGTTGTAGTACCAGTCGTTCAGTGACTTTAGAGGGGGTGCAGAGAAGTGTGATGGGGCTGTGTGAGGAAGGTAATGTGGGGTCTTTGTTGGGTTTATGGATAGTGATGATATTGCCATGCTTTCAGATGTTGGATATTATGTTGTATGAGTAGCTGTAGTATGATATGTTGGTGAGTGTTTGTATGCCTTGTGGTCCTAGGTGTTTAAGGTGAATGTTGCTTATGTTGTCTGGTCCACAGGCAGATGAGTGCTTGAGGTTGTTAATGACGTGCTTCGTCTGGTTGTAAGTGAAAGGTGCGTAGTCTGGGTCTGTGGGGAACTGTCTCTTATGTCGGATGATACGTCGGTCTTCGGGATGTGGGTTTAGATGGCTGACCTGTGAAAAGTGATTGATGAGAGTGTTTGCTTGTTGTCTGTTTGAGGATATGATGTTTGTTGTTGTGATGGCAGCATGTGATTGTGTGGTGTTGCTGTTGGAAATTGTGATGCTGTTTAGTGTTTTGTAGAGTTTGCTGATGTTTGTTTTGTGGTCAAGTGTTTGGAGGTAATTTTTCCAGTTTAATGTTTGCTGTTCTGATATTTTATTGTTTATCTGAGTGTTGAGTTCTTGTATTTGTTGTGTGGTGTCTTGTGTATGGGGTGTTGGGGAGTGTCGCAGTGTGTCCCGTTGTCTGATAAGGCCTTGAATTTCTGGTGTGAAGTTGGGGTTGTGTCTCTTTCTGTTGCCTCTAGGGATGTGTCTTTTGTCTGCATTTTGTATAATTGTATTGAAAGTGTGCACAGCGGTGTTGATGTTTGTGATGCGTGTACTGTTTAGTGTTTCAAGATGTTCTGTTTCAGTTACAAAGGCCTCCCAGTTGGTTTTCTTATAATTAGTGTATGTGTGTTTGTGGCCAGCTGGGGTGATTCTGGTTTTGGCAGTGATCATGATTGGGTGATCAGAACCTAGGGTTTTGACCACTCTCCATGATGAAGTGGGGGCAAGGTTTGGGGAGCAGAAGGTGATGTCTGGAGATGATGGGAGGAAGAGGGCTTCGTGTGGGATATGGGTATGTTGGTCTAGGCTGTTTAGTATGAAAAGATGATCTGTCTGGGATTGTAGTACCAGCCCTCTGTCTGTGTCAGGGTTGTTGACATGCCAGGCCGACGACTTGACATTGAAATCACCACCCAGGATGATGTTGGGTATGTTAGTGATGTGGTGTATTTGTGGAGAGTAATTGTGTGGTACTGCGGGGGACGATTGGGGGGGAATGTATGTGTTAGCGATTGTTATGTGTGATTTGTTACAAGTGTGTATTTCAATTGATTGTATTTCTGTTGAGGTGTCATGTGGGGGGAGAAGTGATTTTGTGTGTGCACTGGTATGTGTAAAGTTGATGGATTTGTGTACCATGGTGATGAGTCCACCGCCACCACCATCAGCCCGGACTTGTTGAATGGTGGTGAAGTTATGAAATGTCAGTGTTTTCTGTGCTCTGTGTAGTTTTGTTTCTTGTAAGATGGCAATGTGTATGTTCTGTTATTTGATGAACTGTGTGAGTTCATGTTTTTTGGTGTTTATGCCATTTATGTTTAATTGAAGGATGTTTATGTTGCAATAAAGGAGATGAAAACAGGGAAAGCTGCAGGTATGGATGGGTGTGCTGTGGAATGCCTGAAGGGTGGTGAAGTGACTATTGTTGACTGGTTAGTAAGATTGTTGAATGTGTGCTTTGTGAAAGGTATGGTGCCAATTGACTGGGCAAGTGCTTGTGTGGTCCCGTTGTATAAAGGCAAGGGTGATAAGTATGAATGTACTAGCTTTAGTGATATAAGTCTGTTGAGTGTTGTAGGTAAGGTGTATGGTAGAGTGTTAATTATGAGAGTTAGAGAGGGTACAGAGGGAGTAATTGGTGATGGGCAGTGTGGCTTTAGGAGAGGGAGGGGATGCGTGGATCAGGTGTTTGCTGTGAGACAAGTGTGTGAAAAGTATTAAGCGAAAGGCAAGGATGTCTTTTGGGCATTCATGGATTTAGAGAAAGCGTATGATAGAATTGATAGGGAGGCTTTGTGGACTGTTGTAAGATTGTATGGATTTGATGGTAGGTTACTAAAAGGGGTGAAAAGTTTTTATCTAAATAGTAGAGCGTGTGTAAGAGTGGGAAATGCTGTGAGTGATTGGTTTCCCGTGAGAGTGGGGCTGCAACAGGGATGTGTGATGTCGCCTTGGTTGTTTAATATTTATATGGATGGTGTTGTAAGAGGCGTGAATGCAAGTGTTTTAGATGGAGGTCTGAGTCTGGTGAATGTCGATGGTGGAGAGTGGAATCTTAAGCAGCTGCTGTTTGCAGATGATACTGCACTGGTGGCTGATTCAGAGGAGAGATTGAGACAGTTGGTAGAGGAGTTTGGAAGGGTGTGTGAAAGGAGGAAATTGAAAGTAAATGAGAATAAGAGTAAAGTGATGATGTGTATGAGGTTGGTAGATGGTAGGGGGATGAATATAGTTTTGAATGGTGAGTTGCTTGAGGAGGTGGGGTGTTTTAAATATTTAGGGTCGCATGTTGCTATGAATGGAAGAATAGATGCAGAAGTGAAGTTTAGAGTAAATGAAATAGGAAAGGTGTTGGGAGGAATGAAAAAAGTGTTTAGATGTCGTTCGCTTAGAATGGATGTAAAGAGTATGCTGTATGAAGGTGTTGTGGTACCGACTGCATTATATGGGGCGGAAAACTTGGAATATGGGTGTAGCAGAGAGGAAAAGTTTGAATGTAATGGAGATGAGGTGTCTGAGGAGTATGTGTCGAGTGATGTGTATGGATCGAGTGCGAAATGATGAAGTGCGAAGGAGAACTGGAGTTGTTCGGGAGATGGCTGGTAGAGTTAAGCAGAGGGTGTTGCGATGGTTTGGGCATATGGAGAGAATGGATAATGAGCGATTGGTGAAAAAGATAACTAGATCTGATGTGAGAGGTGTAAGGCTGAGAGGGAGACCACGAATAGGATGGATGGACAGTGTGAAGAAAGCGCTGGATGCGAAAGGGATGTCTGTTGAGCAAGGAAGAGTGGCTGTGTGTGACAGAAATAAATGGAGAGAAATTGTGAATGAGTAAATGATGACGCAGCCCTGAGGGGATACTCTCCCGCATTTGGTCTGATTAGCTAGTCAGGTCAGGTGCGAGTAAGGGGATGGGTCTATTATGATGTGGCAGGGGTAAACCAGCTCTGCTGTCGGGCCCTGCTGCGGATGTCACTGATTGCACTGTGCAGTTGACCCATGTGTGGTGTGGTGCGGTGAGGATCTGTCTCTTTTCCCCTTTGGGGCTAAGATGCTAAAGACTGTGTTTGAATGGATGAGTAAATGGGGAGTGTGTCGTCCTGTCTCGCCTACCTCCCTTTCCATGGGGGAAGCAGCCTAGGTATAAAGACAGATAGACAGATGTTTATGTTGTGTGAGCGATGTGTGTTGGCTGCTGCAGCACGGGGGGAGGTTGTGTGGGTGGAGGGGAAGGGGTAGGAGGAGGTTGTGATGGAGGTAAGGGTTGAGGTGGATTAGGATGGGTTGGGATGGGAGGAGTTGGGGGACTGGATGGTGTGGGAATGATTTTTTTTTTTTTTAATGCAAGGAAGAAGGAACCAAAGGCCATGAGCCCGCAGTAACAGTTCCCTCCAAGAGAAAAACAAAATACAATGGAGAGCCAAATTCAAGATCCGATCATTTTGAGATGCCTGGACACACTGCGTTTGAAAGACTGGAGATCATAGGCAGCAGGAAATACAGACAGAGGGAGACAGTTCCAGAGCTGACCTGTTGCATAAATGAAAGACTGGGAGTAATGGTTAACTCTTGCATTAGAGAGTTGGACAGAAAAGGGATGAGAGTTTGCTGCCAGACGGGTGCTATGCACCCGTCATAGAGGTGGAGGAATGCAAGCAGACAGTTCAGAGGAGCAGTGACCATTAAACTAGCAATAGAAAAGAGATAAAGATGCAACAGTGCGGCAAAGAGACAGAGGTTGAAGGGAGTCAGTAAGAGGAGGAGAGTTAAAGAGACGAAAAGCCTTTGACTCCACCCTATTGAGAAGGGCTGTATGTGGGGAGCCTCCCCACACATAAGAGTTGTACTCCACACAGGGGCGGATAAAACCCCTGTATAGAGTCAACAATTGTGCAGGGGTAAAGAAAGAGCAGAGTCGGCTTAGCACACCCAATCTTTTGGAAGTAGATTTTACAAGAGATGTAATATGATCTTTCCAAGATAAGTCCCAAGTAAATGAAACCCCAAGCATGTTCAAGGATGATGCAGGATTAAGCTGAATATTATTAAACATTAGTGGGTATACCTGTGGAAGATTTTGTTGGGTTGATAGGTGTAAGAACTGAGTCTTAGATGCATTAAAAACAACCATATTATTTTTACCCCAGTCAGAGATATGAGCCAAGTCAGACATTAGGTGTGGGTTTGGCTGTGGAGGCGTGAAGGAAGTAGGAGTAGGATTGGAAGGGGGGTTGATGGGTGGGGGGAAGGAGCATACGGAGCAGGTCCAGGTGTTTAGGTAATGTTTTCTGGATGCAAGTGTTGTCAGGTGTAATGGGTCCAGCTCTTGCAGGAATTGCACTGAATTGAACCCTTTGTCTGTCGGCTTGATGTGATAGGTTTTGAGCATGTTGGACATATGTATTTGTTGGTGGGTTCTGGATTGCTCTCAATGTTCCCAGCTAGAAGAAGTCGTCGAGAAATGACAGCCGGGTAGTCATTTCTCGGTTTAGAAAAAACGGTGTTGTTGTGTGTGTTGTGTTGGGAAATGTGGTACTTGCCCAGGCGACCGAAGCCACTCCCAGGTACTCGAGCCCCGTGAGGGGCCAGGGGGTTTTACGGTGGTTTAGCCCCCATGCTGTCCTCCTTTTCTCTTCGACAGCCTCTGGGGGTAGACCCACGACGAAGACGCCACCGCTTCAGGTCTAGCCGTCTGGTTAAATGGTTTAGTTACTTAATTCACACATCATTAAGCTTGTTCTGTTAATTAATTTCTTTGGTACTGAAGATTAATCACTGACTGCAGGATGTTTGTACAAAACATACTGCATTATAGAAACGGTGTACCAACTGTTGAATTGTTCGGTATATGACTGACGTACAGACGTTGGAAAAACTTCGTTTCCTTTTCCGTGGACTAAGATGTTTGTAACACTGCTCGATGGAGAAGTATCCCCTCCTCCTCCCTTCCTCAAAGTCCCACACTCCCACCCAACTCCCCCACTTTTCTCTCCGACCCCATAACCCCACCCAGTACCCTCCATACTCTCGCTCACAGCCAGCTAGGGGCTTCTGTCCTTCAAGCACTTCTCTGATTACGTGTAGTCCGAACAACTAATAAAGGAATAGTACAGTATATATCATAAACCAAGTTAGGAAAAGGTTTACTACACTGTGTGTGTGTGTGTGTGTGTGTGTGTGTGTGTGTGTGTGTGTGTGTGTGTGAGAGAGAGAGAGAGAGAGAGAGAGAGAGAGAGAGAGAGAGAGAGTTAAAAGACAGGTAGCGACAGGCAGAGCGGGAGAGTAAGTGGAATAATGAGAAATGAGAGGGCAGTTACGGAGAAAATAAATAGGGGAGAGGCAAGGAGAGAACAACGAGAGTTAAGAAAAGAGACAGAGATTGAGAAGAAGACAGTGAGAGGTGAAATGAGATACAAGCACTGTGAAAGGGAAAGAGAAAAGGAAGATGTGAATCGAAAGGCTGGGAGACAGGGAAGTAGAGACAAAAGGGGAGACAGCTGAGAGAAAATGGGAAAGGAGCAAACATTGAAATAGGGATAACAAAAGGAGAAAGTGGGAAAGAGAGCTACGGAACGGAATACAGAGAACGAAAATGAGAAAAATTAGAAAAGGAGGCAAAGTAACAGGGAGGAGGAAGAAAGTGTGTTATTCTGGCAAGGACGCAGGGAAAGAACTAAGCATAAGACGAAAGCATTGAGGCTGAGTAGAACGAATGACATTCAAGTAAAAAGGGAGGGAGAGAAACAGAGAAATTTGCGGAGAGAAAGTAGAGATTAAGGGTGGCAAGAAAATAGTTTTATTTTTAGGGCAAGAAAGAGGAGGGGGATGTTAAGAAGGGAAGACAAGGGGAGGGAGAGGGAGGGAGGAAGGGAGGGAAAGACAGTGGGAAGAGCGGAATGAAAGAAGAGATTTCGAGTGACAGGGAGAGACGGAGAGAGGAGAGAGAAGAGAGAAAAAGGTGCATGCAGTTATTACTGGGCAGTGAAGAAAATGGATTTAGTACAAGAAAAAAACACGGAGAGAGTAACGGAGAAAAAAAGGTAACACATGTAATAAATGAAAAAAAGTAAGACAAAGTTGTGACAGAAAGGGAGAAAGAAGAGTGAGGTAAGGAGGGAGTGACAGAGGGGGAGAGAGATGAAGGAAAGGAAAGAGAGAGGGAGGAAGGTAGGGGCTGAGCAGATACCTATAAAAAGAGGGGAAGGAGGGAAAAGGAAACTGGGGATGAGACAAAGGATCCAGAGAGAGAGAGAGAGAGGGGGGGGCAGTACAAAGACAGGCACAGGCAGATCGGTCGACAAATATTCAGAAAGTGTGCTTTTGTGAGTGTGTGTGTGTGTGTGTGTGTGTGTGTGTGTGTGTGTGTGTGTGTGTGTGTGTGTGTGTGTGTGTGCTTCCATCCCTGTGTCACTTCTATAACATCGTTCCATTTTTTCACCTGCCTGTATTCCTCCTCTCTGCTTCTGTTTCTCCTCTCACTCACTTTTTTAAATCAGTATTTCTCAGGATTGTTCTTACCATTCCAAGTCTCTCTCTCTCTCTCTCTCTCTCTAGGAATAGAGATTGTTCTCACAGTCTATGTCTCCTTAATACGGCCACTTCCTGAGTTGCTGTGGAATTTTGGTCGCTTGAAAAAGACATACGTCGACTGAAAAATAGTTCAGGAGACTAAGGTATCAGGTTCGCCTGAGGGCTGTGGGACTTTTTTAGTAGAAACTCGTAGACTACGAGGTCAGCTCATTAAAGTGTTTAAAATCTGAATGGGTTTCACAATCATTGCATAGAAAGTCGCTTACTCTTAACACTGACTCGGCACACAACAATGGTTGGAACATGTAAATGAGAAAATTTACCAGCAGAATTACGTGAACACTTTTTCACGTGCAAGATCTGTTCCACATGGACCTGACTCAACATGGACTTTGTTAACACTATAGTACAGATGTTCAAGGGATTCATCTGCAGGATCTTACACTAGAAAAAAAGTGAATTGGATAAATTATGCATTCCCAGGCAAACAAGAAGTATCCCCACGGTATGGACTGCATAGTCATTAAGATCCTAACTTTTCCTTGTAACTCCTCTCTCTCTCTCTCTCTCTCTCTCTCTCTCTCTCTCTCTGTTCCACTATTGCAGCATTTAATCACAGCAGATTCTCTCTCTCTCTCTCTCTCTCTCTCTCTCTCTCTCTCATTCTGTGTGTGTGTGTGTGTGTGTGTGTGTGTGTGTGTGTGTAAAAGGTGTCTACTTCCGCAACATTTAATCATAGCAGATTTATTTTCTCTCTCTCTCTCTCTCTCTCTCTCTCTCTCTCTCTCCTGTGTGTGTGTGTGTGTGTGTGTGTGTGTGTGTAAAGAGGTGTCTACTTCCGCAACATTTAATCATAGCAGATTTATTTTCTCTCTCTCTCTCTCTCTCTCTCTCTCTCTCTCCTGTGTGTGTGTGTGTGTGTGTGTGTGTGTGTGTGTGTGTGTGTGTGTGTGTGTGTAAAAGGTGTCTACTTCCGCAACATTTAATCATAGCAGATTTATTTTTTTTCTCTCTCTCTCTCTCTCTCTCCTGTGTGTGTGTGTGTGTGTGTGTGTGTGTGTGTGTGTGTGTGTGTGTGTGTGTGTGTGTGTGTGTGTGTGTGTGTAAAGAGGTGTCTACTTCCGCAACATTTAATCACAGCAGATTTATTCTGTGTGTGTGTGTGTGTGTGTGTGTGTGTGTGTGTGTGTGTGTGTGTGTTTGTGTGTAAAAGAGGTGTCTACTATCGCAACATTTAATTACAACAGATTTATTATCTCTCTCTCTCTCTCTCTCTCTCTCTCTGTAAATCACCGGGTCGGTCAGGATCACTTGATGGTCGTGATCGTCAGCTTTTACCCTCCCGGAAGGGAGCTGAGAGCTCATATAGTCCGATCTAAGGGCAAGGCTTTGACCTTCACACACGCACACACCCGTCCCCTTGCTCGAGAGGGACAGTAACCACCCACTTCGTCGTCAGTGAAACTTTCGCAACCTGAGCGAGGTGCGAACTCCCGTCCACCAGATTGCGTGCGAGAACGTCACCACTGAGTCAGGAGCGGTGTGTGTGTGTATGTGTGTGTGTGTGTGTAAAAGAGGTGTCTACTATGCAGCATTTAAACACAGCAGATTTATTTTCACTCTCTCTCTCTCTCTCTCTCTCTCTCTCACACACACACACACACACACACACACACACACACACACACACAGTGTAGTAAACCTTGTTATAACTTGGTTTATGATATATACTGTACTATTCCTTTATTAGTTGTTCGGACTGCACGTAATTTGGGAGTATAGAAACCCCTAGCTGGCTGTGAGCGAGAGTATGGAGGGTACCGGGTGGGGTTATGGGGTCGGAGTAAAAAGTGGGGGGGTTGGGTGGGAGTGTGGGTCAATGAGGAAGGGAGGAGGAGGGGATACCTGTCCATCGAGCAGTGTTACAAACACAGAAAAGAAAAACGAACTTATTCCTACGTCTGTACATGTAAAATGTGGCATTTCAAAATTACTATGTAGCACTTTTTTCAACATTACCACTGAACTCGATGGTATTTAATACAGAAGACATTTGGGAATGTCGGATGTAGTCATCCAGCGAGTATTCACTTAAGAGTTGATTTTGATAATATCTGTGATTAACGATGGTCCAGGATAATCGCTAGCAACTATGCCAATCCGTTTCTTGGCGTTCCTCACATACGAGTGCAGTCTGGGGTTCATTGTACGAGTCAGAGACCGAGGGGGAGCTGAACCAACGTGGCTGGAGAAAGTTATGTACATCTTGCCACCGCTGTCATTTTGGGCTTTGTCTAGATGACGTATTTATGTGGTTTCGGATATTACGTAACACCTCGTCCTCAGCAATTCATGCTCTGTTATTACACATCATTCTCTTAGATTGTAGTTTAGAAAACTAAGTTACAAAATAACGTCATATATATCATGCAAGATGATGTTGAGGCGTGATGTGCAGAACAAATCAGGAAAATTATGGATAATCTATTTTCACGCTGACGATTTCATTATACATTTATTCTTCATTGTTGATGTATAATGCTAAGTTTAGAAATAGCACTGCTTTCCAATTAGTTTATGGCAATAATTGTGCCAAAATAATTTTCGGTGAAATAGCAGTGATGCTGGGTAACGATCTTACACAGGGTGATTAGGATGGGTTAACTTAATAGTTTTGGCCTGATAGGTATTGGGGGTTTCAAGATTAGGTATAGTGGCAATCATGTGTGGTTAAATTTATGGAGGATGAGGTCAAGTTAGGTTATGTTATGGTGCCGTAAGATGAACCTCTTCGCTTTAAAACTACGGCTGGAGCGACAAAGAGATTACTCGTGGGAAACTGTTGTTTAATACTACCAGCCACTGGCGCTTCCAGTCAGTGGGATCCAGTGTACAGTACCTCCCAAAGGTATCTTAAAAAAAAAAAAAGTGCTATACATTCTAACACAATGGACGATTTATCTGACATGTTGCGTGAAGCGCTAACAAAATTGGTAGACCTGCATGCTGGAGAGTGGTTGCCATACACCTGCATATGCCCTGGGATTGTATATACCGTTTTCTAACTGACGTAATACTAATCACTTTGTCATATACAGATATATTTGATGTTATTATGGTGACAACTAGTTCGTTTTAACAAAGGCACGGTTACTCTTTCTGTGGTTCATCTGTAATGCTTTCACGAGTGCCAGCACAAGGTTATCAGCACTCTAGATAAATAGTATACAAGCTTTCCCAGAACTGATATATTTTGAGAAAGTGTTTATATAATATCTGTGATTATGACTGGGAGACATATGACACCCAGTGTAATGTGAACGGCAAAAAAATATTAGGCAAGTAGAGGTAAACGAAATGTAGACAGTAAATTAACTTATCAGAAACTAATCCCCAGAGCAGCGTATAAACCCATTTGTCACATACACCAGCCGTATTGTGGATGTGACATGCGAGATTCATTCATATATTGGACATTATATCTAAAATAAATACAAGGTAAGGTTAAACACACTTTGGGGGGGCTCCTTTATTCATTTAATAACCACTGTATCCACCGCCTGCATCCAGACCTCTGTTCAATCGACGCGACACCTACTATGAAGCTGCGCCATTCACGTAACGAAACACCACACCTCAATATCTTCCGACACAGAGATATTGACACATTCGGGTAGTATGTATAAATAATGATGTGTGGTTAAAACCGTCCGACATGCAGACCCTATAGGCTATTATTAACCTCTACATTGTTAATCTATTTGTAGTTGTGATAACGAAAGAATTGTGATGTGTATTTTTCTCATGCTGTTTAATAATCTGAGTTTCACTTACATTCAAGGGGGGCTGGGTGACTCAATGGTGGCGTGCGTAGCTCAAGACCGTGAGGTAGCGAGTTCGTGCCCCACCCGAGTAGCTACTCAGTTGAAAGTTAACGCTCTCATCACCCTATCAGGGCTATGTGGTCTAATATAGGCCTAGCTCGGAGAATTCATTCCTTCACTTATATTCGAACATGACAACTCAGCCCATCGCAGTCAGTTTTCGAACATGGCAACTCTGCCCGTCGCAGTTACTATGTTTCCCAAGATACATTTATCACAGTATAATATGTGTAATGGGTTATATTCTTTAACACAGAGATATAAATATCGCTGAACTGTTACCATTTACAAGTCAATGGATGTTTGCAGTCACATAGTGGCGTTGATGTGTTTATTAGCAGTACCACCCACAATACCTAACCATGCGTACCAACCGCACCGGGACGACAAGTGGCCGGGAATAATGTTTCATTCTGTTCATTCTGCCATTCTTCGCACCACACTTTACAGATACTTTTGGGAGCTACTGTACACACGCTGCCGAGGACGTCTAAGGCAAACATATCGACAAGAACTTAAATCACTAGGGAGAAGGAACTAGAAATTCTCTTGGTCTATGTCAACGAAAACATGGCCATAAATACTGTGCCTGAAATTACATTTTTTTTTCCCTTCGCCTTAGGAAGGAGGAGCATTATACTTCTGTGTGTGTGTGTGTGTGTGTGTGTGTGTGTGTGTGTGATTCACCGGGTCGGTCAGGATCACTTGATGATCGTGATCGTCAGCTTTTACCCTCCCGGAAGGGAGCTGATAGCTCATATGGTCCGATCTAAGGGCAAGGCTGTGACCTTCACACACGCACATCCATCCCCTTGCTCAAGGGGGACAGTAACCACCCACTTCGTCAGTGAAACTTTTCGCAACCTGAGCGAGGCGCGAACTCCCGTCTACCAGATGGCAAGCGAGAACGTTACCATTGAGCCAGCGAGCGGTGTGTGTGTGTGTGTGTGTGTGTGTGTGTGTGTGTGTGTGTGTGTGTGTTTGTGTGTGTGTGTGTGTTTGTGTGTGTGTGTTTGTGTGTGTGTGTGTGTGTGTGTGTGTGTGTGTGTGTGTGTGTGTGTGTGTGTGTGTGTGTGTGTGTGTGTGTGTGTGTGTGTGTGTGTTGCCAGAATATCTCGAAAAGTTGTGAACGAATTTTCATCAAACCTTCAAGAAATAGCAACTATATGGGTGTGCATGAGTCGATTTTTTTTTTTTTTTTTTTTTTGAGGATTTGATCAAAGACGACTGAATGCCAGCCTCAGTAATTATATTTTTCAATATGGACTGGCTTTCTGTGAAACACGATGACTGAATTCCGTAGAGCTTTGCTACTTTTCTTCACATAAGGTTTACGGCTTGTACAGAGAAACCTGGACAGGTGAGGTGAGGCTTATGTCATATTTTCTCTTTTCCCTCAGCTTGTCCGTCACTCTTCGTTCACGACTCCTGTCTCCCATCCCCCCCACCCCCACCCCGTTAATCCCATCCCTCCTCTTCCCTACTCAGCTATCACTACACACACACACACACACACACACACACACACACACACCCCTGAGAAGCTCATCTTCATTCTTCATAAACTCATCTGCTGATGGAGTGAATAACGTCAGTGCAAAGAATTCGCTTACTGTGAAATAAGTATTATAAAAAAATAAAATAATGGAACATAATTAAAGAGAACACCTGCAGTAGGCCGGTTGGCCTATGCGGGCAAGTCCTTTTAAGTTTGGGTCTGCATACTAGAGAGAGAGAGAGAGAGAGAGAGAGGTGAGGAGTGACCACTTGACCCCTGGGAATGACCAGCCTCCCCCCCCCCTCTCTCTCTCTCTCTCTCAAGGTTCTGTAGGAGTGAATAATACTGTCAGTGCAAAGTATAACTTTACTGTGATATAAGTATTATAAAATAAATAAAACATTGGAACATATTTACAGAGAACAACTGCAGGAATTCCCCTCGAGACGTCAGCATGTGCAACTGTCATTATTTGCCTGCGGGCCATTTAACGTCCACCTTCATACTTGCCTACACCTTCTGCCACAATTTTCGCCAAAGATTCCACTATATTTCTCCTCAACATTACTTTCCAATTCAGAGCATGTCATTAATCATGATAATGACTGCACACACACACACACACACACACACACATATATATATAAATATATATATATATATATATATATATATATATATATATATATATATATATATATATGAGAGAGAGAGAGAGAGAGAGAGATGCTATTAATTATAAATGGGAGAGGCAGAAGGGAGACAAGAAAGAAGTGAAGCAGGGGTTTACAGGAGAGAGAGAGAGAGAGAGAGGGGGGGGGAGGGAGGAGGGAGAGAAAAAAGAAGGGAAGCAGGAGTTGAGAGAGAGAGAGAGAGAGAGAGAGAGAGGTGAGGAGTGACAACTTGTCCCCTGGGAATAACCAGTCTTTCCGGGTCATATGGTTAGGACAGACAGCAGGTGAGGGAAGGAAGGGGATGGGGGGGTACGGCTCATATGGACGAAGATTTAGTGGAAAAATCGAAAAGGAAAAAGAAACTATCAGCTCAGCCACCGAGTGTCCAGCTTTCAATGTCCATGTACCATACCTTGGCCAACAACATATTTTGGCCGGTGATTAGCATTCGATCCCCGAATAATTTTGTTTCATTTCTGGTGTTTTTCCAATCCTTTTCGTGGACAAATGCTTAAAGTGGGTTTAATGACCCAAAATAGGACCAAAAACAATTTTTAAAAAGGCAAAACTTGACCAAAATACAATGAACATAACGTAACCTAATCTATATTAATGTGGGGCCTTCACTCCCCTCAGAATCCCATGATATTAACTACGATCACCACTTAACCTAACCTTGAAAGCCCTCAATTTCTCTTGTAGGAAATAAATTAACCAAACCTTAAATAAATCCCCCCAATCATAAATAAAGTGACAAAATGAAGACAACAATGAAAAACGTGGTGCTTTCTTCTTTCGCAGTTGGCGGGGAACAGGTGGTGGGCACTTGCATGAACTCTGAAGGCACGTGCTTTTGTCTGAGTGCTCGCGACGGTACATTTAGTGACCAAAGACTTGTTCATTGTAAAATTGTCGTTGCTCTGAACAGTTCTCTGACACAGCCTGTTATAATCTCCTTTCGTTAAACTTGTAATCATTTGCATTCACATCTGTTCCCGGTCCACCGATAGATTCGTGATTCTGCAGTCAGTACAGACAGCCGTCCACACGGAAAATTTGTCCATTCTATAGTACGGACACCAAAACTGCAAGGCATAGTCTAGATGTGTCCTTAATAATGGGATATAAAGTTGTAATATAACTTTAGATGTCCTACTGCTCACTCTTCGCGAAATAAATACTAAGACCCAATTTGCATTATTTCTAGCGTTTATACACTGTTGCTTTGGTCTGAGGTCTTTACAGACCATGACTCCCAAATCTCTCTCGCTTTCTGATTTATCAATATCTTTATTAGCTAAGTGGATTTACTATCTGTGGAATACACGCCTGCTGGCTGAGCCCTCGTGTCACAGTACAGTATTGTCCAATTACTTCAAATATGAAACTAAAGATAATTCTCCAATGAAGATCACTGCAACAATTACCAGAGGTTCTTCCTTACCTTGCCTGGTGTTGACTACAGAGCATGTTCATGATGAGTGTATTATCCTATCAAACGAAGAGTTCAGCGACACGAAACATTCCTCCACTTACTGTTGCTGTACACACACTGACACAGCTGGACGTCCGTAGTCCTGGGGTAGCTGGCCAGTCCTGACGAAAACGTAGATCTGGCAACTCTGGACGGCAGGTAGCTCCCGTGGGTATCAAACATGGCTTAGCCTCTAATCCCTCACTCAAATCCCCCCCTCGTTCCCTCACATACAGTACCTACTCTCCTGTTTTCTCCTTCTCTTTAGTTAAACGACAAAAAGTCAGCTATGTGAAAGATGTAACACCCACACACACACACACACACACGCACAGATTGTTTTCTGCCCTATAGCTCCCGCCCCCACAAACGCCTAAGAGTTGCCAGTGTTCACCGGATCACCAAATAGCGTGTGGTCACTACCCGCCACTGAGCTTACAGCATGTGCTTTATGAAACACAGGAAGTAAAAATAGAACACAAAATTAATCAAAGAAAACTTGAATATTACATTGAACTCAAGAATAGGGAAGAAGACGCTGTTGAAGTAAAGATGAGAAACATTGTGAAGATTTTGAAAGAGAGTACGTGAGAGAAATAAAAGACATTAAAGAAAAGTACAGCATACCTGAAGACTTAGAAACATTAGAAGAGAGAGTGGCAAAAAGGGTAATAAAAGAAAAAATAATGTCAAAAAATAAAGAAGAAATTTGTGAAGACATGAGAAAAGGGAGTAAGACGAAGGAATCAGTGGAACAAGAAATAGGCCAACAAAGATACCTAGAGGAAATAGAGTATGAAAGTGCAAAGATTATATTTTTTGTTCGAACCAGAATGCTAGAAGTGAAGGAAATTTATAAGAAAAAGTATGAGCCTAACCTTATATGTGACATGTGCCAAGAAGAGAATGAAAATCAGCATCATTTATTCATATGTGAAGCATACGAAGATTTAACAAGCGAAATTAAAGGAAAAGAATCAATAACAGAAATACTAAAACAAAATGAATTACAGGTTGTAGCAAATACAGTGGGCAGAATAATGAAACGAAGAGAAGTAATTATGAATATAAGGAGCAACATAGAAATGAACAATAGAGACTGAGAAAAAAAATAAAAATAAATTAAAAAAAATGTATAAATAAATAAATAAGCCATCTTGTTTAAAGACAAGAACTCCCGGATGGGAGTAGGCGCCAACAACAACAACAACAACAACAGCATGGAGAGGCTCTCTCCTCCGCGAGCGTGACTCTGGCAGCCATTTTGAAACACCCGCACTGGTCGCTTATAATACAAAAACATATATGTATTACGATTTTCTTTTCTGCCTAATTCAACGAAATATATGATGTACACCCTATAAAAAAAGAATCGGGACCCTTACTGCACGATACAATATGCCACACCGCACGAAGGAATTTGAAGCCCCAACTGAGTTCTGGTGCATGGTTGGTATCCCTGGTCTACTGAGCTGCCAGTTATCTGCGGTAACAACCTTGTGCGATTTAAACTGTTTTATAATGTCTCAGTATGGAGATTGTGCGTCATGAAATAAGTTATGCTTCACGATACACAGCAAGAATTATAGCAGAGTTGCGAGTAACAGCACATTAGTAACTTATCTTTGTCTCCTGGGGTAGATCTAAGGTGTAGACGATGATAAAATATTTTGTTATAAAAGCCTGACCGATCATATGCTAGAGTCCTAGGAATCATATGGGAAAGCCAAAGACAAGAGCATGGTTTATTGGTTGATATTAAAAGAAAACACGTCCGTGTAATGCGACGATAGCTGCACGTGTCTTCTCTGAAGTTTTCATCACAGCTCTCATATCTGGTGGGATTAAAAAGCACCAATACACCTCCTACTGCTTCATTGCATGCTTTGCTCATTGCAGTTGAACCACTCCCGATACCAGCATTTTCAATACATTGTCTGCAAATCTTGCAGCTCTTTTTTTAATTGTTTATATCTCACATGAATGACCCCGTACCCTTCACCCTCCCTCCACGATGAACCAATCTTATCATGTTTATCATACTACTGATATGTGAATAATTCTCCATTTCATGATTCATTCCCTACGTCATACCGATCACAGCACTGAACTAAATACTACTACTACTGTAATCACATACAATCTGCGATTATATGTGGCCTTATACTTTTTTACTTAACGTTAACTTATTCATCCAACCGTTGTAATGGTGTATAATACAGTAGTGAGTTTATTTCCTTCCACTGTAAAATTTTATCATGTCCAGAGTGGTAACCCAGATTCGTTGGTTGCCAAGCACATACTGACTGCCAGTTATATTATTATTGAACCTGTTGGTAATGTTATACTGTTTAGAGGTTTACAAGCAAGTTACATATTCCTCGTTATCATTACTTCAAGACGACACGGAGCTAGGAGAACACCATCCTTTAAAACGCAGACACCTGCAAAGGGAGGCTTCAGGGGTACCAACCCCGCCACGTCTTCACGGCTTTCGTATCAGTGGTCATTTTGAGACGCATAGGCTCGTGGGGTCCCGATTCTTTTTTAATAGGGTGTACATTTAGCCAAGAATTTAAAACAACGCCATAGGTTCCTGCAGTGCAGAACTTATCCTTTATTGCAGAAAGGGAAAAGATGGTGTGTTATTAATGTTGAAGTGATAGTGATGTTGAAGCTGTTTTACATCGAAGTAGCGGTGTTGAATTGGTGTAGGAAATCCTTAGACTATCCATGCCATGAAACTGAATGTCCAATTTAATAAAGGCCAGAAGAAACATGAAAATATCTACAAAAGAGTGTGAACAGAAGAGAAGAGGACATGGAGTGAAAGCCTAGAGATAAATGGGTCCTTTTTAGTTGCCTCATTCATGTAGGGATACTGGAGAAGAATCTTCCCGCCCCTCCCCAGGGGGCAGTAATATTACAGAATTAGCAACAATATATCTATCTATTGCCAGACGCCATAATCCTGTAAGGGGTGGCCATTGGATTTTGAGTTATTTGTTTCACAGGGAGGGGCACCAGCCCCCCACCAACTCACCTGTTGACACGTAGGGAGCACTCATGGTTTGGTTATATGGTTACCACCCAGCTTTGTAAATGGTTTCTTTGCTTACAGGAAACCATTTGGCTTGTCACTCAATGTAAAGCCACCTGTAAAAGAAAGAAAAGCAATAAGAAGTGACATGAAAGATGGGAGAAATAGGAAGAGAGGAGGGCAGGCAAAGAAAAAGAATTATAAAGGCTAAGGAAGAAGTAGGCAGCACTACATCAAGTGAGTGGATGATGGTCGCCACCAGATACTGTATATTTCTTACTTGTGAAATATAATGCCATCTCTCTTCAGTGAATTCCTGTGCCCATCTCTGCATTCGTAAGCTGCACAGTGGACCATGGCACTATATTTTCTGGAATCATCGGCTGCTTCAAAAATCCACAGAGCAGCTTAGTACAAAAACCGCGGCCATCAGTCGTGGTGTAACATGGCTGCCACTACACCAACGCTGCCCTGGCGGCGGACACACAAATTACGGGGCACTATAGAGTTCAGTCAAAGCCACCTTCAGAGGTGGCGTTGACTGGATGTGGCGTTAGCTCTGGGCTACCCGCTCAGAACTGGTGTACCATCCTTTAAAAAAATTCCTATCGGGATTATTACTCATGCATAAAGCATTATACCAGTGTTATACTCCTCTTAGATATTTTACTGATGCTTTAAATGAGATTTACGTAGAAATGTTCTTCACGGAGTTTACTTAAAGTTATGAAACATACTGTCTGTTTCCATTTTTTTTTTTTTTTTTTTTTTTTATGCGAGGAAGAAGGAACCAAAGGCCATGAGCCCGCAGTAACAGTTCCCTCCAAGAGAAAAACAAAATAAAATAGAGAGCCAAATTCAAGATCCGATCATTTTGAGATGCCTGGACACACTACGTTTGAAAGACTGGAGATCATAGGCAGGAGGAAATACAGACAGAGGGAGACAGTTCCAGAGCTGACCTGTTGCATAAATGAAAGACTGGGAGTAACGGTTAACTCTTGCATTAGAGAGTTGGACAGAAAAGGGATGAGAGTTTGCTGCCAGACGGGTGCTACGCGCCCGTCGTAGAGGTGGAGGAATGCAAGCAGACAGTTCAGAGGAGCAGTGACCATTAAAGTAGCGATAGAAAAGAGATAAAGATGCAACAGTGCGGCGAAGAGACAGAGGTTGAAGGGAGTCAGTAAGAGGAGGAGAGTTGTTGGAAAAACTTATCATACAGTTTCCAAAGATCGTAATCTTTCATTTGGCATATCCTGACATGGCTCTATCCATTATACACTTAATAATATTGTACGGCGAAATCGGACGGGGCCGAGATCAGCGACCCGAATTTTTAAAGGCATGGTATTCCTCTGGCTGTGAGGAAACGTCTCAGTTCTGCTGCAGTCCATTATTTCACATCTGCTAAAGCACATTCATCCGTGATTCACATCAAAGTCATCTTGATGCAAGCCACTCTACGTGTATAAACATCATCAATGCCGCCCTTAGCCCCTGGCGGCGAGCACAATCGACGCGGAGCTACCCATGAGAAAGCCCCTCCATATGGTACATAAGAACATAAGAAGAGAGGATAACTGCAGTAGGCCGGTTGGCCCATGCTAGGCAACTCCTAGAAGAGTAACTGAACTACCAGAATGAGATAGAGACAGCAAAGAAGAAGGCTCTTCCCCGCCCCCCAAACTCTCCAGCCGAAGCCGGTATGAAAAAGTCAGAAAGAACACCGCACAGTACAGAAAAACTGGCGTGGACATTTTATAGGAAAGTGTGAAAGAAGAATAGAAACTATCGTAGTGTAACCTGAAAAGGAAAAAGTATTAGTATTGGTTATAAGATTGTTTTTTTTCTATACCCAACCCTTATTTGTCATATGCGTATCTAGCCTATGCTTGAAACTAGTAATGGAAGAGGCAGTAACTACTTTACTAGGTAGCTTATTCCATTCGTCTACTACTCTATTACCAAACCAGTTTCTACCTATTGCTTTATTGAAACGGAATTTTTCTAGTTCGAAACCATTACTTTTTTAAGGATGGGGACTATGTTTGCGGTCTTCCACGCCTCTGGAACTTCTGAAATCAAAGAGTCATTAAATATCGTTAAAAGTGGTTGACATAAATCTTCTTTGGTTTCTTTTATAATTTTTGCATATGTATTCTCCGGACCTGGCGATTTTTGAGGTTTTAACTTATTAATTTCTTCCAATACGTCATCCTTACTAATGGTTATTTACTTTGAGCAAGTCTCTGTCTGTCTGTCTGTCTGTCTCTGTCTCTGTCTCTCTCTCTTTCAGGCCGCTTTTTCTCTTTGTGTGAGTAAATGGCGTGATTTTGACTTTCCGTATTAACTCTAAGTCTTTGCTAAGGCTTCACTATTTATATATTTGTAGCTAACATTGCTTACTGTAGACCATCAAAATTTACATATGAGGTCAGTCGCTCTCGTGAGGTCAGTCTGCTCAGATGTGCTAGAGACCTGAGGTAGTGTTGTGCTAGTGTGTTGTAGTGATCTGTGTTAGTGTGTTGTAGTGATCAGCGATAGTGCTGTGCTAGTGATCCGTGAAAGTGTTGTGCTAGTGCGTTGTGGTGACCCGTAGTGACCCGTGATAGTGCTGTGCTACCTTCGGTGAGTTTGTGCGTAATGGCTTCCTTGGCAGAGAGCTGTGTCCCCACTGCAGGTACTGAAAAGGACTACCTTGAATTAAGGGAGGAACTTCTCGAACTGAAGCGGGAGGTACAAATTCTTAGGCAGGAGAAGTCACAAATGAGGGAATTGTTGGAGGAGATGTTGGAGGAGAAAGAGAAAAAGGCTGAAGGTTGGACACTAGTTAACAAGGGTGCAAAGAAGTTCACTCTTAAGAAGCAAACGGAAGTTAAGACCACTAATGCCTTCGACGCACTACAGGACGAATGTGAAACGAAGGCAGAGAGGGAAGTAGAGGAGAAAGATGGTGAGAGAACTTCCAGTACAGGTAAGTATAATCAGAACAAGAAAGGTAAGAAAAATGTTGCTGTTGTTGGAGACTCCCAGGTGAGATATCTTAACAGAGCCATGTATACTCCACTCCCTAAACATGTGTGTCTTCCAAGGGCCAGGGTGGCTAACGTGATAGAAAAAATTTCAAATATCATGAAGGATAGTGGTGACAAACCCACTGTGTGCCTCAGTGTAGGAGGCAATGATATTAGTAGCCATAAGAGTGAAGTACTGTGGCAGAAGTATAAGGTGATGTTACAGAAGGTTAGGGAGAGGGGAGGAACCCCTGTAGTGCTCGGTGTTTTACCCAGATGGCGGGTTGGAAGGGAGTGGTTGACCAGGGCAATAGGGTTTAATTGCCGCATTGAAAGGTATTGCAAAGATAATGCAATACCTTTCATAGACAGCTGGGACCGGTTTTATGGACGGAGTGGCTTGTATAGTTGGGATGGGACTCATCTTAGCAGGCAGGGAGTTACTGTTTTAGCTGGGATGATAGATAGTGAGTTGCAGGGATTTTTTCGAGGTTGAGAAGTAGGTGTACAGGAAGTTGCAGCAACTATACTCAGAAATCATTATTACCATGTCTGGATAGATGCATCAAGACTTGCAAAATTAAGAACAAAAGTTCAACCATTAGTGTAGATACATCCACTCAGGCACCTCAAATTGAGCAGGAGATGATAGATGATAGAACAAGCGATGATAGAAGGGCGATAAGCGATAGTACAAAAAATTGTTATATTAGTAAAGTAAAGAGTTTCCCGTTAGTAATAAAATAAATAATAGGAAATGCCAAGGTAGAGGCATAACTACTAGTAATAATCTGAAAGTGTACTACACAAACAGCCGGAGTTTACATAATAAAATGGATGACCTGAGAGCTTTAATTTGTACAGAGAAAATAGACATTGCCGTTATTAGTGAAACTTGGACGAATACAGACACTCGAGAATTTTTAGCAGAATATCAGATAAAAGGCTATAATATTTTTGTGTCAAACCGTCAGGGAAGAAACGGGGGAGGGGTAGCTATTTATGTAAAGGATTCATTAAACTGTTACAATAAAGCAAACATTAAAGTAAATAGGGACACAGAAAGTGTCTGGGTTGAAATTAGTAACAATAGGGAGAGATTAGTCTTAGGAGCAATTTACAGATCTCCTAAATTAAGTTGAGCAGATAGTAAATACCTTTGGGAGGAAATTAAGAAAGCATCACAGTCCAGCTTAGTAATAATTGTAGGGGACCTTAATCTCCCAAGGATAGATTGGAGAAATCAGACAGGAGATGCAGAGTCAGAGGAATTTCTAGAGATAGTACAGGATAATTTCCTTAATCAGTATATCAGGGAGCCCACCAGAGGTAATAATATACTAGATTTGGTTTTAGCTAATAAAGAAAATGTCATTAGTGATATAGAGGTTGGTGGACGACTTGGTAATAGCGATCATGAAGAAATTAAGTCCAAATTTATCTGGGATGTCTGTTCCACTGAAAATACCTCCACCGTTCCTAATTTTCGTCTAGGAGATTTTGATGGCTTAAGAGCTTATTATAGAACGGTATTTCACAGGGAGATTAGCTATTTGAGGGAATGCCAGGTCAGTGGGGAACCTCAGGTCACAGGTGTGGGGCAGGAAACACGTGGGAATGTCCGTCAGGTGTCTGTGAGAGGGGAGGTGGTAGATTGGAGTGTAGTCCAGGTGACGGGAATTAACTCAGCTCCAGTACCAAGCAGACGTTCGACCAGTGAGAAGTATAACGAGTTAATAAATATAATACACATAGGCCAAGATAGATATATCCCTTCAAAACCGTTTAGAAAGAATAATTCAGAACCAAGATGGTTAAACAACAGATTAAAATCTCTCATAGGCCAAAGGAAAGGAATATATAGAAAAATAAAAAGTGGACATGAACACTTACGTAACCCGTACGCGATTTTAAATAGAGAGGAAAAGAATGAGATACGAAATACAAAGAGAAGTTATGAAATTAAGGTTGCTAGTGAATCGAAAGAAAACCCTAAAGGTTTTTATCAAATGTACCGTACGAAAAATAAAGATAGGATAGGACCACTCAGAACAGAATCAGGTGACACTACCAGTGAAGATAAAGAAATGTGCTCCATCCTAAATAATTATTTCATATCAGTATTCACCAAGGAAAATCTAGACCTGGTCCCTCAAGCAGCAAATATTTACGATGAGAATACGGAAAATATTCTTAGTAAAATAACCATTAGTAAGGAGGACGTATTGAAAGAAATTAATCAGTTAAAACCTCAAAAATCGCCAGGTCCGGACGAAATATATGCAAAAATTATAAAAGAAACGAAAGAAGAATTATGTCAGACACTTTTAACATTATTTAGGGACTGTAAGTTCAGGAGAAGTTCCCGAGGCGTGGAAGACCGCAAACGTAGTGCCCATCTTTAAAAAGGGTGATAAATCATCTGCGTCGAATTATCGTCCGATAAGTCTAACGTCAATAGTAGGAAAAATGTTAGAGTCAATTTTGGCAAATAAGATTAGAAAACAATTAGAAAGATTTAACCTTATAAACGAAAGTCAGCACGGATTCAGGCAAGGACGATCCTGCCTCACAAACTTGTTGTCATTCTACTCGGAGGTCTATGAAGCAGTAGATAGCGATAAAGCTTACGATGTTATTTATCTGGACTTTAGTAAAGCTTTTGATAGGGTCCCACACGAAAGGTTAGTTAGAAAGGTTCGAGCACACGGTATAGACGGCGATATCTTAAAATGGATAGAATCCTGGCTCAAAGGACGAAAGCAGTATTAATAAATGGAACTAAGTCGGACTGGGGATTAGTAACTAGCGGTGTACCACAGGGTTCAGTACTCTGTCCCTTATTATTTATTATATATATAAATGATCTAGACTTAGGAGTCAATAGCAGCATCAGCAAATTTGCCGACGATACAAAAATAGGGCGTATCATTAATTCGACTGACGATTGCCATAACTTACAAAAAGACCTCGATACATTGTCCAAATGGTCTAAAACTTGGCAAATGGACTTTAACGTTGAAAAATGTAAAGTACTTAACGTAGGCAAGACCATTGGAGACACTAAATACAACATAGATAAGAAAGAAATTAGCAAATCGGAATGCGAGAGGGATCTAGGAGTTATGGTTAGTAACGACGTTAAACCAAGGCAACAATGTATTAATGCGAGAAATAAAGGAAATAGGGTCCTAGGATTTATTTCGAGAAGCGTGAGCAATTGACCATCTAAAGTAATACTGAAACTTTATATAGCATTAGTAAGGCCACATTTAGACTACGCAGTACAATTTTGGTGTCCTTACTATAGAATGGATATTAATTCGTTAGAAAATGTACAGAGAAGAATGACAAAAATGATACATGACGTCCGGAACCTGTCATATGAAGACAGACTGAAAAGACTAAGTCTGCATTCGCTAGAGAGGCGTAGAGTAAGGGAAGACTTAACTGAGGTGTTTAAGTGGATGAAGGGTATAAATAAGGGAGATATTAGCAAGGTACTTAAAGTGAGCATACAGGATAGAACTAGAAATAATGGTTTCAAACTAGAAACATTCCGTTTCAGTAAGGAAATCGGTAGAAATTGGTTTGGTAATAGAGCAGTAGACGAATGGAATAAGCTACCTAGTAAAGTAATTGCTGCCTCTTCCACTGAGAGTTTCAAGCATAGGCTAGGTAAGCATATGTCAAATAAGGGGTGGATATAGAAAAAAAAAAAAAAAAATCTTATAGGCTAGGTAAGCATATGTCAAATAAGGGGTGGATATAGAAAAAAAAAAAAAAGAAAATCTTATAACCAATACTAATTCATAATTTTTCCTTTTCAGGTTACACTATGATAGTCTCTATTCTCCTTTCACACTTTCCTGTAAAATGTCCACGCCAGTTTTTCTATACGGCGTGGTGTTCTTTCTGACTTTTTCCTGCCGGTTTCGGCTGGATGGTTTGGAGGACGGGGGAGAGCCTTCTTCTTTGCTATCCTTATCTCATTCTAGTAGTTCAGTTACTCTTCTAGGAGCTGCCTAGCATGGGGCATCCGGCCTACTGCAGTTATCCTCTCTTCTTATGTTCTTATGTTTCATATTGTCAAGTTCACGTTACAGATGCCTAAAAACTGTTGCATTTAGTAAATACAACTTCCAACAATAGGAATCTGATGACAGAATGAGAAGGTGAGTGGTTAGTGTCTGAAGTTTCCTTTATCCCATTTTAGCAGGTCCTTTTTTTAATCATCAGATTTTGTATCAGAAAGTGTACTTAGCATTTTGTGAATTTTTGTGAGAGTAGATACATTCAAGATTACGACTGAACTAATTCCCGGAAGTAATAGGTGGTATGTAATGAAATATTCGGGAAAAATGTAAGTTCTCCCACATCTCATTCTACTGAGTTCAACTGACCAACCAGATACGCGAGATGGAAAGTCTCTCCTCATCCCAGGAAAGGCGTTTCATCGCTAATTCTCACTGTTACCTGTATTTTGCCCTTGAGGGACAAGTTTTCTTCACAGATGTGGGATGTTTTCCCTTAGGATTGTAAACAGGAAACAAGTGTCTGGTGAAATATCCATTTATGGTTTATTATCCTTGTCTTAGCCTGACCAGCCTGAAAGTAACACAGGTCCAATAGAAACAAATGAAGCAAGGTGAGATGGGAGAAAGACAGGAACAGAAGAGAAAACGAAATGAAGGAAGGCTGAAAAGGTAGTAGAAAGGAGAAGGAAAGAAGGAATAAAGAAAAGTGAAATATACAATAGAATTATGACGAAGAAACGTAAGTAAAAAACGAATGCCTTTTTAGTTCTTCTCTCTCTCTCTCTCTCTCTCTCTCTCTCTCTCTCTCGGCCCCTGGCGGCGTGCACACAAACTACCCATGAGGAAGCCTCTGCATATGGTAGAGCTCTGCGGGTTCATACGATCTTCGATTATGTACTATATTTCTTTCATTTTTTTATGTAAGATACAATTTCGTTATACTCATTTATCATTTTTCCTTACAGATGTACATCCAACACCTAAAAACGTGAGGGGTAGTGTTTTTTTTTCAAGAATACTCCCCCAGTACCCCTGCTTGTCGTAAAAGGCGACTAAAAGGATTGGCGGAGGGTTAGTGCCCCTCCCCGGAAAACAACTAACTAAAAAAACAAACAATAAGCCTCGGACAAGGACTGACCAAACGATGACGACTAAGGACCGGACAAAGGACATGGTTATCGGAACGTGGAATGTAAGGGGAGAGAATCATGAGGTGAAAGAGAGAGAGATTGTCCAGGTGCTTGAGGGTGCGAAAGTGGATGTATGTGGAATAACTAAAACAAAATGGAGAGGAGAAAGTGTCAGAGAATGGGAGTATGGATGGGGTATATGTGTAGGAGTAGGTGAGAATGAGAGGGCAAAGGATGGAGTATGTATTGTTGTGAGTAAAAGATGGAAGAGCATAAGACAGAATGGATCTGTTGGATCAAGGATTGTGTGGGTAAAGTTGAAAGTTGGAATACAAATGTGGGCGATTGTGTGTGTGTATGCGCCAACGCAAGATCGTGCTAGAAGAGTGAGAGAAGAGTTCTGGACAAATGTAGAAGTGTGCATGGAAAAGTTTGGAAGGAATGAGAGAGTGCTTTTGATCGGTGATATGAATGGTAAAGTTGGGAATGTGAAGGTGGATGGAATAGTTGGTGAGTGGGGTGTGCCTGCTGAGAGAGATGAGAATGGGAGTGCGTTAGTGGACATTTGTGCTGGGAGGGGGTTGGTGATAGCCAATACCCTCTTCAGGCATAAAATGATCCACAGGTATACATGGCGAGTGATGAGAAGGGTGGGTGGTGAACTGAATGAAAGGAAGGCAATGATTGATTATGTGTGTATGGATGAAAGGATGCGAAGATGTGTAATGGATGCAAGAGCTTATAGATGTTGGGAGAGTGGACTTTCTGACCACTACTTGGTGGTGGCCAGAGTTAGGATTCGAGTAAGATGGAGGAATAGAAGAAGGGAAAGACGAGAGGAAGGAGTAGTTGCAAGGAGAGTGGAAAGGTTACAAGAAGATGAGAAAAAGGCAGAGTATAAGAGAGAAGTGGAGGAACGATTGGGCAAATATGAATTGGAGCAGATGGGAGACGTGGAAGGTGTGTGTAGGATATTTACAGAAGAAATATGTGCAGCATGTGATGTGGTGTGTGGAAGGAAGAGAAGACGGAGGGGGGTGCAAGGAACAGCGTGGTGGACTGAAGAGGTGAAACAGGCTGTGGCACAAAAGAAGAAAGCATACAATGAATGGATGAGAAATAGGGTCGTGGAAGAAGTTGAGAGGCGGAAGAGAGAGTTACATGTAGAAAGAAAGAGAGAGGTGAAAAGATTAGTTAGAGAGGGTAAGAAGAGAGTTGATGAGGAATTTGGAAGGAATTTGAGTGAAAAGTGGAGGGACTGTAAGAAAATGTTCTGGAAAGAGGTGAAAAGAGTAAGACAGGGTGGAAGTGAAGTTAGCAGGGGAGTGAAAGATAAAAATGGTAGATTACTAGTGGAGAAGGGAGAAAAAGTGAGCAGATGGAGAGAACACTTTAAGGAATTGTTGAACATAGAGGATGGAAGTAATGCGAGTATAAGTGGCTGGGGAATGGCTGGGAGAAGGAGGGAGGTGAGAAGATAGGAAGAAATCAGTAGGATAGAAGTTGTGGAAGCAATGAAGAAAGTTAAATCGGGGAGAGCCCCAGGAATTGATGGGGCGTGTGGTGAAATGCTGAAGCATGGGGGAGAGATAGTAGTAGAATGGTTGTGGAAGATGTGCAGATTGGCCTGGGAGGAAGGTAGAGTCCCGGAGGATTGGAAGTCAGGTATAATTATTCCCTTGTACAAAGGAAAAGGGGAAAAAGAAGTGTGTGGTAATCATAGGGGCATTTGTCTTCTTAGTATAATAGGAAAAGTGTATGATAGGATACTTATTGACAGAGTTAGAGAAAGAACAGAGAAATTAGTTGGAGAAGAACAGGGAGGCTTTAGGAAGGGAAGAGGTTGTGTAGATCCGATATTCATTCTTAGATCTTTAGTGGAAAAGTTTCTAGAGAAGGGAAAGAAGTTGTATGCGGCTTTCATGGACTTGGAGAAAGCATATGACAGGGTGGATAGACAAGGATTGTGGAAAGTATTAAGAATATATGGAGTAGATGGGAAATTGTTGAATGCTGTGAAGGGTATGTACGATGGTGCGAAGGCTGCAGTGCGTGTGGATGGTGAACTAAGTGAATTTTTCTCTTTGAAAGTTGGGTTGAAACAGGGATGTGTCATGTCTCCATGGTTGTTCAATCTGTACATGGATGGGGGTAATAAAAGAGGTACAAGGTAGGGTAGTGGATGTTGGAGTGGCCCTGGTGAGAGAGGATAGTGTTTGGAAACTCCCTGTACTGTTGTTTGCAGATGATACTGTGTTGTTGAGTGAAGACGAAGAGGAGCTGGAAGGCTTGGTGGATGAGTTTGGGAGAGTGTGTAAGAAACGGAATCTAAAGGTGAATGTAGGGAAGAGCAAAGTGATGGTCTTTGAGAGGGGTGAAGTCAGTGAATGTACAGCGAGGTTGGATGGTGAGGAATTGGAAAATGTGAGTACGTTTAAGTACTTGGATAGTGTGATGAGTAAGGATGGAGGTTTGGAGGGTGAAGTGCTTGAAAGGGTACAGCAGGGAAGAAAGGTTGCTGGTTCTTTGAAAGCAGTGATAAGAAACAGGGAAGTGAGCATGGAAGTGAAAAAGTTACTACATGACAGTATTGTGATACCAACTCTAACGTATGGAAGTGAAGCTTGGATGTTGTTGGAAGAACACAAGTCAAGAGTGAGAGCACTGGAAATGAGTTATTTAAGAGGAGCCTGTGGTGTCACATGGAGTGACAGGCTGACGAATGAGGATATAAAGGAGAGTTGTGGTGTGGATGTGGATGTGATAGGAAGCGTTATGAGGAACACACTGAGGTGGTTTGGCCATGTGGAGAGAATGGAGGGTGAAAGACTGACGAAAAGAGTGTATGTGAGTGAGGTGGAGGGGGGAAGAGGGAGGGGGAGGCCGAGGATGAGATGAAGGGATGGGGTGGAGAGGTATATGAGAGAGGGGGGTGTGAGTTGCGAGCAGGGCAGTGAAATGGCGGGGGACAGGGAGACTTGGAGGCGATCTGTTTATGGCCACTCCAAACGGGATTGAGGCGTCTGGCAATAGATAGAGATAGATAGATGTAGGCTGTCCCTAAACTGAGATGACGCAAATGACAACCTTCCATGTACAGTTGCGGACAATTCCAAAGAAATGAATTCCAGAGTATAGTTTTTTCTGGAGGTTAAAGAATTGTGATATCTGGACGTTCTACATTGTGGTGGTGAGAGTGTGAAATCATGGGCATTCCCAGCTGCCCCAGTACTACGAGGAAAGGTGTGTGTGTGTGTGTGTGTGTGTGTGTGTGTGTGTGTGTGTGTGTGTGTGTGTGTGCTATACTGTACACTGTGGTGAAGAGGATGTGAAATCATGGGCATTCGCAGCTGCCCAAGTACTATGAGGAAAGATGTGGAGAAGAGGCACTGACCTGGTACACTCACCTGGTAGGGCCACTCATCAGTAGCACCTGGCTCTTAATAAGTAACCCAGTTAATAATTGACACGCCAGCCAAGAATAGCAGCTTGTTGATTTATAGTTTAATATTAAACTCCTCGGAACATCTGCCATGAAAATATATAGAATAAAAAAGAGATGCAACATTTATTCTTATGAATAAAGGAGGAACTAATGACGAAACAGAAATGTAACCCAGTTAACAATTATGACAGGCCAGCCAAGAATAGCAGCTTGTTGATTTATAGTTTAATATTAAGCTTCTTGGAACATCTGCCATGAAAATATATAGAATAAAAAAGAGATGCAACATTTATGCTTATGAATAAAGGAGGAACTAATGACGAAACAGAAGTGACATGAGAGTATATAGTACTAATGCCTATAACAGGTGACATGATAAAGTAAACAGTAATGTATGTAACAGAGGTAACATGACAGCCTAATACCAAAAATTACCCCCTCAAAAAAAAAAAAAAAAAAAAAAAAACTAACGTTTCATTAGTATTTCGGCACTTGTCTTAACCAATACCATCAGTAGAGGTGAGAAGTAGTTGAGTTTACTCAGCCCGTCATTTTATATACATTAGCCGAGAACAAATAGTAATTACTATAAGAGAAGTGGCATAACAAACCAAATAATAATACTATAACACTAACTTAAGTTACCTGCAGCCATTCAGATCTGAAGCGTTGTTTTCCCGGTGGAAATTTCTCCTCTTTCGAGATATCACCTCTCTTCTTTCTAAATTTTTTAGGTGTATTTGGACTTGCCTTTTCCATTTTGTGTTCAGCAGTCGACACGTCAGCTGCTGGCCTGGCCTAATGCTGCTGTCCACGCTTCCACGGTCACGCTGTTCCACGATCCACAGAGTATGATATGGGTTCAAGATACACATGTCTCGCACGTTGTCATTGTCAGCTGATATGAGACCCCCGTTTTCTTGTACAGGTATATTCATTGAAGAAAACGAAAAAGTGAAGGAGGGACTATATAATTGTATGAACTACACAAAATGCCAGTATTTTTTTTTTTTTTTACAGTAAAATATACTAAATATAAATGAATGCCCAAAATCCCTAGTTTTTAGGAACTTTTTCTGGGCGTCCCTAGGTCCCTAAGCCTTTGAAAATCAGTCAAAAGTCCCTACGTTTAGGGAGATGTCCCTACAGTTGGCAACACTGGCGGACATATCAAACAAACACCTCGTCTACCAGCGAGGTGGTGCAGTCTTCTCCGCATCTGGTAACACTGATTGGCATGGAACTTCACCAGGTTTCGTTTGGTCGCTATGACGAACCGAACGCGGTGATCATTGCCGCTGTGCGCAGCTATTGGTGGTATATAAACAACGTCCCACCTGACAATATACTGAAAATAACGAAGTTTTGTGAATATAGTAATAAAATAATTTCACTCCATACATATTCGCAGTTTATGCACAAGAAACACACAGGTTTCGTAAGTACGACTTTAGACAAACATCACGAACCATATAACATTTACCGAAGGCCCCCATGTAAGCCATTATAACACAGTCTGCATTCCCGTACCTATCATAATAATCGCAATATTACCGGGATCCCCCTCCTCCCTGACCGTGAACCTGAGGTGGCGCCACAGGAGGACCCAGGATGAGACCTTTGGGAGACAGAAGGATAGAGGAGGGGGCAATACTGGTCTGGCAATTGGGAGGGGAGGCTCTCCGGGAGACGAGGGGAGAGTGGACTCCGGCAGAAAATTAGAATGGGATGGATAAATGATACGCTGGTGACGTGGTGTCAAATCAGTGATAGTTTAACGTTGATTATGGAATTTGATAGTCAGGCTGTTAAACGTTATGCCCACTTTGGCACGTTACGCAGTCTACCAGCATGTTTTGTTAAAACGTCTATAGGATGTCCTATTCCCCATGGGATGGCATATTACACAGACCCTGCAGTATTAGTGTATTTTGACGACTATGTCAACATATAGTGATATATGAAACGCCCCTAGAATGTTTGTTTGATGTCACCTGTTGGCATAGGGACTGGCAAGTGGCAACTATTTTTGTTGCCATTACGTAGTAACAGCTTGGATGACGACTGATGTTGAAAGCAGAGGTGGGGGAGGGAGGAATTTTCTCTTGCTACAATAAACATTAGCTAACAGTAGTGATTCGTGCCCACGATTCTCGTTAATATTTGTACGGCACCGGTGATTTACTGGGGGAGGGGGAGGGGGAATGGACTGGCTCCCAGCACTTAGGTGGCGATACATGAATGGTTTAATAGGTGGGTACAGACGCCTTCTCAGCTGTAGTGTATGATCTTTATGTCGGATTACTGCTAACCCTATAGTGACAGTAAATTGTGGTATGAGGGACTTGTAACTGTTAAAGAATCTGAGTTACAACCTCAGTATCCAGTTTACAGTTCCCCCTTCCCTCTTTCCGGCAACTGCATGCACTCAGACGGGTACTGACGGGGAGAGATGGCCATAATGACTGCTCCACCATGAACCGCGGATTACATGTTTATACATCAACGACAGTGGTTCACCTGTGTTCTTTAGTGGATTGCAATATATATACTGATGCTCAGCCAGGGCAACAGCTCCATGTTCGGACACTGCTGAGATGTTTGGCTCAGTAGCTGCTCTCCGTGAACAGGGCAATGGTCCTTGTATTTGTCTTTATCCTGTCGATTTCATACAGTGTCAACACTACTCAGTTGTTTAACAAAACAAAATACACTGCAGAAGAAGTGCGTGTTTGCATTTAATAAGAGCGATTTTTGTGACGGATGGCACAGTTGAAGTAATACGCACGTGCTCAGACTGGAAAAGTGTAGACATTAGAACTTTGTTCCACCATTCTTGGCTCGAGGGTTTGTGAAGGAATGCTTATGGCATACGACAGTTGCTCAATATGAACCTAAATGCAACTAATAACCATCGGCAATCTCTTAAATCAACAGCCAAACACAGCATACAAAAAACGATAACATATACCTGGGTTAAATAAATCCACCTTTATTTTACATTGGTGCCATACAGATAATCATGAGAACCATAGGAACCATCTTTACTGTCAATGTTCATATTTACTGGTGATAAAGGGAAAATCTGCAGAGGCCTATCCCTACTCTGCGATATCAGTCGTCATCCATGATGATACCATGTAATATGCAACAAGAGTAATTCTCAATCACTATGACAACATCTGTAACATCTGACAAACTGTAGGGACGTGTAATATATTTGCACACTAGCAAATTGTCACCATACTCATAATACAGGGGTACTGAGCTATCCAGTGGAAAGTGTCGTGAATTGTTACGAACCATGACGGTCAATAACATCTGGCAACGTCTAAATAATATTTCATGGTCTGACAGTAAAATTCCATATTGCCCATGAAACACTGATTTGGCCCAGTTATCACCTTGAATTCTATCACTCTCACTGTAGCTCTCTTGTCGTCTATCAAAGTTCACCTTCCCCTACCCCATCATCCCTTTCCTCTAGCCCCCAGTTTGAATACTATTACCCCCTTCCTCACCCATCTCCCTCCTCATATCTCCCAGGTCCCCCACACCCACCCTGACACCCCCTGTGGCGCCACCTCCTATATGTAGTGAACTTCAGAGGTCTATCAACGTCAGGTTCACAGTAGGGAGGATGGGCGTCACAAAAATTTTCTGCTAATTGATAGCTGTAGGGAAGCTGATAACTATGACATATGATGAAATATTTACTGTTACATGGTTCATGACTCGAAACTAAACCACTTATGAAATTCGTGTCATTCATAATAACTGCCATTATGTAGAGGGTGTATTGTGTGACAATATTAAACAATTTACCGTCATCAGTAAAGTTTCTGACGGAACATTGCTTATATATCACCACCAATAACTGCGCACAGCAGCAATGATCACCTCGTTCGGTTCGTCCTATGGTCTGACAAATCTAAACTGGCGGGCTAGGGTGTGGCGCGACCCTCTGTACAGTGGTGCTATGTTTCCCAAACCCGCGATGTGAAATGCCTGTTATGTATGTAAAAGGCATCACAAATAAGATAAACACATATGAATACAATGTTAACGTGTATAATTTAATATATGAAAGAACAGTAAACTTATTATACATAAAATATTTATACGGCAATACAGAAACGTGGCATAAATATTTTACAGTGTTGCTAAAAAAAATTTAGTCACTTTTAATGGCTTTTACCGTGTTTCTGGGGTGAGTAATAATGTCACAATTACGATTATAAGATAATGTGCAGCAATATAAGTAAAAATATGCCAATTTCTTAGTAAAAGAAAAAATAATACATTAAACCCTTGTGAGCGGCAACACTCACACAAACCCAACTATGGTCAGACTCAAATATGAAGTCGGTTTGGGGCCCGCGCGGGGATTTCCCTCTCTACAGCTCTGCCAAACCTCCTCTCTCTCTCTCTCTCTCTCTCTCTCTCTCTCTCTCTCTCTCTCAGTTGATTGAGAAAGTTTTTATATATTTATAAGTTTTGTTTTCTTCTATATTGTTTCGACCTTTTTTCCACACCACCACTGAGGTAAAAGTCTTGGCGTGTTTTTTTTTATAGAGGTTTCCCCAGTAGGCATAAGTCCTCTCTGATCTTTAATCAGACAATTCATCCTCCGAGCTTTCTGATATGTTGATTAAGAATGAATCCACGAAATGGTCGACTGCTACGTCTTGCTGTGAATCTTCTTCTTGCTGTTGTTCAGCATGCTGCACTGTTTTCATCCAGTTATTCGGTGTTACATGATTCAAAGCTTCTTTGGCAAGACGTTTAAGATCAACCATTTTGAAGGTGTTTGCCTTGGCTATATAGGTCTTCACCTGAGCCCAAATGAGCTCAATAGGGTTGTACTGACAATGGTACTGTGGTAATCTTATGACCCGATGCCCTGCTTCTTCAGCAATTGTGTCAGTTACATACTTTGTGCCAGTATCAAACTTCTTTGCAAGTTCATACAGCTCGTGTTTTAAGAGATCGTCGCTGGGCCGTACTCCCTTCTTTATAAGTCAGTCCCTTATATCCGATTTTCTCCAGGATGAGATTGTTTTTTTTTCAAGTTGGACTGAATGATAGGAAGCGTTATCCATAACAATTACAGAGTTTGGTGAAATGTTTGGTATTAGTTGATTCCTGAACCAGTCTTCAAAAAGTGTTGAATTCATCTGATTATGGTAGTCCCCATCGTTTTTTGCTTGAAATATCAACTCAGCATTGTTAACAAAGCCATTTCTCGTTCCAGCATGCACAATAATTAAACGACGTCCTTTTCCAGTCGGTTGCTGTATTCCAGTGGCTTGTGGGGATGCAGTGTCAGTCCAGCATTTTCCAACTGTATAATTTTGATTTACCCAAGTTTCGTCAAGATACACAATGTTCTGGGAAGACACTTTGACCTGCCGAATTTCTCTCAAAAATCTGGTCCGAGCTGCTGCTACATCGCTCCTTTCCATAAGGAACTTTCGGCCATCAACTTTGCATATTTGAAGCCCATCTGCAAGAGAATCCTACGAAGAGACTCGTTGCTTCCGTTGAAAGATATGTTTTCCTTGAGTTCTTCGTAAATCTTGTGCAATGTAGGAATTTCATGCCTTTCATAGAATCCCAGGACAGTTCTTCTGACCACACGCTTGTCGAAATCGTCGAGATTCGTTACAGTTGCATTGCGCTTCTTTTTTGGTGACGAGAATACAGGCTGTTCTGGTGACATTTGTGTCACACAAGCTTTATTAAATTTTGAGCAGATTCTTTGGACTGTTTTTTCGCTAACATTGGTAGCTTTGGCAGTGCGAGCAACTGCTCCTGAAGGTGGAATTATAAAGTCTCCAATAGCCTTTTCTTCTAAAAAATACTTGTTCACATTGTAAATAAGTTCTTTCTTCCGACTGTGGAGCACACGAGAGCGAGTCGGAGTAGCTGCCATCGTGGGTGGAGATCAGAGAGGAAGTGATCGGTCACCTGTAGTCTGAGGTGGGTGTCCTTGACCTCTGGCAACGTCGGAAAGCGACGTTGTCACGTGGTGTGGAATTTATACAAATCATTGCTATTATCCTAAAAAGCGACACATTCATAGGACTATATAGCCTTATTTAATATATTTAATAAGTACAGAATATTTAATATACAATTTCAAATAGTAAATAGCTGACATATGACAGAGAGAGAGATAGGTACTGGGGTTGATGCGGCAGAGCTGTAGAGAGGGAAATCCCCTCTCGGGCCCCACCCAAACCGACTTCATATTTGAGTCTGACCATAACCCAGTCAGAGCCTCCTCGTGTAACATTCCTTTGTGTCCTTACCTCATTCATGGTGTGGAAATATAGTCAAATTTATAATATGTACTCATACAGTATAATGTAATAGAAAATAACCAAAATGTATCCTAAAACATCATAGATGAGAGAGAGAGAGAGAGAGAGAGAGAGAGAGAGAGAGAGAGAGAGAGAGAGAGAGGGGGGGAAGGTAGGCCAGGGGAAGTGTTGAGGGAGAAATGGAGGAAGGGAGGGAAGGAAGGAGGGAGAGAGTGATTGAATGAAAACAAATCATGGCGCCACACCAGCGAGGTCATCTGGCGACAAATGTAAAACAGTAATAAATATTTTTAAATATAATTAGATATAATAAAAAAAAAAAAAGAAATGAAAGCATAAGTTTATAAGTCACTCATAAAAGAAACAAAATTCCCCAGAGTGACGCACATCTCCCCCAGGAAAGAGAGAGAGAGAGAGAGAGAGAGAGAGGGGGGGGGGGGGCATCACGCGGATGGAAAACGTGGCACACTGTAGAGAGCTTCGTGCCCCACCCTAGCCGCCAGTTTAAATTTGTCCTACCACAGCGCCCAAACGAAACCTGGTGAAGTTCCATGCCAATCAGTGTTACCAGATGCGACGAGCACTACACCACCTCGCTGGTGGACGAGGTGTTTCTGTTTGATATGTCCGCATCTGTACATTATACTTTGATAAAGAAGCCATTTTTTCTCCAGTATTATATGCAGATAAATCAATATAAATCCTATTATCAGTAATGTAACACAAAAATTTAATACTAGGTAATTCAAGTTGACCACACAATTGCATTTTACATTATCTGGCGAGCAGTGGCATCTCTTTCTAGTTTGTGGGGGTTCCCTTAGGAAATAGCCTTAATCCCTCAGGTTCGCTTCCTTTCTCTTTAGCTTCCTTTTTCCCCCTCCCGTTGTGTGTGTGTGTGTGTGTGTGTGTGTGTGTGTGATTACTTTTCTCTACATGCCCCCGCCTCCCACCCCTTCCGCTCCTACAGTTCTCTCCTTGCTTACCTAATCTCTGTCACTCGAGAGAGAGAGAGAGAGAGAGAGAGAGAGAGAGAGAGAGAGAGAGACTGGTACTTTAAAAAGTAAACAATTATAGGGCAGAAAATGAAGAGATAAAATGGATGAATTAATGAGCCTGATAACAGGACGGTGAATGGTATGACCTACAGCAAATACAATATTCATTGTGTTTGATGACCTTGAGAAAAGACATTACAGAAGAAAGTATGACCGAAACACACTACAGCAACATATAAGTAAGAAATACACACACACACACACACACACACACACACACACACACACACACATATATATATATATATATATATATATATATATATAAGCTGGAAAGATTTCTTCACTTTACCTGTCTGCTCACTTACGCCCCCCTCCTTTCTCTCTGCTGTATACATGTGTGTATTTCTTACTTATATGTTGCTGTAGTGTGTTTCGGTCATACTTTCTTCTGTAATGTCTTTTCTCAAGGTCATCAAACACAAGGAATATTGTATTTGCTGTAGGTCATACCATTCACCGTCCTATTAGGCTCATTAATTCATCCATTTTATCTCTTCGCTTTCTTCCCTGTAATTGTTTACTTTTTAACGTACCAATCTCTGTGTGTGTGTGTGTGTGTGTGTGTGTGTGTGTGTGTGTGTGTGTGTGTGTGTGTGTGTGTGCGCGCGTGTGTGTGTGTGTGTTTATAAGGAATACCAAATCATCAAATCTGTCAACACACAGATGCCTTAATCACATAAGGTGTGGCCTTAAGTATATCGCCTCCATGATACTTTGTTTTCTCTCTCTCTCTCTCTCTCTCTCTCTCTCTCTGGAGTGAAAGAAATGGAGTAAAAGATAAAAGAACTGGAGGAGCGGAAGGGAGGAGGGGGTTCATGTAGAGAAACACACACACACACACACACACACACACAAAGGAGAGGGAAGAGGGAAACTAAACAGAAGGGCAGGGAAGGGTGTGTGACCTGAGGGATGGAGGCTATTTCCTTAGAGACAATAAACTGGGCTTGGAACAAGTCTCTCTCTCTCTCTCTCTCAGGACGCTTTTGCACTTCACCTGTTTGTCTGACTGTATGCTGTGAGTTTGACTTTGCGTATTTACTGCAGGTCTTTGTAAGGCTTCACTATTCATATGTTTGTAGCTAACATTTCTTACCGTAGAACATCAAAATTTATATTTCAGATTGTCAAATTCACCTTACAGATGCCATAATAACTGTTGCAGCCAATAAATACAACTTCCAACAACGGGAATCAATTTGGTGACAGAAGGAGATGGTGAGTGGCTGATTTCTGAACTTTCCTTTATCCCATTTTAGCAGGTCCTTTTTTTAATCAGCAGATTTTGTATCAGAAGGTGAACTTAGCATTTTGTGAATTTTTGTGAGAGTAGATACATTGAAGATAACGACTAAACTAATTCCTGGAAGTTATGGGTGGTATGTAATGAAATATTCGGGAAAAATGTAAGTTCTCCCACATCTCCTCATTCTGCTGAGCTCAACTGACCAACCAGAGACGAGGTATGGAAAGTTTTCTCTTCTCATCCTAGAAATGGCGTTTCTTAGCTACTCTTACTTTTTCTTACTTCTTTCCTGCCGGCTTCGGCTGGAAGGTTTAGAGGGCGGGGGAGAGCCTACTTCTTTGCTGTCCTTATCTCATTCTAGTAGTTCAGTTACTTATCTCATTCTAGTAGTTCAGTTACTCTTCTAGGAGCCGCCTAGCATGGGCCAACCGGCCTACTGCAGTTATCCTCTCTTCTTATGTTCTCGCTGTTACCTGTATATTGCCCTTGAGGGACAGGTTTCCTTTAAAGATGTGGAATATAATTCCCTTAGGCTTGTAAAGAGGAAACAAGTGTCTGGTGAAATATCCATTTATGGTTTATAATCCTAGTCTTAGCCTGACCAGCCTGAAAGCAACACAGGTCCAAGAGGAACAAATGAAGTAAGGTGAGATGGGAGAAAGACAGGAACTGAAAAGAAGGGAAAACGAAATGATGGAATGCTGAAGAGGCAGAAGGAAAAAAAATAAATAAATACATGAGAAATATACAGTAGAATTATGACGAAGAAACGTAAGTAAAAATCGAATGTCTTTAACCGCCTCAGTTCTTCCCTCCCTCCTCTCTCTCTCTCTCTCTCTGGGCCCCTGGTGGCGTACACACAGACTACGCGTCACTACCCATGGAAAAGCCCCTTTATAGGTAGAGTTCAGTGGGTTCAGAAGCAGTACTAATTCATTCTTTTTCCATTTCAGGTTACACTATGATAGTCTCTTTCTCCATTCACACTTTCCTATAAAATGTCCACGCCAGTTTATCTATGTTGCGTTGTGTTCTTTCTTTTTCCCACCGGGATAGGCTGGAGGGTTTGGTGGGCGGGGGAGAGCTTTCTTCTTTGTTATCTTTATCTCATTCTGGCGGTTCTAGGAGCTACCTAGCATGAGCCAACCAGCCTATGATAGTCTCTATTCTCCTTTCACACTTTCCTGTAAAATGTCCACGCCAGTTTTTCTATACGGCGTGGTGTTCTTTCTGACCTTTTCCTGCCGGCTTCGGCTGGAGGGTTTGGAGGGCGGGGGAGAGCCTTCTTCTTTGCTATCCTTATCTCATTCTAGTAGTTCAGTTACTCTTCTAGGAGCTGCCTAGCATGGGCCAACCGGCCTACTGCAGTTATCCTCTCTTCTTATGTTCTTATGTTATCGTCTCTTCCTATGTACACTCCCTCCCTTTAACACCTTGTCAAAGACTTCACCGTTACAGCAAATATCCCTGAATTATAAAGATGTAATAATACAATGGACGGATAAACAAAAATAGGATTTTCATATTTTTGTATTTGTTACGCAGATAAAATACATCATTCCTGAGGAGGACTTATCACTTAAATCCAGTGATACAATTATATAACAAATGAAAACAGATTTCAATCTATCTAAATGGATTTTCTTTACTGTGGATCAGGAACGGGATTTGGGTAAGGAGGTGGAGCTGCCTGGAGAGAATGTGGGTATCGACGTGGAGGTGGGTGGAATGGAGGCAGTTCTGGTCCCCTGCCTGGCGCTGACAGTAATAAATGTAAGTGTGGAACAGGGACAGCCTGCACTGAATGTTGATGTGGAACAGGGACAGCCTGCACTGAATGTTGATGTGGAACAGGGACAGCCTGCACTGAATGTTGATGTGGAACAGGGACAGCCTGCACTGAATGTGGATATGGAACAGGGACAGCCTGCACTGAATGTTGATGTGGAACAGGGACAGCCTGCACTGAATGTTGATGTGGAACAGGGACAGCCTGCACTGGATGTGGATGTCGGCGTGGGAGAGCCTGCACTGGATGTGGATCTGGGCGTCGGAGAGCCTGCACTGGATATGGGTGTGGGCGTGGGGCAGCCTGCACTAGATGTGGGTGTCGGAGTGGGGGTGCCTGGATTCCAGCCATGGGTGGAGGTGGTACTACTTCCTGGGTCTGCTGAGGGACTGTTGGCGTCTGGGCTGGGAGTGGAGCTGCCTTAGCCTGCTGGCGTGGAGTGGGCCGAGGGAGCCACGGCAGAAGGTCCTGGTTGACGGGCAGGGAGGCAAGCGTAAGGTCGCCCCTCCACTGACACTTGCCGCAGAACGGACACTTGAGGCCGCCAGTGGAGTTGATTATGTCCTTTATGCAGGCGGTGCAAACCACGTGGTCACAGGTCAGAGTCCGGGGTAACTTGTTCACTCGGTCAAAACCTTCCAGGCATATTCCACATTCCAACTCATCCTCGTCGAGCTCAGTCTGTACAAACATAACAAAGGCACGTTAGTCAACAGTTCCAATGATGTATGGATATAAGGATTCTCTGTTACACAGTATTACTTCCTTTTCACCATTTTCAGTATAATTTAGTGATGGTATATTAAAGCTCAGCTATTTAGTCTCACGTTTTGTAATTAAAAATTTGCATATGCAGTAATTTGATTTTTTTTTTTTTTTGGTGGGGGGGGATGGTAGGAATCACAGATTGAGCAGTATTACTGAATCGATTATATTGCGAGCTAATAAGGTGTGTCAAACTCTAAAGTGAGAAATATTAATGACACATGTACAAAGCTATGTTAAAACTTACATAGTGGTTGGCGTGCGAGAGGTCCATGGTGGGTGGCTGCCACTGTGTGACCGAGTACCTAAACAGTGACAGCATCAGACAGTGAAGCGTCTGTGACAATGACAAGGAGTGCACACCGACTGTCTTATAAGGCCAGGTTGTCACCTGCAGGGTTGGGGATGCTCTCTGATTGGTTAAGTACCTGGCCAATGACAGGTAGGGGTGGACAGGTGACCTCTCGTGACTGGTGGTGGCCCCGTGAGGGCTGTCACCTGAGTCAGATCAGGTACGGTATTGGTTGATGGCTTCACAAAATACTAATACGAATACGAATACTAATACTAATACTAATAATAATAATAAGATGATGATGATGATAATGATAATAATAATGGCGATACAACCGTTCATCCCCTTTTCTGACGAGGTTCGTACAGCAGTGGGACAAATATAACTATATATGGATCTTTTTTATTGCATGTTGTAGCACTAAGTTTAAAAAAATAATATCTAAACATTACGCACCGTGTCTTGTTGTACATAAATAACATTTAAATACCTTCAAGAGGTACATACTGTAAAATAACCAAAACCTGACAATAATTTGGTCACTCAAACTAAGACCAAAGTCATAAGCCCCGGTGGCTACTCCGTAATATGCTACATTCGTCCAGGTGTTCTAGTGTTACAGCGTGGTGCTAAACTGCTTCCGAGTGATGGAAGCTATTGTTTCGTGAGATTTATATTTATGTTGGAGTAAAGTGCGTGATTGTTATTGGCGTGGACTTGTGAGAGAGATGGCTTCCGCATCTCAGATGAGTGTTTCCACTGCTAGTGTTGAGAAAAGCTACTTTGATTTGAGGGAAAAATTTCTTAAAGTCAGAGATACAAACTCACATGCAAGACAAGGTGAGTTGAGAGAGTTAGTAGAAGAATGAGGGACTTTCAGAGTGCTGGGTTATTCCCAACTCGGTCCTACGCCAGTTCTTTGCTGGTTACCATGCTTGTAATAGTCGTGGATTATTTTTTACTCCAGTGTCGATCTGAGATACAGTAATGGTATATACGCCTTGCATAAATTCTATTTGGTTTACTGGACATTGTAGCCGATCTCATATATATTAGGGCTTGCCTAATATTTATTAACATCAACCTTTATACTTAGAGTCCTTAAATTATCTGAAATTTAATATTTGTATATTTAAGCATTTAACATATCGCTAAGAGACTTGCGCATGCGCGTTAAAGGGACAGTCCTGAATAGACCAGCCCATGCTTGTTTACCAAAGAATTTCTTCAGTGGGAGAGCAGTGCTTGTTTCGTCCGCCCTTTGTTAATATTTGACAATATGAACTATACTGAAGTAAAGGGATTAATGCGTTGACTCAAATTCAGAGGCTGCCAAAGTAATCCAGGAGCTGCTTATTGGCCTTGTTTATTATCAGTGTCCTATCTTTTTTCTATCAGTTGATGTACAAAGGGAATTAATGGCTTGTACTGGTGCCCCAAAAAAGAAAGAAAGAAAAAAAAATGCCTGGCGACTTTTATCACTACTGTTATAACTTTGCCACCACCTTTTGATTTGCATTATGACGAAATTACGTTACCTGTCCGAGTTTAATCGTATAACAACTTGCATTTAATAGACATCTTAGCAAAAAAGTTACCATCTAAAATATGAAAACTGAAGAAACAAAATGTATCTACATTTTAAGATCGACAGTTTGCATCATTTAACATACAAGAGGATATTAATGTGCAGTAATATTTAGAATCATGTGTGTTCCTTCCTTCAATTTATGGAAGGGATGGTAAAATAAATCATAAAACATGTACCAAATGAAGATCAGGTAAGACTATTTGAACCTCAACGAGAAAGTGATGTCAGAAGCCTAACCCTTTCAGTCCGATGCTATAACGAGTTGTATTCTTGCTACCAGATGATTTTATTATTTAGAACACTCTCATACTGAAGGGGGTTAATGAAAGCTGCATCCAGTTCAGACTTCCCTGAGCTGAACAAAGTCGTCGGAATAAAGAATAAAATGATTTACGTCCTCGGAGTGAAGGAAGTACTGTAGTTTAATCAAGGTCATTTAGCAGCACATGCACTAGGCTAACTTGTAACTGTCTTTTTTCCCTCATTGTATAAATCAAGATACATCATAAGAATCAAACAAATACTGGACTTCAAAACCTTGATTAATCGCCACAGTGGTATAGTAAATGAACCGTAAGCACACCCGCCTGCACCGACAGCTAGCGAACATAAGAACATAAGAAGAGAGGATAACTGCAGTAGGCCAGTTCGCCCATGTTAGACAGCTCCTAGAAGAGTAACTAAACTACTAGAATGGGATAAGGATAGCAAAGAAGAAGGCTCTCCCCCGCCCTCCAAACCCTCCAACCGAAACTGGCAGGAAAAAGTCAGACGGAACATCACACAGTGTAGAAAAACTTACGTGGACATTTTATAGGAAAGTGTGACAGGAGAAAGAGGGACTATCATAGTGTAACCTGAAAAGAGAAAAGAATGAATTAGTACTCATTATGAGTTATTTTATTATTTTTTTTTTTTTATCCCCACCCCTTATTTATCATATGCTCCTCTCACCTATGGTTGAAACTCTGAATGGATAGGGCAGCAACCACATTACCAGCTAACTTATTCCAAACGTCTGCTATTCTAGAGCCAGGCCAATTTCTACCTATTTCCTTACTGAAACGGAATTTGTCTAGTTTGAAACCATTACATCTACTTCTATCCTGTATACTCACTTTAAGTACCTTGCTAATATCTCCCTTATGTACTCCCTTCATCCACTTAAACACCTCAATTTAATCTCCCCTTACTCTACGCCTCTCTAGTGAGGGAAGATGAAGTCTTTTTAGTCTGTCTTCATATGAGAGGTTCCGAAAATCATGTATTATTGTTGTCGTTCGTGTGTGTACATTTCCTGAGGAATTTATATCCTTTCTATGGTACAAAATTGCACGGCGTAGTCTAAATGTGGCCTTACTAATGCTAGAAAAATGTTGCAATATTACTTTAGATATCCTATTGCTTACGATTCGCGAAATAAATACTAGGCCCCAATTTGCTTTATTTCTCGCATTAATACGCTGTTGCCTTTGTTTGAGGTTTTTACTAACCATAACCACTAGATCTGTCTCGCATTCCGATTTACTATTTTCTTTGTCGTCTAAGTTGTATTTAGTATCTCATATGGTCTTGCCTACGTTAAATGCTTTGCATTAAGAACATAAGAAGAGAGGATAACTGCAGTAGGCCGGTTGGCCCATGCTAGGCAGCTCCTACAAGAGTAACTGACCTACTAGAATGAGATAAGGATGGCAAAAAGGCTCCCTCCCCCCCGCTCTCCAAACCCTCCAGCCGAAGCCGGCAGGAAAAAGTAAAAAAGAACACAACGCAGTATAGAAAACCTGGCGTGGACATTTTATAGGAAAGTGTGAAAGGAGAATAGAGATTATCATAACGTAACCTGGAAAGGAAATAAGTATAAATTAATATTGGTTATAAGATTTTTTTCTTTCTATACCCACCTCTTACTTGTCAAATGCTTATCTAGCTTACGATGAAACTCTCAATGGAAGAGGCAGCAACTACTTTACTAGGTAGCTTATTCCATTCGTCTACTACTCAACTGCCAAACTAATTTCTACCTATTTCCTTATTGAAACCATTACTTCTAGTTCAATCCTGTATGCTCACTTTAAGTTTCTTGCTAATATCTCCCTTACTTATACCCTTCATCCACTTAAACACCTCAATTAAGTCTTCCTTTACTCTACGCCTCTTCAGTGAATGCAGACTTAGTCTTTTCAGTCTGTCTTCATATAACCGGTTCCTAACATCATCTGTCATTTTTGTCATTCTTCCCTGTGCATTTTCTAACGAGTTAATTTCCATTGTATAGTAAGGACACCAAAATTGTACTGCGTAGTCTAAATGTGGCCTTAGTAATGCTAGATAAATTTGCAACATTATTTTTGATGACTTATTTATTGCTCACGCTTCTCGAAATAAATCCTAGCACCCTATTTGCTTTATCTCTCGAATTAATACACTGTTGCCTTGGTTTCAGGTCGTTACTAATATTAACTCCTAGATCTCTCTCGCATTCCGATTTGCTAATTTTTTTGTTATCTAAGCTGTATATAGTATCTTCAGTGGTCTTGCCTACGTTATGTAAAGTATATCGATGTCCTTTTGTAAGTTATGGCAATCGTCAGTCGAGTTAATGACACGCACCATTTTTGTATCGGCAAATTTGCTGATACTGCTAGTGATTCCCAGGTCTAGGTCATTTATATATATAATAAATAATAAGGGACCGAGTATTGAACCCTGGGGTACACCGCTAGTCGCTAGTTTGTCCGACTTAGTTCCATTTATTAATACTCTCTGCTGTCGTCCTCAGCCAGGATTCTATCCATTTTAAGATATCGCCGTCTATACCGTGTGCTCGAACGTTTCTAACTAACCTTTCGTGTGGTACCCTATCAAAAGTTTTACTAAAGTCCAGGCAAATAATATCGTAAGCTTTATCGCTATTTACTGCCTCATGGGCCTCCGAGAAGAATGACATGCTAGGGCTAGGCCAGGACTGTTGGTGGAGTATTAGCCTGGGTGTTTTATAATATACTGGTTGGAGTAAAGAAAGGTTATTTTAATATTTAATGGTATTCAGATCTCCACACTTCCCTGCTCAACTTTCTGGAGTTAGATTTAGTGTCGTTTCTGACAGCAGTCCGCTCTTCTACCCCTTCATCAATATTCTGGCGTATTTTACTTAAACACACACACACACACACACACACACACACACACACACACACACACACACACACACACACAGGCCTACATACAGTTTTGCACATGAACATCACACTCAGCACACACGGACACATACTGTACTGTTTATACACATACACGGTGGACACGCACACATTCCGTACACGTATATGGTATGTAAATCAGCTTAGTCACAAAAACGAAGCTTTGCATTAAATTTTTAGTCAACACACACACACACACACACACACACACACACACACACATCGCTCGCTGGTGCAGTGGTAACGTTCTCGCTTGCCATCTGGTAGACGGGAGTTCGCTCCTCGCTCAGGTTGCGAAAAGTTTCACTGACGTAGTTGGTGGTTACTGTCCCCCTTGAGCAAGGGGACGAGTGTGTGCGTGTGTGAAGGTCACAGCCTTGCCCTTAGATCGGACTATATGAGCTCTCAGCTCCCTTCCAGGAGGGTAAAAGCTGACCATCACGACCATCAGGTGATCCTGACCGACCCGGTGAATTACACACACACTTTGTTTTATCTCGTCTTGTGGACGGTCACTTGTGACATGTGATAACAAAATTATGCCAAGTGGCGGTATTTGGCGAATATTAAATTTCAGAAAACTAAGGCAATGGCAAGCTTCATGAAAGCATTATTCTCACCCAGAAAGACGATACGAATGTAGAAAAGAAACCCAGTTGCAGAGTTCATTAGTGATATAACGAAATGACTGTGTGTAAGGGATTGCCGGATGGAAGATCAGTGTACTCAAGTACAAAATAGCCAGTCAAAAGTATTCATTCATGGGTGTGATATTGTTTATTAATGAATATTTTAGTGACTTTAGTGGTCTATAGTTTTCCTAACTCCCGTAAGTTTACCGAGACATAATGAATAGTGACAATAGTTATGTTACTTTTTCAGGCCTAGGACCGAGTTAGCTAGGTAGCAGACGACACTCTGAGAGTCCCTCATTGTTTGAGACGAAGGATGAGAGGAAGGCTGAAGGATGCAAGCTTGGCAATAAGAGTGCAACTAAATTCACACTTAAAAAGCAAGCGAGTGTGAGGTGTAAGATTGCGTTTATCGATTTGGATGACGAGTGCCAAGGGGAGAATATGAGTGATATGGAGTATGAGGCGTCTAGCGGCAGTCTGGGTGGTTCTGGACCATCCCGACCGGCTAATGGGGCTACAAAACTCTATCTATCTATTGCCAGACTCCTTAATCCCGTAAGGGGTGGCCACATATAAATTGCCTTTATGTCGCCAGACTCTTTAATCCCGTAAGGGGTGACCACAAATCAATCGCCTCCATGTCGCCCTGTCCACCGCCATTTCACTGCACTGCTCCCAGCTTGCACAGCCCTCTCTCATATACCTCTCCACTCCATCTCTCCTTCTCATCCCTGGCCTCCCTTCCCTCTCCCCCCTCTACCTCGCCCACATACACTCTTCTCGTCAGTCTCTCGCTTTCCATCCTCTCCACATGGCCAAACCACCTCAGTGTGTTTCTGCTAACGCTTCCCATCACATCCACATTCACACCACAACGCTCCTTCACTTCCTCATTTGTCAGTCTGTCTCTCCATATGACGCCACATGCTCCTCTCAGTAACTCATTTCCACTGCTCTCTCTCATGAGTGTGTCCCTCCAACAACGGAGAAAATTAAAAGTAGGAAAAATGTTGTTCTAGTTGGAGGATCTCAGGGAAGGTATTTAGACAGAGGGCTTCGCTATTCTCTTAGAAAATCTTGTGCTTCTTCCTGGGGCCAAGGTAGGGAGTGTATTGGATAAAACTGCCATCATAAAAGATAGTGGAGCTAATCCCATTATCTGCATCAGTGTTGGAGGCAGTGATGTTGGTAGGCGTAGGAGAGGTACTGTGGCAGCAGTATAAAGATGAGGTAGACAAAGTTACTTGTCCTTGGAGTTCTACCGAGAAGTGGAGTTAGTATGGAGAAGACGTCCGGAGCATTAGGACTTAACTGTCGCCTGGGCAAGTATTGCAAGAACCATGCAGCTGATAACGGCGACAGGCTGTACAGTCGCAACACCAAGTGCAGCAGGGATGGGATGCATCTTAATGGGCAGAGAGTTTCTACAGTAGCTTGTTTAGCAGAAAGGAAGTTAGGAGAATTTTTTCGGTGTTAACTGTTATACGAGTATGTAGAGGAAGACGTAACAAATCCACATGAAGTTTAAATAGATACAACGAAATGTGCAAAAAAGAAGAAAACAAAAATCATTCGAAATGAGCAACAACAACAACAACAAAAAAGTCATTAGTGTAGATACATCCATTTTAACACCATAAACAGGCGATGGTGGCATAGAAACTATAGATTTATCAGCAGAGAAAATAGTTTCCTGTTTAGAACCAAGAAATAAAAAATGCTTCACAATGTAATGGCTGCAATGCTAGTAATAATTAACAAGTGTATATTACCAACAGTACGAGTTTATGTAGCAAAATGGACGAACTAAATGGGATAATTAGTACGGAAAAAACAGATATTGCCGTATTAGTGAAACATGCATGAATACAGAGACAGCGAAGTTTTGGTACGTCAGATCCAGGGGTATAGCCAAATATCTTTGAGCAGAACCGTCTGGGAAGAGAGAGAGGCATCTGCGTAAAAGATAAATGAAATTGTTACAATAAAACAATTATTAAAGTCAATAAGGACTCTAAAAGTTGTAATAAGTAATGACAAAGAGAAATAAGTTTTTTGGACCTATATACAGACCAGCAAAATTAAGCAAAAAATGTACCAAAACCTTTCGAAGGGTGATAAGAAAGCATCACAATCCAGCTCAGTAATTATCTGCCAAGGATAGATTCTTATAATCTCACAGGGGATGAAGAGTAAGAAGAATGTCTAAAAGTAGTGCAGCATGATTTCCTTTGTCAGTATATAAGGAAGCCCAATAGAGGTAATAATATACTAAATTTACTTCTTATTTAATACAGAAAACATCATTATGATGCAGAAGTTGGCGCTGCACTTGGAAGTGACCAAGAAGAAAAGAAAAAGTTCAAATTTAGTTGGAATGACCTTTCACTGATCGAGTGTTCCTATTTTTGTCCAGGGGTACATTGTAGGAATAAGAGCTTATTTCAGAACTGTAATTCACTCTATGCTGTCACATAAGAACGTAAGAACATAAGAAGAGATCATAACTGTAGTAGGCCGGTTGGCCCATGCTAGGCAGCTCCTAGAAGAGTAACTGAACTACTAGAATGAGATAAAGATAGCAAAGAAGAAGGCTCTCCCCCGCCCTCCAAACCCTCCAGCCGAAGCCGGCAGGAAAAAGTCAGAAAGAACACCACGCAGTATAGAAAAACCGGCGTGGACATTTTATAGGAAAGTGTGAAAGGAGAATAGAGACTATCATTGTGTAACCTGAAAAGGATAGATTATGAATTAGTATTGGTTATAAGATTTTCTTTTTTCTATATCCACCCCTTATTTGTCATATGCTTATCTAGCCTATGCTTGAAACTCTCAATGGAAGAGGCAGCAACTACTTTACTAGGTAGCTTATTCCATTCGTCTACTACTCTATTACCAAACCAATTTCTACCTATTTCCTTATTGAAATGGAATTTTTCTAGTTTGAAGCCATTATTTCTAATTCTCTCCTGTATGCTCACTTTAAGTACCTTGCTAATATCTCCCTTATTTATACCCTTCATCCACTTAAACACCTCAATTAAGTCTCCCCTTACTCTACGCCTCTCTAGCGAATGCAGACTTAGTCTTTTCAGTCTGTCTTCATATGACAGGTTCCGGATGTCATGTATCATTTTTGTCATTCTTCTCTGTACATTTTCTAACGAGTTAACCCTTGTGTGGTGTTCATGTTTTTGTTACGCAGCTAATGTTTGCGGGTCTGGTGGACCCACCGCATTATTGAGTTTTTAAATCAATGCAGCCATAACAATTTCTGTAAAAATACCAGATGTTTACTTTATCCCAAATGCAGACAATAAAGACAGCATATATGGTTAATAATAATATGCTTAGGAGCTCCTGTCCCAGCTTGTGTGAGGTAAAAAAGTTATTGCATGTGATGTTGTGTCCACTGAGTCCTTGTGTCATGTCCAGGACAACTTTCATCCCTTGGTTTTTCTCAGGGGCTCCTCCATCTTGTCTCCTTGTATACACTTGCAAGTTCCATGCATATGATGATGCAGCATCACAGGCAGCCCAGATCTTTATTCCGTATATTGCGAGTTTTGATGGTATGTACTGCCTGAAGGGGTAGCGGCCCCTAAATGGCACCAGCTGCTCATCAAAAGTGACATTAGGGCCAGGGTCGTAAAACAGGGGGAGAGTGTGCACTCACTTGTCCCACACCGTCTTGATGGCAGCTAGCCTGTCTCTCTGCCACCGAGCTAGTCCGTCATCTCGTAGTTATCAAAGCGGATAATCCTGGAAATAATGCGAAAATTTTCCAGAGACATTGTGGCACGGAAAAGTTCTGCATCCAACAAGGATTCTGTGGATTCCCCTTTAGATCTGAAAACTCCAGCAAGGATAAGAAGCCCAAAGTATGCTCATAAATGAGTTTGGTCCATCTCCTTCCACCCCTCTCCAAAAACACGCCTTCCCTCTATTTTAGTGCAATCCAGAATGATTTTCTGGATGTCATCCGGGATGAAAAGTTCAAAAGAAGACTCGATATCCTGCACGTGAGTAAATGCCATCCGTATTGGCCTTGGATGCATCTTTATCACATTGGCAGCCCTGCGGGGTGGCTCTTTCTTTGGGCAAGGATACCATTCAGTTTCACCATTTTTTGACATCCATATTTCTCCACTTGCTGGCTGCTGGTGGGCTGTCTGCTGACTGGCTAGTCCTCTGGCTGGTCCTGCGGTGGGCTGCTGATGGGCTGATCTTCTGGCTGGCTGCTGACAAGCTGGTCCTGTGGCTGGCTGCTGATGAGCTGGTCCTGTGGCTGACTGCTGCGAGGGGCCTGAAGCTGGCTGCTGACGGGCTCGTTTTGGAGCTGGCTCAAGGTCAATTTCATCCTTTTCTTCAAACTCACTGTCAGACTCTGAATTGACAAAAATGCGATCTTCAAATTCTGAAAATACAGTATCTTCTAGTCCTTATCTTCCCAAGCTTCTATCTCTTCGAAAATCATCTCTAAGGCCCTCTGCACGGAGACCCTTTTTGCCATCTTCATCGACTGCAATGCAGAGCCACACATTTATTTGTTGTGGTCCACCCCCAATCTGCAGGTGGGAGAGAGTGTACGAAAATATAGAATGGTTCCAGCAAGACAGAGGGTAAAATGTGCGGGAATGTGGGAGGAGACAGGTTTCCGTGCTTGAAATGTAACGACATTGTAACCGTGTGCGTGAATAATAGGAGCAGAGAAAAAACTCACACACACACACACACACACACACACACACACACACACACACTAACAGTAGGCCATGTACGAGAAGGACAGAGTGAAGGGACACAGCATCGCTACACTTTTATTACCCTCAGGTCCAGTGGACCCGAACACCACATGTGTAATATAAACGTGTAGGAGGGGTGTACAGTGTGAAGTCATTGAAAATGTGTTATTTTATATGTTCTTCACAGAAAATGAGCCAAGACCAAGGAGTCTGAAGCTGAAATAATAATAAATTGGATCATTTTTCTTTTGGTAAACATTGGAAACGGGTCCCACAGACCCGAACACCACACAAGGGTTAATATCCATTCTATAGTAAGGACACCAAAATTGTACTGCGTAGTCTAAATGTGGCCTTACTAATGCTAGATAAAGTTTCAGTATTACTTTTGATGATCTATTGCTCATGCTTCTCGAAATAAATCCTAGGACCCTATTTGCTTTATTACTCGCATTAATACACTGTTGCCTTGGTTTAAGGTCGTTACTAATCATAACTCCTAGATCCCTCTCGCATTCCGATTTGCTAATTTCTTTCTTATTTAAGCTGTATTTAGTGTCTCCAATGGTCTTGCCTACGTTAAGTACTTTACATTTTTCAACATTAAATTCCATTTGCCAAGTTTTAGACCATTTGGACAATGTATCGAGGTCTTTTTGTAAGTTATGGCAATCGTCAGTCGAGTTAATGATACGCCCTATTTTTGTATCGTCGGCAAATTTGCTGATGCTGTTATTGACTCCTAAGTCTAGATCATTTATATATATAATAAATAATAAGGGACCGAGTACTGAATCCTGTGGTACACCGCTAGTTACTAATCCCCAATCCGACTTAGTTCCATTTATTAATACTCTCTGCTTTCGTCCTTTCAGCCAGGATTCTATCCATTTTAAGATATCGCCGTCTATACCGTGTGCTCGAACCTTTCTAACTAACCTTTCGTGTGGGACCCTATCAAAAGCTTTACTGAAATCCAGATTAATAACATCGTAAGCTTTATCGCTATCTACTGCCTCATAGACCTACGAGTAGAATGATTACAAGTTTGTGAGGCAGGATCGTCCTTGCCTGAATCCGTGCTGACTTTCGTTTATAAGATTAAATCTTTCTAAATATTCTCTAATCTTATTTGCCAAAATTGACTCAAATATTTTTCCTACTATTGACGTTAGACTTATCGGACGATAATTCGACGCAGCTGATTTATCACCCTTTTTAAAGATGGGCACTACGTTTTAGGTCTTCCACGCCTCTGGATCTTCTCCTGAACTTAAAGAGTCCTTAAATAATGTTAAAAGTGGCTGACACAATTCTTCTTTGGTTTCTTTGATAATTTTTGCATATATTTCGTCCGGACCTGGCGATTTTTGAGTTTTTAACTGATTAATTTCTTTCAATACGTCCTCCTTACTAATGGTTATTTTACTAAGAATATTTTCCGTATTCTCATCGTAAATATTTGCTGCTTGAGGAACCAGGTCTAGATTTTCCTTGGTGAATACTGATATGAAATAATTATTTAGGATGGAGCACATTTCTTTATCTTCACTGGTAGTGTCACCTGATGCTGTTCTGAGTGGTCCTATCCTATCTTTATTTTTCGTACGGTACATTTGATAAAAACCCTTGGGGTTTTCTTTTGATTCACTAGAAACCTTAATTTCATAACTTCTCTTTGTTTTTCTTATCTTCCTCTTTACTTCTCTATTTAAAATCGTGTACCGGTTACGTAAGTATTCCTCTCCACGTTTTATTTTTCTATATATTCCTTTCCTTTGGCCTATGAGAGATTTTAATCTGTTGTTTAACCATCTTGGTTCTGAATTATTCTTTCTAAACGGTTTTGAAGGGATATATCTCTCTTGGCCTCCGTGTATCATATTTAATAACTCGTTATACTTCTCACTGGTTGAACGTCTGTCTGGTACTGGAGCTGAGTTAATTCCCGTCACCTCGACTACATTCCTATCTACCACCTCCCCCCTCACAGACACCTGACGGACATTCCCACGTGTTTCCTGCCCCACAGCTGTGACCTGGGGTTCCCACTGACCTGGCATTCCCTCAAATAGCTAATCTCCCTGTGGAATACCGTTCGAAAATAAGCTCTTAAGCCGTCGAAATCTCCTAGACGAAAATTAGGAACGGTGGAGGTATTTTCAGTGGAACAGACATCCCAAATAAATTTGAACTTAATTTCTTCATGATCGCTATTCCCAAGTCGTCCACCAACCTCTATATCACTAATGATATTTTCTTTATTAGCTAAAACCAAATCTAGTATATTATTACCTCTGGTGGGCTCCCTGATATACTGACAAAGGAAATTATCCTGTACTACCTCTAGAAGTTCCTCTGACTCTGCATCTCCTGTCTGATTTCGCCAAACTATCCTTGGCAGATTAAGGTCCCCACAATTATTACTAAGCTGGACTGTGATGCTTTCCTAATTTCCTCCCAAAGGTATTTACTATCTGCTCAACTTATTTTAGGAGATCTGTAAGTTGCTCCTAAGACTAATCTCTATCTATTGTTACTAATTTCGACCCAGACACTTTCTGTGTCCCTATTTACTTTAATGTCTGCTTTATTGTAACAGTTTAATGAATCCTTTACATAAATAGCTACCCCTCCCCCCTTTCTTCCCTGACGGTTTGACACAAAAATATTATAGCCTTTTATCTGATATTCCGCTAAAAATTCTCGAGTGTCTGTATTCATCCAAGTTTCACTAATAACGGCAATGTCTATTTTCTCTGTACAAATTAAAGCTCTCAGGTCATCCATTTTATTATGTAAACTCCGGCTGTTTGTGTAGTACACTTTCAGATTATTACTAGTAGTTATGCCTTTATCTTGGCATTTACTGTTATTTATTTTATTACTAACCGGGAATCTCTTTACTTTACTAATATAACAATTTTTTGTACTATCGCTTATCGCCCTTCTATCATCGCTTGTTCTATCACCTATCATCTCCTGCTCGATTTGAGGTGCCTGAGTGGATGCATGTACACTAATGGTTGAACTTTTGTTCTTAATTTTGCAAGTCTTGATGCATCTATCCAAACGTGGTAATAATGATTTCTGAGTGTAGTTGCTGCAACTTCCTGTACACCTACTTCTCAACCTCGAAAAAATCCCTCCATCTCCCTATCTATCATTCCAGCTAAAACAGGAACTCCCTGCCTGCTATGATGAGTCCCATCCCAACTATACAAGGCACTCCGTCCATAAAACCGGTCCCAGCTGTCTATGAAAGGTATTGCATTATCTTTGCAATACCTTTCAAGGCGGCAATTAAACCCTATTGCCCTGCTCAACCACTCCCTTCCAACCCGCCATCTGGGTAAAACACCGAGCACTACAGGGGTTTCTCCCCTCTCCCTAACCTTCTCTAACATCACCTTATACTTCTGCCACAGTACCTCACTCTTACGGCAACTAATATCATTGC
>NC_136968.1:24722508-24937508 GCF_032717465.1 Coenobita brevimanus | reverse complement strand
TCTCATGGGAGCAATACTGTAATAAAAGACAATACATTGCGTTTGTCTGCAGATTATATACCCTAACTTCAACTTCCATGCTCCACTTAATTATATTAAAACATGGAATGCATGATTGTTCATGGAACTGAAGGGAGATGAAAGTATGATGAGAGCATATAGAGTAACATTAACTCTTCAGCACCATTACATCATTCTCATTATACTTTAGCTAACTCCACTACCCTTTTCACCCCCACAGTTCCTTTCTAATCTAGGTAAACTCATCTGATGATAACTAGAACAAAATGATAAAAGCCGATATGGTATTGAAGAGTTTAAAATAAATAAATAAATAAAATCTTGGAATCAGGGTATGTCCGCCTCTACCTGTCTCCGACAGCTGTCACAAGAGAGGTAATGGGGCAGAGGCTGTGGGTGAGCGGGGAGAGTGGAGAAAAATAAGAACATAAGGAGAGAGGATAACTGCAGTAGGCCAGTTGGCCCATGCAAGGCAGCTCCTAGAAGAGTACCTGAACTACTAGAATGAGATAAGGACAGCAAAGAAGAAGGCTCTCCTCCGCCCTCAAGACCCTCCAGCCGAAGCCGACAGGAAAAAGTCAGAAAGAACACCATGCAGTATAGAAAAACTGGCGTGGACATTTTATAGAAAAGTGTGAAAGGAGAATAGAGACTAAGACAGTGTAACCTGAAAAGGAAAAAACATGAATTAGTATTGGTTATATATATATTTTTCTCTTTCTCTATACCCACCCCTTATTTGTCATATGCTTATCTAGCCTATGCTTGAAACTCTCAATGGAAGAGGCAACAACAACTTTACTAGGTAGCTTATTCAATTCGTCTACTACTCTATTATCAAACCAATTTCTACCTATTTCCTTATTGAAACGGAATTTTTCTAGTTTGAAACCATTATTTCTAATTCTATCCTGTATGCTCACTTTAAGTACCCTGCTAATATCTCCCTTATTTATACCCTTTAACCACTTAAACACCTCAGTTAAGTCTCCCCTTACTCTACGCCTCACTAGCGAGTGCAGACTTTGTCTTATCAGTCTGTCTTCATATGACAGGTTCCGAACATCATGTTTAATTTTTGTCATTCTTCTCTGTACATTTTTTAACGAGTTAATATCCATTCTATAGTAAGGACACCAGAATTGTACCGCGTAGTCTAAATGTGGCCTTACTAATGCTAGGTAAAGTTGTAGTATTATTTTGATGACCTGTTGCTCACGCTTCTCGAAATAAATCCTAGGACCCTATTTGCTTTATTTCTCGCATTAATACACCGTTGCCTTAGTTTCAGGTCGTTACTAACCATAACTCCTAGACCTCTTTCGCATTCCGATTTGCTAATTTCTTTATTATCTAAGTTGTATTTAGTATCTTCAGTGGTCTTGCATACGTTAAGTACTTTACATTTTTCAACATCAAATTCCATTTGCCAAGTTTTAGACCATTTGGACAATGTATCGAGGTCCTTTTGTAAGTTACGGCAATCGTCAGTCGAGTTAATGATACACTCTGTTTTCGTATCGTCGGCAAATTTGCTGATGGTGCTAGTGACTCCCAAGTCTAGATCATTTATATATATATATATATATATATATATATATATATATATATAATAAATAATAAGGGTCCGAGTACTGAACCCTGTGGTACACCGCTAGTTACTAATTCCCAATCCGACTTAGTTCCATTTATTAATACTCTCTGCTTTCGTTCTTTCAGCCAGGATTCTATCCATTTTAAGACATCGCCGTCTATACAGTGTGCTCGAACCTTTCTAACTAACCTTTCGTGTGGGACCCTATCAAAAGCTTTACTAAAGTCCAGATAAATAACATCGTAAGCTTTATCGCTATCTACTGCCTCATAGACCTACGAGTAGAATGACAAGTTTGTGAGGCAGGATCGTTCTTGCCTGAGTCTGTGCTGACTTTCGTTTATAAGATTAAATCTTTCTAAGTGTCCTCTAATCTTATTTGCCCAAATTGACTAATATTTTTCCTACTATTGATGTTAGACTTATCGGACGATAATTCGACACAGCTGATTTATCACCCATTTTAAAGATGGGCACTACGTTTGCGGTCTTCCACGCCTCTGGAACTTCTCCTGAACTTAAAGGGTCATTAAATAACGTTAAAAGTGGCTGACATAATTCTTCTTAGGTTTCTTTTATAATTTTTGCATATATTTCGTCCGGACCTGGCGATTTTTCAGGTTTTAACTTATTAATTTCTTTCAATACGTCCTCCTTACTAATGGTTATTTTACTAAGAATGTTTGCCGTATTATCATCGTAAATATTTGCTGCTTGAGGAACCAGGTCTAGATTTTCCTTGGTGAATACTGATATGATATAATTATTTAGGATGGAGCACATTTCTTTATCTTCACTGGTAATGTCACCTATTCTGTTCTGAATGGTCCTATCCTATCTTTATTTTTCGTACTGTGCATTTGATGAGAACTCTTAGGGTTTTTTTTCGATTTATCAACCTAAATTTCATAACTTCTCTTTGCTTTACGTATCTCCCTCTTTACCTCTTTGTTTAAAATCGCGTACCGGTTACGCAAGTGTTCCTCTCCACGTTTTATTTTTCTATATAGTCCTTTTCTTTGGCCAATGAGAGATTTAAATCTGTTGTTTAACCACGTTCGTTCTGAATTATTCGTTCTAAACGGTTTTGATGGGATATATCTATCTTGGCCTCCGTGTATTATATCTACTAACTCGTTATATATCTCACTCGTTGAACGTCTGATTGGTATTGGAGCTAAGTTAATCCCCGTCACCTCGACTACACTCCCATCTACCACTTCACCTTCCAAAGACACGTGGAGCACATTCCCACGTGTTTCCTGCCTCTCGCCTATGACCTAGGGCTCCCCACTGACCTGGCATTCCCTCAAATAGCTAATCTCCCTGTGGAATACCGATCGAAAATAAGCTCTTAATCCATCGAAATCTCCTAGACGAAAATTAGGAACGGTGGAGGTATTTTCAGTGGAACAGACATCCCAAATAAATTTGAACTTAATTTCTTCATGATCGCTATTCCCAAGTCGTCCACCAACCTCTATATCACTAATGATATTTTCTTTATTAGCTAAAACCAAATCTAGTATATTATTACCTCTGGTGGGCTCCCTGATATACTGATAAACGAAATTATCCTGTACTAAAGTAGGACTCGCCTAAGTTTGCGGCTTTGGTGTGGCCCGCACCAGTGTACAGTGTTGCCACGTTTTCTATACCGTTATCACTCTCTCTCTCTCTCTCTCTCTCCCGGCGGGAGATGTGAGCCACCCTGAGTACTTTTGATTCTTTTATAAGTTGTTTATAATTGTGCTTTCGTTTGTTAATTTGGTTTTGTTATATTTAGTGATATTTATCATTTTTTGTATACGGCGACAGATGACCCGTTATTGCAGTACCATGATTGATTTTCATTCATTCATTCTCTTTCCCCTTCCTCCATCTCTCTCTCAGCCTGACAATGCCTCCACCACCACCACCCCCCGTCATGCCGACAATGCATTCAACCTTGCCCCTCTCCTCCCTGCCTCTCTCTCTCTCTCTCTCTCTCTCTCTCTCTCTCTTTTATTGCAAGAGACATTTTGGATATTTTCTTTTACATAATATTGTATATATTGTAAATTTGACATCATTTCCACACCACCCCTGAGATCAAGGCCACCGACTGGGTGTGGAAGTGTTGCCGCTTGCGAGTGAATAATGTTTTTTTTTTTTACTTCAGTATTGGCATATGCCTACTATTTTGTCCTACATATTAGCTTATGATTATAAATGTGATTATTCCTCGCCCTTAAAATTACGGTAAAAGCCAGTAAATGTGAGCATTTTTCCCTAGCAACACCTGTACAAGCTATGGTTGGGTATACGGAGGGGTACGTACTTTACCTTAGGCCAGACTGGGTGTGTCAGTGTTGCCACTTACAAGAATTATGTGAATTATTTCTTTTACTTTGGATATTGGCATATTTCTTCTTTTTTCAGGCTCATTCTCTTATATCCATAACTGTAATATTATTACCCACCCTAAAACTACGCTAAAAAACGTTAAAAGTGACTACAATTTCTTTTAGCAACACTGTACAATATGTATGCCATGTTTCTGTGTTACTGTATAAATATTTTATGCATAATAAGATTACTGTTGATTCATCCATCAAAATACACAAGTGGAAGTTTTATTCATCTGAATTTATCGTATTTGTGTTGCCTTGTACATAAATAGCTTCCGTTTCACATCGCAAGTTGGGGAAACGTGGCACCATTGTACACAGGTGCGGGTCACACCACAGCCGCAAACTTAGGCGAGTCCTACTATACCTCTAGATATTTCCTCTGACTCTGCATCCCCTGTCTGATTTCTCCAACCTATCCTTGGCAGATTAAGGTCCCCTACAATTATCACTAAGCTGGACTGTGACGCTTTCCTAATTTCCTCCCAAAGGTATTTACTATCTGTTCTACTTAATTTTGGAGATCTGTAAATTGCTCCTAAGACTAAGTTCTCCCTATTGTTACTAATTTCAACCCAGACACTTTCAGTGTCCCTATTTACTTTAATGTCTGCTTTATTGTAACAGTTTAATGAATCTTTTACATAAATAGCTACCCCACCCCCCTTTCTTCCCTGACCGTTTGACACAAAAATATTATGGCCTTTTATCTGATATTCTGCTAAAAATTCTCGAGTGTCTGTATTCATCCAAGTTTCACTAATAACGGCAATGTCTATTTTCTCTGTACAAATTAAAGCCCTCAGTTCATCCATTTTATTACGTAAACTCCGGCTGTTTGTGTAGTACACTTTCAGATTATTACTAGTAGTTATGCCTCTACCTTGGCATTTACTGTTATTTATTTTATTACAAACTGGGAAACTCTTTACTTTACTAATATAACAATCTTTTGTACTATCGCTTATTGCCCTTCTATCATCGCTTGTTCTATCATCTATCATCGCCTGCTCAATTTGAGGTGCCTGAGTGGATTTAGCTACACTAATGGTTGAACTTTTGTTCTTAATTTTGCAAGTCTTGATGCATCAATCCAAACATGGTAATAATGATTTCTGAGTGTAGTTGCTGTAACTTCCTGTACGTCTACTTCTCACCCTCAAAAAAATCCCTCTAACTCCCTATCTATCATTCCAGCTAAAACAGTAGCTCCCTGCCTGCTGAGTCCCATCCCAATTATACAAGGCACTCCGTCCATAAAACCGGTCCCAGCTGTCTATGAAAGGTATTGCATTATCTTTGCAATACTTTTCAAGGCGACAATTAAAACCTATTACCCTGCTCAACCACAAAGCCACAACCTCCTCTCCTGACACATATCCTTTAGTCTCTTCCCATTATCATTTTCTCCCGGTACTTCATAGCAACCTATTATGTCATCCTCAGGACTAGTGTCTACTCTTCCATTCATATCCCCCATCACTATCACTTTATAGGTCCTGGGCATTTCTCCCACTACTTCACCCAGCTCATCCCAAAACCTGTCTTTCTCTCTCTTACTCCTGTCCTCACATGGTGCATATGCTACAATCACTGCCACTTTCACCTTCTCAAACTTGAAATTGACATACATACATCTCGAGCTAACACATTTGTAGTCTCTCATTCCACTCTGCCACACCTTATTCATCAACAAAGCAATTCCTTCCTTGCATCTTCCTCGCCCATTCATTCCCGATCTTACACATATTACTCCCTCCCACTCCTCCAATTTGCACCCTTTCATCTTCGTTTCACACAATGCCATCACAGCATATCTCGCACACTTGAACACATTCACCACTTCCACCCTCTTGCTCTCCTCATTCACACCTCTCACATTCCACATGGCCACGCGAGTCTGCCCATTTGGTTGGGGCCCTGGGCAGGTATTGGGCCCTCCGAGGATCTCTGAAACAACTGCCATGATTAAGTGATTTTGGATAGGGGAATCTGGGGGACACTGAACCCTGCCAGAAACCCCGGTTATATGGTTACCCAGCCAATTGGTGATAAAAGAATCCATCTCATTCAGCTGCTGTCTACTGACCATCAAGTCACGGGCTTGCCACTCACAGCCAATTAAGCAGTATATAATGCACTATGATCTGATGGATATCATGACTTTAAATATTAGTACTGGTTGAAGAAGTTATAATACCCAGGAAATTTCAAAGTATATGCAGAATAATTAAAGAAAAAAGTAGGAATATGCACCTACGCTCATAAATGGCTAAATATGCATTTGCATATGCACATAGGCAAAAGCATGATTATCCTAACCCTACTTATGAGTCTGAGAGATAAACTGAGAGAGTTAGAGAGCGAGAGACCCAGTACTGTACACTGCACAACATCCACACATGCAGACGCTATTGATTGACCTGAAAAGGTCTAGGCCTGGTTTATGCTTAAATTAGTTTGTGACAAGGCCGGCATGTGCTTACCATTTAGGAAATATATCAAAATCACATTGACACTAACAAAGATGCATTTGTCTTAAAATCTGACATACTTTATTGCCTTGGGGGGTAAAAAATACTAATGGTTGACTGAAACATCAAAGAAATGGAAAATTATATATATATATATATATATATATATATATATATATATATATATATATATATATATATATATATATATATACACACACACACACATTATTTTCCATACACTACATATCTACGTTACAATTAAGAATGCATGAGGAACTTTTCCGAGACGTATCTGAGGTAAACGTCTGATAATAGTCTGTGTTACAATAGGGATGTTATAGATACCGAAGGGGGAGGCGTCATTATATAAGGTTACGTGTTGGTGATGTCTGTGTGTTTATATCAGCCTTGCATGATCACTGAACTGACCATTTTTCATCATGTCATGAACCATCACTTTACAGCTTGTTGCTGCTTCGTGTTCCCCTGTCATAAAAACACATTCATTTGAAATAAAAACAAATTATGTTACGACATTAAATGGCTACCAAGCCTCTCCCCAACACTCCACTACCCCCTCCCCCATCCCTCCCAACACAGAGCTACTCCCACTACATCCCATCCCTCACGTCCCACCCCTCCCACCACACAGCTACCCCCCACTACCCCCCAATCCCTTACCCACCCCACACGTCCCATCCCTCCCACACAACAGCTACCCCCCCACTACCCCCCCAATCCCTCACCTACCCCGCACGTCCCACCCCTCCCACCACACGGCTACCCCCCACTACCCCCCCAATCCCTCACCTACCCCGCACGTCCCACCCCTCCTTTACCCCCAACATTGTTACCAGATCAAATTATTTGCAGCTCCTGCTACCTTCTACGCGGTGTCCCGAGCGGAAATTTCTCCAACTGTACATGTGTAAGGAAAAATGGTAAATGGGTACCGGTATAAAGAAACTGTATCTTACATAAAATGATGGAAATATGGTACTTAAACAATCGAAGATCACATGAACCCACTGAGCTCTACCATACTGTATGTAGGGGCTTTTCCATGGGTAGTGATGTATACTTTGTGTGCACGCCGCCAGGGGCCCAGTGAGTGAGAGAGAGAGAGAGAGGAGAACCAAGGCAAAGACATTCGTTCTTTACTTACCTTTTTCGTTATACTATACTTCTATTGTATATTTCTCATGTCATTATTCCTCCTTTCATTTTTTCCCTTCGTCTGCCCTTTCAGCCTTCATTTCGTTTTCTCTCTCTCTCTCTTTTTTTTTTTTTTTTTTTTTTTTCTATTCCTGACTTTCTCCCATCTCAATTTTTTTGTATTGGACTTGCGTTGCTTTTAGGCTGGTCAGGCTCAGACAATGATCATAAACTATAAATGGGATATTTCACCAGACACTTGTTTCCTCTTTACTTATCTGTGGAGATACATATTCCACATCTTTGAAGAAAACTTGTCCCTCAAGGCCAATATTCAAGTAACAGCGAGAGGTTGCGGAGAAACGCCATTCCTAGGATGGGAAGAGATAAGGCTTTCCATACGTCGTCTCTTGTTGGTCAGTTGAGTTCAGTAGAATGAGAGTGGGAAAGCTTACATTTTTCCCTGATATTTCTTTACATACCACCTATTACTTCCGGAAATTAGTCCAGCCATTATCTTGAATGTATCTACTCAAAAAATCCACCAAATACTAACTACGCTCTCTGACGAAAAAAAAAAAAAAAAAAAAAAAAAAAAGGACGTGGTAGAATGGGATCAACGAAAGTCCTGCAATCAGCCACTCACCTCCTCCTGTCACCAAATTGATTCCCATTGTTGGAAGTTATATTTATTGGCTCCAACAGTTTTCAGGCATCTGTAAGGTGAATTTGACATAAGAACATAAGAGGAGAGGATAACTGCAGTAGGCCGGTTGGCCCATGCTAGGCAGCTCCTAGAAGAGTAACTGAACTACTAGAATGAGATAAGGATAGCAAAGAAGAAGGCTCTCCCCCGCCCTCCAAACCCTCCAGCCGAAGCCGACAGAAAAAGTCAGAAAGAACACGCAGTATAGAAAAACTGGCGTGGACATTATACAGGAAAGTGTGAAAGGAGAATAGAGACTATCATAGTGTAACCTGAAAAGGAAAAATTATGAATTAGTATTGGTTATAAGATTTTCTTTTTTCTATATCCACCCCTTATTAGTTATATGCTTATCTAGCCTATGCTTGAAACTCTCAATGGAAGAGGCAGCAACTACTTTACTAGGTAACTTATTCCATTCGTCTACTACTCTATTACCAAACCAATTTCTACCGATTTCCTTACTGAAACGGAATTTTTCTAGTTTGAAACCATTTTTTCTAGTTCTATCCTGTATGCTCACTTTAAGTACCTTGCTAATATCTCCCTTATTTATACCCTTCATCCACTTAAGCACCTCAATTAAGTCTCCCCTTACTCTACGCCTCTCTAGTGAATGCAGACTTTGTCTTTTCAGTCTGTCTTCATATGACAGGTTCCTGATGTCATGTATCATTTTTGTCATTCTTCTCTGTACATTTTCTAACGAATTAATATCCATTCTATAGTAAGGACACCAAAATTGTACTGCGTAGTCTAAATGTGGCCTTACTAATGCTAGATAAAGTTTCAGTATTACTTTAGATGATCTATTGCTCACGCTTCTCGAAATAAATCCTAGGACCCTATTTGCGTAAATTCTGATGTTCTATAATAAGCAATGTTAGCTACAAATATATAAACAGTGAAAACATCAAAATGACATATAGTAAATACGCAAAGTGAAAATCAAAGCATATACTCAGACAACGCGGAAAAGTGGCCTGACAGAGAGAGAGAGAGAGAGAGAGAGAGAGAGAGAGAGAGACTTGCTCAAAGCCCAGTTTATTGTCCCTTGGGAAATAGCCTCCATCCCTCAGGTCACACACCCTTCCCTGCCCTTCTGTTTAGCTTCCCTCTTCCCCCTCCTTGTGTGTGTGTGTTGTGTGTGTGTGTGTGTGTGTGTGTGTGTGTGTGTGTGTGTGTGTGTGTGTGTGTGTGTGTGTGTGTGTGTGTGTGTGTGTGTGTGATTACTTTTCTCCACATGAACCCCCTCTTTCCTTTCGCGACTTCAGTTCTTTTCTTTCTTCATTTCTTGCAGTCCAGAGAGAGAGAGAGAGAGAGAGAGAGAGAGAGAGAGAGAGAGAGAGAGAGAGAGAGAGAGAGCAAAGTAACATGGAGTCGATTTACTTAAGGCCACACCTTATGGGCTTTTGGCATCTGTGTGTTGACAGATTTGATATTCCATATAAATACACACACACACACACACACACACACACACACACACAAAGTATATATATATATATATATATATATATATATATATATATATATATATATATATATGCAGGGATACCGTCTAAGAGATCTAAAAGATTTCCTCACCTGTCAGCTCTCTCATGCCCCCCCCCTCCTTTCTCTCTGCTGTATACATGTGTGTATTTCTTACTTATATGTTGCTGTAGTGTGTTTCGGTCATACTTTCTTCTGTAATGTCTTTTCTCAAGGTCATCAAACACAAGGAATATTGTATTTGCTGTAGGTCATACCATTCACCGTCCTGCAATCAGGCTCATTAATTCATCCATTTTATCTCTTCTTTTTCTGCCCTATAATTGTTTACTTTTGAAGGTACCAGTCTCTCTCTCTCTCTATTTCTCTCTCTCTCTCTCTCTCTCTCTCTCTCTGGAGTGAAAGATTACACAAGAAAGGTAAGAACTATAGGAAAGGAAGGGATGATGGGGGTTCATGTACAGAAAAGTAATCGTACATGCACACACATACACACACACACACACACACACACACACACACACACACACACACACACACACACACACACACACACGCACACCACATTAGTGAGAAGGTACGGAACATGTATACACTGCTTGCCAATATGAGAATAGTGTTTACATACATAAATGAAGACATGCTAAGAAAGATAATAACATCATTCATCAGACCAACCCTGGAGTATGCATCAGTAGTCTGGAGTCCTCATCTCAAAAAACATAAACAAGATTGAAAAAGTTCAAAGGGCCGCTACAAGATGGGTACCAAGCTTAAAGGATCTAAGGTACGAAGAAAGACTAAATAAACTGAATCTACCAACACTACAGGAGAGAAGGAAAGGAAGTGATATGATTATGCTATATAAATGCATAACACAGAGCAGAGGAAGGAAAAACAAATGCCAAAAAAAAATAATAATAATAATAATCCGTGCACCAGGTTACTGATGTCCTCTGTTCACACAATATCTGTAACAGCTAGACTTAAACAGCTGTAGTTTGAAGTCTGGAGGGAAACAACTCTGGGGAAACGAGTTCCAAAGACATGCAGTACGGGGAATGAAAGAATTCTGATAGGCAGAAGTTCTGCAATATGGCTGAGTGACATTCTAGTCAAGTGAGCTACTTGATACCCGTGTAGCACAAGGGAAGGCATGGAGAGGTGGCTCCATGGACGCAACTTCGTCTGAGCACTTCCCATAAATATTTCTGTAAAATAATGCAAGGGAGGCAACATTCCTTCTTACTTGTAGGGGAAGTAGTTTATTTGTAATGGCACGGTTGTTAATAATACTAACAGCTTTGTTCTGAATTTGATCTAGTTGTTTTAATGCAACCTCTCCACAACCATTCCACAGGGGTGAGAGCACACTTGACTCTTATAAATCACAGCTAACTGCTCGTCAGTGAAGTTATGGACTCTGTACATTAATCCAAGTTTCCATTAGCGCGCCCTAGCAAGTGATCTAACATCAGAGGTCCAGCTGAGGGCATTGTTAAGTGAGACGCCGAGAATTTCAATAGTTTTGGACATGATCATATTAGTAGTACTGAAGGTTACATACGAATCTGGCACTTCTGTCTATGAGTAAGTTGTATATATCTAGTTTTACTAGCATTAAATGAGACAAGATTGTTTTGTCCCCATTCACTGATCGTAGATAAGTCTTCATTTATGGAGATGGCTGTACTAAGTTGAGAGGTAGAGATATTAGACTTTGTAAATGGGTATCTGAGTGTGAATGAACTATGTAGTGTTGAGTCATCTGCATATGAGTGGATGGGATTGTGGGTGACAGATAAGAGATCATTAATATGAACCAGGAACAGGGTTGGGGCCAGAACTGATCCCTGAGTCACGCCGGCGTTAACTGAGTGGAAATTGGAATATACATCATCTACTTTTACTCTTATTTTTCTGTCACTGAGATATGACGAAATCAAAGGAACGAAAGACGTTAGTCCATAGCAAGGGAGTTTGGACAGCAGGGAACGGTGCCATACTCTATCGAAAGCTATAGAAATATCAAGGGTTACTGTATGAATTTCTCCATGTAGGTCAATTGATTGATGGATGGTATGAGTTAGGAGATAGAGTATGTCAATGGTGGATATTTCGTGGCAAAAACCATATTGTTTTTCACTAATTAAGTGGTTGGATTGAAGATGTTTAACAATGTGCTTATTAACCCGTCACGTCCCGAGGTTTTCCGCACCTCTGACACCCCCCAATCCCGAGCTATTTTGGAATTTTTTTGGGGGGGGCTAAAACTTCCGCTTTTGTTGAGAAACAAAGGAAAATCGCCAAGAAAGGGCTTACTGTGGTCCATAAGTGGTTGGAACAGGTGAGGTCCCCCGCGCCAGGTATCGTATTCTATCATTGACGTGTGAGGCACTCACGTTTTCTATGGTAGGAAATATTGGGAGAAACAACAAACAACACCTCTACATTTATTGAATTTGAACTAATAAACAATAAGAGTAACAATAAAATGAATTTCAAACACATATATATGAAAATAAGCATTGTACCTTCGCGCGAGCATAGCGAGTTAGGTCCGAGTGGTAACATGCTGTGTGCTAAGTTTCTTGTATCAGTCAACATATCATTTTTTTCTACTTGTATACTTCTGTTTCATTGACATTTTACCTATTTTTACTGTTTGTAAATGATTTCAGATGTTTTCATTCATTACGATGACATGCAGCATAAGTATAGTGCACATCTGCTTACTTAGCGCACTCGCTATGACTTGTATTTCAACATACCCAGTAGTTTTATCACTTTCCCATCATTTTTTTCTTTACATACAACCTCTCCTCCACCACTGTAAATGTTTTCAATTATTTACATTCATTACAAGGGCATTTAGGGAAATGCTAGTGCATATTCACATAGCAAGCACAATCTCAAACACTCGTTTTTCATCTTCTACTGTATTTTCTCACTCCAATTATACTTCCAAATTACATTACACACGTTTACACTCCTATACTGCATTATACATAGTTACTGGCATTATTTATTCAAGTGAGTGTCAGAATATCTCATGAAAATACTCTCGCAATGAATGTTTCGAGCAACATAATACTCAAACACTTACATACAAATTCTTCACATATATTACACACTTTCCCACTTGTTGACTTCTAGTTTCATAATTACGGGCCTTAATCATTCCACTGAGCATCAGGATATCGCATCTTTATACGCACGCTAGGAATATTTTGACTTAGAATATACTTCAGCACTTACAATAATTTGAACTTATACCCGTTTGCATTTCCCATAAAAATATTTACATATTTACGGGCCTTATTTATTGCACTGAGCGACAGAATATCGCATCAAAAAACCCTCGCTAGGTATGTTTCCACTTACATCATATTTATACACTTACATACTATTTTTGCACTTATGTTATACCCGTATGCACTTTATACTAATATTTTCAGATCAACAGGACTTATAATTTCATTGAGCATCTGTTTTTCGCATTTACTTCATAGTTTCAGCGTCTTATCGCATTCACACCATATTAGAATTGCATGAAGGTGTGATATTCGCTGAAACATGGGTGAATACAGAGACCCACTTCATATTCGACGCACTCATAGCGGGTGTCCTTTCTCTGTGTGGTGAGTCTCACCCGGGAATTGCTACACACGTGACACCTGCGTTGGGGCCTAGGTCTATTTGGCTGAGGAGGGATAGGAGTGGGGAAATGGCGGCCGGATATTCTTAGAGGAGTTTGGGCAATAGGGGCAGTGCGGGTGCGATTTTGGGGCCTTTCAACTGCATACCGTGCAAACATCTCTCTTGTGAGCTCCCTCACAAACCCTTCAAAGGTTTCCTGAACTCTTGTTGTCATGGAGTGCAGGTGGTGGCAATTCAGAGCAGTGATGTCTAGCATGTGAAAGAACAGTTTCTTATACCACTTCATCGTGGTCCTGGCACACTCTACCGTCGATATCATGGAGTCTGACTGGCCCACCAGGCGCATGTTTATGTTATAGTCCATGACACACTCAGGTTTCCAAATGTGACGCCTGTTCTCGCTACGGTAATCAACGGAATCAGTACGGTGCATCAAGGAGCGGTGAACCGTTGACAAGAGGCTTACTTCTCTATTATGGTTCCACACAGTTGCAAGTATGTTGTTGGCTTTGAAGAAGACAACTTCATTCCTGTCAAGTTTCCGCCCTACCTTGACGATGTGACGCTGGTTCACCCTCACGGTTCCACAGATTCCCGTTTCATGCATGTGTAGATAACGAGCGAAAAGAGGGGTAGTGTACCTATTGTCCAGGTAGAGGACGTGACCACGATGAAGGTAGTCTTCTATCATTGTCTTTACAACTGCTCCCGACAGTCCAATACTCCGATCATCTATTATGGCTGTCTGTGCACCGGTGTACAGGACTAAGTCTTGCACATAACCAGTCCAACAGTCACACATAACAAAGATCTTGAACCCAAAACGGTGCCATTTGCTGGGTATATACTGTCTAAATGAAATATTACCTCTCCACAACACGAGACTCTCGTCTATGACGAGGTTTCTATAGGGATAAAATGACGAACGAAAGGTTTGCCTCAGGTGATCAAAGACCAACCTAATTCGCCTCATCTTATCTGTGTCGTTCGCATTTGCGGGATCATCAGCATCATAGAAATGGAGGCGACTTAGAATTTGTTGGAAGCGATTATGGCTTATGACTTGCCCAAATATTGGTGTAAGCATAACAGGGTCCCTTGTCCAGTAGGCCGGAATTCTGTTCTTTCGTATAATACCCATCAAAAGGACCAGGGCAAAAAATTGGAACATTTCTGAAAGGGAGACAGGGTAATCATATATGATAGAATGCCTGCTCCTTGTTCCCAATCTTTCACTCTCACGGCGCTGGGTGCTTGCAAAACAGTTGGTTTGGTCAACAATCTGCTCCACGAATGCCTCACTAAAAAACAGGTGGAAAAAATCCATCCTGGTGGAATTATGGTGAATTCCGGGAGCAATGCAGCCACCGCATCCCTGCTCAGTGAAGGAGTGAATGAGAGGAGAAAAATCACTCCCATCCTCCCAATTCCATCCCACAAATCCCTTGTTCCCATCATCCCCATCACTGCCTTCGTCTGGGTGGGGAGGAGATGCTGTTGGGGGAGGTTAGAGAGAAGGAGTGCGGAGGGCTTCCCCACTCTCACTCCTCTTCCCTCTGCCTTTACCCTTTCCCTTTCCCTTACCTTTACGGCCTTGAGGAACATTAGGGGGCTGTGGGGATGAAGTTGGGGAATATTGGGGAGCAAAAGATGTGGTGGGGGTGGTTCCTCCCCACCTTCCCCCTCCATCACAACACCACATGATTTTTCATGCACCCTCAATCGCCCACATGTTTGGGGATATTGGGGAGCATAAGACGTGCTTGGGAGTGGTTCCTCCCCACCTTCCCCCTCCATCACAACCCCAAGTGATACAGAACGCACCCGCACTCGCCCACGTGATACACCCCGCCGCCTCACACTACCTAGAGAGAGTGATGACTCACTCCCGCCATTCTCACTTTCCATTCTGCTCCCTGCACTTTCCCTTTCACTCCCCACTCCCTCCACGGCACTTCCTACCTCCCCAAACAAAATACTAGGCCCATACCTGCTCGCCCGATGTGGTATGCGCTCGGGGCCACGATGAGTAATCACCTCACGTCCATACCACGTGGCAGCACGTCCCACAACTCCGTCCTCGTCCTCGTCCTCATCCTCATCATCAAATTTGGGTTCCACATCATGTTGGGGCTGGGCATAGGATGTTGCACGTGGTTTTTTGGCCGGCTGCCCCTCTCTAGCAGCACGGTAAGTCACGTACTGCCGCTTCCTGGGGGACGGGACTTCTTCATCACTGCTGGTGGTTTCCTCCTCCTCTGGCTGCACATAATCTTTGTCAACAACCTCGTCATCCAGTGGGGAATCACTGTCGCCTGTAAAGGCGTCCAGGGCGGCTTGAATTTCGACCTCTGAGAGACCTCTCTTCGCCATGTCTGAGCAGGACCATTGCTAACAGGTGAGTGACCGAGCCGTGGGTGAGCGCGGGTCGCGCGGGGTCGCCAAGTGTCCCTGCCTGGTGGCAGGTAGGGGAAGGTCAAGCGACAATATGTACTGAAAATCAAGCACGAAATTTGAAAATTGTGGAAATTATGCACTTTGCAATTGCGCGACATACCAGTACGTCGCCAGGACTGGCAAATGCAAAATGTTGCAACGTACCAATACGTCGATGGGACGGGGCGGGTTAATTTAAATTTCAAATACCTTACCAAGAGAGGAGACAGCTATTGCTCTGTAACCAGAGGGGTCAGAGGAACTTTCTTTCTTCAGAATTGGGTGGATATTGGCTTCTTTACATGAATTTGGGAATGAAGAAGTACGTATTCATAGTCTGAATAATTTAGCTAGAACAGAGGCAAGTTCAGGGGAACACATTCTCATGACAATTGGCGGTATTCCATCTGTGCCTGGAGCTTCGTTGGTGGGTAAAGTGTCTAGGATGGATTTTACGTATCTTGTCTGTATTTTAAGTGAACAGTTTTGTGAGAGTCAAGTTCTAGTTCCGAGACGTTCTGGCTGGCATCGTCTATGGTAGGATTTCTGGCAAATGTACTGGCAAAAATTTCTGCTTTTGCACGTTGGTCATTTGTAATGTTGCCACATGAAGATTTTAGTGGGGGAATGGATAATGACTTGTTAAAGTTATTATTGAAAGAATTAAGAGCTGACCAAAATATTCTGTTGTCATTAAGGTGGTTAAGTAGTTTTGACATTTGCTTTTGAAGAAAATTTGATTTAGCTAGATTTATTATAGCTTTTACATGATTTCTAGCAATTTTAAACTGAAAGAGTGATTCAGATTTTTTTTTCTTTTTTAACCCCTTAAGACTGCAATTTTTTCATGCAGGGTACCTCCTACAACTGCAATTCGGGGGTGTTTTGACGACTTTCACCAAGGGCAAATTGACTGTGTTCTGGCTAAAGAGGAAGAATTTACACACCTGGCAACGCAATCCGTACTGCCATAGGCCTAAGGGTTATCGCACAATCGCGCGTCAAAGTTTAAAATAGTTTATGATAGTTACCCCTGGAAAACAATCGAAAAAATGAAAATTTTGATAACTACCTATTTTTCTTATTGAAACAGGTCATTTCAAATTGTTTTGTCACACCAACCATGAAAACACAACCCTGACACAGACAGAAGGCTGGTACTACAATCCCAGACAGATCATCTTTTCATACTAAACAGTCTAGACCAACATACCCATATCCCACACAAAGCCCTCTTCCTCCCATCATCTCCAGACATCACCTTCTGCTCCCCAAACCTCGCTCCCACTACATCATGGAGAGTGGTCAAAACCTTAGGTTCTGATCACCTCCCAATCATCATCACTACCAAAACCAGAATCACCCCAGCTGGCAACAAACACACATACACTAATTATAAGAGAGCCAACTGGGAGGCCTTTGTAACTGAAACAGAACAACATTTCGAAACACTAAACAGTACACGCATCACAAACATCAACACCGCTGTGCACACTTTCAATACCACCATACAAAACGCAGACAAAAGACACATCCCTAGAGGCAACAGAAAGAGACACAACCCCAACTTCACACCAGAAATTCGAGGCCTCATCAGACAACCAGACACACTGCGACACTCCCCAACACCCCATACACAAGACACCACACAACAAATACAAGAACTCAACACTCAAATAAACAGTAAAATATTAGAACAGCAAACACGAAACTGGAAAAATTACCTCCAAACACTTGACCACAAAACAAACATCAGCAAACTCTACAAAACACTAAACAGCATCACACTTTCCAACAGCAACACCACACAATCACGCGCTGCCATCACAACAACAGACACCATACCCTCAAACAAGCAATAAGTAAACACTCTCATCAATGACTTTTCACAAGTCAGCCATCTAACCCCCCATCCGGAAGACCGACGTATCATCAGACGTAAGAGAATGTTCCCCACAGACCCAGACTACGCACCTTTCACTTACAACCAGACGAAGCACATCATTAACAACCTCAAGCATTCATCTGCCTGTGGACCAGACAACATAAGCAACATTCACTTTAAACACCTAGGACCACAAGGCATACAAGCACTCACCAACATATCAAACTACAGCTACTCACACAACATAATACCCAACATCTGGAAGCATGGCAATATCATCACTATCCCTAAACCCAACAAAGACCCCACATTACCCTCCTCACATCGCCCCATCACACTCCTCTGCACCCCCTCTAAAGTCACTGAACGACTGATACTACAACTAGTCACACCTCACATTCCCCTAGCCCAGTCACAACATGGCTTTAGGCCACTACACTCTACAAACACCCTTCTTACAGACCTTACACAGAGAGTTTTCGATGACATGAATTCAGCTAGGCCACCACACAGAACACTCCTAGTCACACTAAACATTAGCAAAGCTTTTGATGCCATCCCCCGCCACAACCTCACAAACAAAATACTCAACACAAACATGCACAATAACACAAAAAGATGGCTGGCAAACTACTTAGCAGGCAGATGTGCACACGTAACATTTGCCGGTCAGTCTTCTAACATCAGAAACTTCACAAACGGCGTCCCCCAAGGATCTGTTTTGTCCCATACACTCTTTAATCTATACATGCACGACATACCCACACACCACACACCACAGATACACATTACTTCCTATGCAGATGATATAACACTTACATGTACACACCAAAACTCAAACACAGCTGCACACATCATTCAACCTTACCTCAACACACTACACGAATAGTTCACCACAAACATGCTCAAAATAGCCCCAGCCAAATCTACAGTTACTCTTCTCACAAACTGGACAGCAGAATACAGTCACATCCCACACCTCACCATAAACAACACTCCACTACCACACACACACACACACACACACACACACACACACACACACACACACACACACACACACAATCCTTGGTGTAACATACAATACATCAATGTCATTCAAACAACACATCACAAACATTAAAAATAGAATAACACCAAGACTCAGTGCTTTGAGGTCACTTGCCCATACAACATTCGGACACAACAAAGAAACCACCACCACAGTATACAAACAATACATACGTTCAGTGATGAATTATGCAAGCCCTGCCTGGGCTTCTAACCTGACCAAAACACACTACAACACTCTACAAACCATACAGAACAAGGCCCTAAAAATAATCACAGGCTGCACAGCTACGACACCCAAAGACCACCTACAACAAGAAACCAAAGTCCTCAAGACCTAACTTGAAATGGATCACTCAAAGAACCACCCATCATTACCTTACAAAAAGTACCTTCATGCAGGCTTCTAATAATATTTACAAACATTTCTGGTATACCATAGAATCTCATAATTTTCAACATAGCTCCACGTGAAACACTATCAAACGCCTTTTCAAAATCCACAGAACACACACTAAGTGGCATTTTCATCTCATTAGCTTGTTCCATTAGATGCCTTACAATAAAAATCTGATCATTACAACCTCGACGCTTTCTAAATCCCGCTTGTTCTTCTCTTAAAATGTTGTCAGTTACTGTCTCTATTCTGTTCAACAAGATTTTGGAAAAGACTTTTGCAACCACAGGTGTCAAAGTTATCCCTCTCCAATTGCCACACACACTTTAATCTCCCTTTTTTGGTATTTTAATAATCACTCCATTTTTCCACTCTTCTGCAATTCCATCATTATCCCAAGCCACATTAAAAAGTTTCAAAAGCGCATTCATCAACTCGTCATTTTCCACCTTAAGCATTTCAAGGAATATTCCATCCTCTCCTGGGGCGTTAAAATTCATTAATTCCTTTATAGATTTTGCTACCTCTTCCAAAGTTATATCCCCTGTTTCTATCTGCAAATCTCTCTCGGCTGGCAAAATGTCCTTTTCAGTTGGGATTGGTCTATTTTGAACAGACTCGAAGTGCTCTTTCCACCTTCCTATTATATCCAAATCATTAGTCATCAAATTACCATTTCTATCTTGTACAGGTATTTCCTTCCTTCTCTTTTCAGTCCCAGTTAACTCCTTTATGGCCTGATACGCTGCTCTTGTGCTCTGACCGTCACTTTAATTTAATTTAATTTCTACCTCTGTCGCCTTTTCATCATATAGTCTCCTCTTATCATGTCTAACGAGTTTTTTTACTTCAGAATGTAAACTCCAGTACTTTGCTCTAAGTACTTAAACAACCTGGCCATCAACATGTTGTTCTTCACTTCATAACTTAGCCTCTTTCCTTTTCTGAATTGCATTCCATGTTTCATCTAACATCCACTTTTTCCTTCTCACTTTTCCCTTTTTCTTAATAGTAACCTTAGCACTCTCATGCAAAACCTCTTTTACCTCTCTCCATATTTCATTAATATCATTGTCTTCAGATTCCATCAAAGTCTGCAGGACTAGAAACCTGTTCCTACATTCACACCGAAACTTTTCCCTCGTGCTCTCATCACGTCTCAGCTCATCAAAATCATAATTATTACCTCCTGTACAATTACCATTAACGTTTCTCTTAAGTTTTATTTTAATCTTTGACACAAGAAGTTGATGATCACTACCTATATCTGCCCCCCTCTTTACGCAGACATCTTGCAAATAACTCCTATGCCTTCTGCTAATTGCAATGTGGTCAATCTGGTTACAATATTTACCACATGGTGAAATCCAAGTAGTCTTATGTATTTTTCTATGCTCAAAGATAGTTCCACCAATTATAAGGTCATTTGCCAAACCAAAGCTTCCAAGTCGCACCCCTTTTTCGTTTCTTATACCAACACCCTCCTTACCCATACAATCTTCAAAGCCATCCCTACTACTGCCAACAATGGCATTAACATCACCAATGCAAACTAACACATCATGTCTTGCCACTCTATTCACTACATCCTGCAGCTTCTCATAAAAGTCATCCTTCATTTCATCAGCAGCCTCATTTGTCAGAGCGTACCCTACAACCATACTTATATTACCATGGTCACATTTTAAACGAACATAAAGCAAGCGCTCATTAAATGGTTCAAACTCACATACTGCCTTACAAGCATCTCTACTCAGCAGTAAGCCTACTCCTTGGTAATGATTTCCATCACTCCTACAAGAAACCAATATAGTAATACCATCTTCCAAATTCATTTTATCAACTCCAAGCAACATCGTTTCTGTAAGAGCACAAATATCCATCTTGTATTCCTTGAACACTGAAATAAGTTCTTCCATTTTACCAACCTGATTGAGAGTTTGAACATTCCAGTTTCCTATTCTTAAGGTTCTTTTTGGTTGTATAAACTTATTTCTACACCGTGGGATTCTTAGCACCCCCCGCCCACTTAAGGGCTGTACAGAACTGAGGGTCATTGCTTCGTCACCAGAGTTCAAGATTTCTTAGGCAGAAAAATATTTTACTCTGGAGCCAATGCCAGTGACTCGCAGGAACCAGACAGTGGAGAGAGAAAATTAACTACATGAAAGCAAAATACAAAGAGTTTGGAGAGACAAAGTACAAGGGAAAGAAAGAGAGCAAAAAGAATGTAGATAAAAGTGTCCTTTTTAGTCGCCTCTTACGACAAGCAGGGAATACTGTGGAAGTATTCTATCCCCCCTTCCCCAGGGGGGACCTGTGCGGGCAAAGCCAAATGGATATATATATATATATATATATATATATATATATATATATATATATATATACAGTATATATATGCAAACACCTAGGCTGCTTTCCCCCTATAAAGGGAGGTAGCCAAGACAGGACGACACACTCCCAATTTACTTATCCATACACACACATTCATTCGCATCTTTGACGCCAGGTGAGAAGGGACAGATCCTCACCGCACCACACGGGACAAGGGTCAGCTGCGCTGTGCAATCAGTGACATCCACAGCAGGACCTGACAGCAGAGCTGGTTTACCCCTGTCACATCATAATGGACTCATCCCCTTACCTGCACCTGACCTGATCAGCTGATCAGACCAAATGCGGAAGAATATCCCCTCAGGGCTGCATCTCAATTGATTCATTCACAATTTCTCCCCAGTCATTGCTATCACGCACAGCCACTCTTCCTTGCTCAACAGACATCCCTTTAGCATCCAATACTCTCTTCACACTGTCCATCCTTCCTATTCGTGGTCTTCCTCTCAGCCTTACACCTCTCACATCCAATCCAATTATCTTTTTCACAAATCACTCATCATCCATTCTCTCCATATGCCCAAACCATCGCAACACCCTATGCTCAACTCGATCAGCCATCTCCCGCAAAACTCCCGTTCTCCTTCGCACTTCATCATTTCTCACTGGATCCATACGCGTCACTCCACACAAACTCCTCAGACACTTCATCTCCATTACATTCAAAGTTTTCCTCTCTGTTACACCCATATTCCTTGTTTCAATCCCCTATAACTACTTCGGTACCACTACACCCTCATACAGCCATCTCTTTACATCCATTGTAACCGAACGACATCTAAACCCTTTTTTTCATTCTTCCCAGCAGCTTTTCTACTTCATTCATTCGAAACTTCACTTCTACATCTATTCTTACATCCACAGCAACATGTGAACCTAATTATTTAAAACTCTCTACCCCCTCAAACAACTCACCATTCAAAACTATATTCATCCTTCTACATCTACCCACCTTGCAAACTTCAGAACTTTACTCTTGTTCTCATTTACTCTCAATTTCATCCTTTCACACAGTCTTCCAAACTCCTCTACCAACTGTCTCAGTCTCTCCTCTGATTCGGTCACCAGTGCAGTATCATCTGCAAACAGCAGCTGATTCTGCTTCCATTCTCTACTAGCAACATTCCCCAGACCCATACATCCACCTAACACTCCCGAATTCACCTCCCTCACAACATCATCTAAACAAACAATGAGCAACCAAGGCGACATCACACATCCCTGCCACAGTATGCTGTTGAAAGGCCCCAACATCGCACCCGCACTGCCCCTATTGCCCAAACTCCTCTGAGAATATCCGGCCGCCATTTCCCCACTCCTATCCCTCCCCAGCCAAATAGACCTATGAAAAAAATTCAAAGGCCCCAAAAATTCATAAGCCCCAACGCAGGTGTCACGTGTGTAGCAAATCCCGGGTGAGACTCACCACACAGAGAAAGGAAACCCGCTATGAGTGCGTCGAGTATGAAGTGGGTCTCTGTATTCACCCATGTTTCAGCGAATATCACACCTTCATGCAATTCTAATATGGTGTGAATGCGATAGGACGCTGAAACTATGAAGTAAATGCGAAAAACAGACGCTCAATGAAATTGAAAGTCCTGTTGATCTGAAAATATTACTATAAAGAGCATACCGGTATAACTTAAATGCAAAAATAGTATGTAAGTGTATAAATATGATGTAAGTGGAAACATACCTAGTGAGGGTTTTTTGATGCGATATTCTGTCGCTCAGTGCAATAAAGAAGGCCAGTAAATATGTAAATATTATTATGGGAAATGCAAACGGGTATAAGTTCAAATTATTGTAAGTGCTGAAGTATATTCTAAGTAAAAATATTCCTAGTGTGTGTATAGAGATCCGATATCCTGACGCTCAGTGGAATGATTAAGACCGGTAATTATGAAACTAGAAGTCAACAAGTGGGAAAGTGTGTAATATATGTGAAGAATTTGTATGTAAGTGTTTGAGTATTATGTTGCTCGAAACATTCATTGCGAGAGTATTTTCATGCGGTATGCTGATGCTCATTTGAATAAATAATGCCAGTAACTATGTATAATGCAGTATAGGGGTGTAAACGTGTGTAATGTAAGTGGGAAAGTATAATTGGAGTGAGAAAATAAAGTACAGGATGAAACACAAGTGTTTGAGATTGTTCTTGCTACGTGAATATGCGCAAGCATTGCGCTAAATGCCCTCGTAATGAATGTAAATAATTGAAAACATTTACAGTGCTGGAGGAAAGGCTCTATGTAAAGAAAAAATAATAGAAAAGTGCTAAAACAACTGGGTATGTTGAAATACAAGTCATAGCGAGTGCGCTTAGTAAGCAGATGTGCACTATACTTATGCTGTATGTCATCGTAATGAATGAAAACATCTGAAAACATTTACAAACAGTAAAAATAGGTAAAATGTCAATGAAACAGAAGTATACAAGTAGAAAAAATGATATGTTGACTGATACAAGAAACTTAGCACATAGCATGTTACCACTCGGACCTAACTCGCTATGCTCGCGCGAAGGTACAATGCTTATTTTCATATATATGTGTTTGAAATTCATTTTATTGTTACTCTTATTGTTTATTAGTTCAAATTCAATAAATGTAGAGGTGTTGTTTGTTGATTCTCTCAATATTTCCTACCATAGAAAACGTGAGCGCCTCACGCGTCAATGATAGAATATGATGTCTGGCGCGGGGGAACCCACCTGTTCCGACCACTTATGGACCACAGTAGGCCCATTCTTGGTGATTTTCCTTTGTTTCTCAACAAAAGGCGAAGTTTTAGCAAAAAAAAAAAAAAAAAAATCCAAAATAGCTCGGGATTGGGGGGTGTCGGAGGTGCGGAAAACCTCGGGACATGACGGGTTAATAAGCACATTGTTAAACATCTTCAATCCAACCACTTAATTAGTGAAAAACAATATGGTTTTTGCCACGAAATATCCACCATTGACATACTCTATCTCCTAACTCATACCATCCATCAATCAATTGACCTACATGGAGAAATTCATACAGTAGCCCTTGATATTTCTATAGCTTTCGATAGAGTATGGCACCGTTCCCTGCTGTCCAAACTCCCTTGCTATGGACTAACGTCTTTCGTTCCTTTGATTTCGTCATATCTCAGTGACAGAAAAATAAGAGTAAAAGTAGATGATGTATATTCCAATTTCCACTCAGTTAACGCCGGCGTGACTCAGGGATCAGTTCTGGCCCCAACCCTGTTCCTGGTTCATATTAATGATCTCTTATCTGTCACCCACAATCCCATCCACTCATATGCAGATGACTCAACACTACATAGTTCATTCACACTCAGATACCCATTTACAAAGTCTAATATCTCTACCTGTCAACTTAGTACAGGCATCTCCATAAATGAAGACTTATCTACGATCAGTGAATGGGGACAAAACAATCTTGTCTCATTTAATGCTAGTAAAACTAGATATATACAACTTACTCATAGACAGAAGTGCCAGATTCGTATGTTACCTTCAGTACTACTAATATGATCATGTCCAAAACTATTGAAATTCTCGGCGTCTCACTTAACAATGCCCTCAGCTGGACCTCTGATGTTAGATCACTTGCTAAGGCCGCCTCATGGAAACTTGGATTAATGTACAGAGTCCATAACTTCACTGACGAGCAGTTAGCTGTGATTTATAAGAGTCAAGTGTGCTCTCACCCCTGTGGAATGGTTGTGGAGAGGTTGCATTAAAACAACTAGATCAAATTCAGAACAAAGCTGTTAGTATTATTAACAACCGTGCCATTACAAATAAACTACTTCCCCTACAAGTAAGAAGGAATGTTGCCTCCCTTGCATTATTTTACAGAAATATTTATGGGAAGTGCTCAGACGAAGTTGCGTCCATGGAGCCACCTCTCCATGCCTTCCCTTGTGCTACACGGGTATCAAGTAGCTCACTTGACTAGAATGTAACTCAGCCATATTGCAGAACTTCTGCCTATCAGAATTCTTTCATTCCCCGTACTGCATGTCTTTGGAACTCGTTTCCCCAGAGTTGTTTCCCTCCAGACTTCAAACTACAGCTTTTTAAGTCTAACTGTTACAGATATTTTATGAAAAGAGGGCACCAGTAATCTGGTGTACGGATTTTTTTTTTTTTTTGGCATTTGTTTTTCCTTCCTCTGCTCTGTGATATATATATATATATATATATATATATATATATATATATATATATATATATATATATATATATATATATGGCTGCGGCTGAGAGATGTCCATATGAAATATGGCTGCATAGGAAGGATAAGGTGTCATATGAGAGGTATAAGGAAAAGAGGAATAGGCCGAGATGGACTGTGCATAATGCTAAAATGGGAGCAGATGAGGGGTGGGGTAGGCGGTTGACTGAGAATTTTCAACAGAATAAGAAAATGATTTGGAAGGTGAAAGGATAGAAGGATGTTAATTGAGATGGATGCAGTAAGGAAGAGATGGAAGGAGTATTTTGAAAGATTATTATATGTAGAGGAGGATAGGGAGGCTGATATTGTGGCAAATGGAAGGATACAAGGAATAAACGTGTTGGGAGTGTTGAATGATTCTTTGATCACGGTGGAGGATGTGCAGGAGGCAGTAAAGGAGATGGAAGCAGGAAAAGCTGCAGGTATGGAAGGGTTTGCTGTGGAATTTCTGAAATGTGGTGGAGTGACTATTTTTGAGTGGATAGTAAGATTGTTGAATATGTGTTTTGTGAGAGGTATGTTGCCAGTTGACTGGGCAAGTGTTTGTGTGTTTCTGTTGTATAAAGGTAAGGATGATAAATATGAATGTACCAGTTTTGGGGGAATAAGTCTGTTGAGCTTTGTAGGTATGGTGTATGATAGAGTGTTAAGAGAGTTAGAGGGGGTACAGAGAGAGTGACTGGTAATGAGCAGTGTGGCTTTAGCAGAGGGAAGGAATGCGTGGATAAGGTGTTTGCTGCGAGACAGGTGTGTGAAAAGTATTTAGCGAAAGGTAAATGAGTGTTTTGGGTATTGATGGATTTAGAGAAAGTGTATGATAGAACTGATTGGGAGGCTTTGTGGACTGTTTTAAGATTGTATGGACTTGATAGTAGGTTTCTAAATAGAGTGAAAGGTTTTTATGTAAATAGTAGAGCGTGTGTAAGAGTGGATAATACTGTGAGTGATTGGTTTCCCGTGAGAGTGGGGCTGTGGCAGGGATGTGTGATGTCGCCTTGGTTGCTCATTGTTTGTTTAGATGATGTTGTGAGGGAGGTGAATTCGGGAGTGTTAGGTGGAGGTATGGGTCTGGGGAATGTTGCTAGTAGAGAATGGAAGCAGAATCAGCTGCTGTTTGCAGATGATACTGCGCTGGTGATCGAATCAGAGGAGAGACTGAGACAGTTGGTAAAGGAGTTTGGAAGAGTGTGTGAAAGGATGAAATTGAGAGTAAATGAGAACAAGAGTAAAGTCCTGAAGTTTGCAAGGTGGGTAGATGTAGAAGGATGAATATAGTTTTGAATGGTGAGTTGTTTGAGGGGGTAGAGAGTTTTAAATAATTAGGTTCACATGTTGCTGTGGATGTAAGAATAGATGTAGAAGTGAAGTTTCGAATGAATGAAGTAGAAAAGCTGCTGGGAAGAATGAAAAAAAGGGTTTAGATGTCGTTCGGTTACAATGGATGTAAAGAGATGGCTGTATGAGGGTGTAGTGGTACCGAAGTAGTTATAGGGGATTGAAACAAGGAATATGGGTGTAACAGAGAGGAAAACTTTGAATGTAATGGAGATGAAGTGTCTGAGGAGTTTGTGTGGAGTGACGTGTATGGATCCAGTGAGAAATGATGAAGTGCGAAGGAGAACGAGAGTTTTGCGGGAGATGGCTGATCGAGTCGAGCAGAGGGTGTTGCGATGGTTTGGGCATATGGAGAGAATGGATGATGAGTGATTTGTGAAAAAGATAATTGAATTGGATGTGAGAGGTGTAAGGCTGAGAGGAAGACCAAGAAAAGGATGGATGGACAGTGTGAAGAGAGCATTGGATGCTAAAGGGATGTCTGTTGAGCAAGGAAGAGTGGCTGTGCGTGATAGCAATGACTGGGAAGAAATTGTGAATGAATCAATTGAGATGCAGCCCTGAGGGGATATTCTTCCGCATTTGGTCTGATCAGCTGATCAGGTCAGGTGCAGGTAAGGGGATGAGTCCATTATGATGTGACAGGGGTAAACCAGCTCTGCTGTCAGGTCCTGCTGTGGATGTCACTGATTGCACAGCGCAGCTGACCCTTGTGCCATGTGGTGCGGTGAGGATCTGTCCCTTCTCCCCTGGCGTCAAAGATGCGAATAAAAGTGTATGTGTGGATGAGTAAATTGGGAGTGTGTCGTCCTGTCTTGGCTACCTCCCTTTCTTTGGGGGAAGCAGCCTAGGTATATATATATATATATATATATATATATATATATATATATATAGATATTAAAATGTGTGACTTAAAGAACAGTGCCCTCGAAATATACCATAGTGCCCCCGACAACAGGGCAAGCAAAATACAGCTCAGTATGCCCGAGGATGTACCGACACCCCCACACGGACCCCACAGGGTAGCCGCCACCAGTCACAACCACTCCCGGCAACAGCAGCATATGTCAGCCCGGGCCGTGCGCTCCTATGTCATGCAGCCACCATGGCGTCGCCGCCGTAGGAGAAAGACACTACCTTCACGGAGTGGGATTGTTGAACCAGCTAGGGGTGGAGTTGTCATAGGCACTCCAGACGGCACCCCTCCAGTAGAGACGATCTATGGTTGCTCCGAAAGTGTTCTGGTAGAGACGGCCTATTGTCGCTCCCATCCTCGTGAGATGATCTATGGTCACTCCAAAAGTGCTCCGGTAGAGACGACCTATTGTCGCTCCCATCCTCGTGAGACGATCTGTGGTCGCTCCGACAGTGCTTTGGTAGAGACGACCTATTGTCGCTCCCATCCTCGTGAGACGATCTATGGTCGCTCCGACAGTGCCCTGGTAGAGATGGCCTACAGTCGCTCCCCTCCTCGTGAGACGACCTATTGTTGCTCCGAGAGTGTCTTGGTAGAGACGGCCTATTGTCACTCCCTTCCTCGTGAGACGCTCTATTGTTGCTCCGAGGGTGTGCAGAAAGAGGTAAGGAGAGAGACGTCCCTACGGCAGGAGACTAGAGCCCAGGCTTCCTGTCCCAGAGTGACCCAGACAGGCCTCACAGCCTCCCCTGGCCTCTGTTCCCTAAGTCTGGCTCTAGAGCAGATGCACCTGACGGACCCTAGTGGAAGTCGCTGCCGCAGCCCTCCTCTGTCGGCGCCCCTAGACGCTAGAGACCGCAGCCCGCAATCTCTCTCGGTTCTCCCCAGGAGACCCGGGCGCGATCTCCCTACGCCCCCACGACGCCGTAAAGCTCTCACTACAGGCCGAGACTTATCACAGAGATTCCTGGAGCTATTCGGCCCCAGTCCCGAGGGCCACACTCCTGAGCCCAGCCCGGAAGCCACGGGTAGCCCAGGACGCGAGAGGACGCCCTTACGAGTTATTCCGTGCCCTCTTGGCATGCCTCGCATTGGCGGTGCCCCTAGCCCGGCAGGATCGCCGACAACATGTTCTTGCCTATCCCCCTGATGAATATGTGTGATACTGCAGTACGAGTGATTTAGGTTAAGTGTGATTTCCCCTAGTATAAGTAGTGTGCAGTGACTTCATATAGTGAATATCGGGGCAAATAAGATCACATTGAGAAGTGAAAGGGCGAGTGTGTGGAACAAGATCCGATGAACTATGTTTTTGAGTGACGTCCCTTTTATACAATTAGTAAGCCTATGCCGCTTGGAGATTCCCCTGTAATGACATACCCCTATTACTGTGAGCTCTAAAGGAATATTGTGAAAGGGAGTATTAATGGTATTCTCTCCCTCCCTCACGCTACCCATAAATCTTGTTTATCACTCTCTCTCACTCCAATATCCCCAGTAAGTGTGAATCAAGAATAAAATCAATTACAATGTCCTTTGGCTAGTGGAAACCATATAAACTTCACAGCTAATATCTGCTGCTCTCCAGTATTACCATAACTTTCCCCTAGCCGTCACAAGTCACTCCCCGCACCCTCCCCTATCTCCTCCTCGTGAGACTCCCCCCCCCCGTGCCTCCCGCGCTCGCCTATATTTACTGCACTTTTGATACACTAGGATTGATTGCGTTGTCATTACTATCAAAGAAGCAAGTATCCTGCGAGATACCTATATCCTAGATAAGGTTTTATATTGCTATGTATTGTGCTGTAATATCTGCTGATTTGTCCTGTGTCTGATTGTGGTAATATACGTGTAAAGGTTGTTACCTAGAGTTTTTGTGTCCTGCCTCTCTTTATTGCACTAAGCTCCGGTCTCGAAAGAGGACCCCGCTCCACGTTAGGTGTAATAGGAACGAAAAGTCGAGCCTAATTTCACCTAGCATTACACTGGTGGCCAGCGGTGGTTCTAGACCCGGGTGTAAAAGAGAGGTAATCAGGAAATATTTGGCAAAATGGCAACTAAACCGCACGTTCAGTTACCCAAATTTGACCCCGACCAGTATGATATAGACACATATCTGGCAATAATTAAACCCTTACTGGATATTGGCTTTGAAAATGACCAGCAAAAACTGGAGTCACACTACCACTGTTGGGTAAAGCGGCGGCGAACATAGCGCCGAAAATCATCCCAGAACTCACCTGGCAGAACTTTACAAAGTTCACTGTACAAGCCATCACCCCATCATTGGGGACAGTTGTGGTTCTATCCAAACTGGATAGTTTTTCATTCGACGGGGATTTAGATAATACCCTGATACAGGCAAGACGCCTGGTTACTGCTGCCTACCCGGAGGCAGATGAGGAAACCCAGGATCAGCATACATTTAACACTCTGCTCAGAGTACTCCCAAGTGTTGTGAAACAACACTTCACTATCCATGACCCAACAGGAGACATGGATAGAGATATCAGTTTAATGAGGCGCCTTTTAGCCGTCCATGCCACCCCTCAACGCATCGGCGAAATAAATCAATTCCCCGTTGACCTCATCACTGTCAACCCGTGAGAATTTTCTCCGTGCTACCACGGATGCCCGATCCACGACATCCGTGAGCAGCTAGAAGCTACCCAGTGCAGCCAAATGACACGAGGGCCCTTACAAACCTTCCCACCATACGCAAATTCCCCTAAGCCTCAGGGGAAGAAAATACAAAAAAGGAAACACAAAAAGCGCTCCCCCACTGCCCCCGCATCCCACCGTAATGGCAGGGGCCACCTCACATCTCCCCCAGTCTACGACAGGGGGGAACGTTATCTTTCCTTTTCCTCCCCTCTCACTATCTCTTCTGTTCTACCTTCCCCTGTTCCTGCCCCTAGTTCTAACCTTCCCACCCCACACACCACCATACCCCCTCAACACAAAACCGGCCTCCCTCTTCACAGGCCTCCTAGGACCCTTTCCTCATCTTCCCCTAACCTACTTCCTAAAACCATCTCCCCCTGTCTACTGCCTTCCACCTACCACCCCGCACCACCCACCACCATCACTTCACCACCGCTCGCTTTCCCCGCCCACATGGTTAACTCATTCACCTTCCCTATCACACCCTTCTCCTCATCCCCACCCACCCTTTTTTCCTCGCTCACCTCCCCTACCCCACCTTCAACCTCACCATCCCCACGGACCACTACCTCGTCCCCAATAACTCCATCAGATGCCTCACCACCCACCACACCCCGCACCCCACCACCCATCACTCTCTCACGAGCTCAGCCCCTTGCTACCACCTGCACCGCCCCATCCCCGAACATTCAGACAACCCCGCGAGGCCGCATCTCCCCACCACCACCGGCTCCTTCTCCCCCTACACCTCACCCCACCTTTCTTCACCTCCAACAACACACACCACCTGCCACATCCCACTCCACAGCCCCTACCAAGCCACCATGGTTCCAGCACCGCACACCGTCCACCATCACCCCCACACCCACACCACCATCCCCTAGCTTCGTACCCACCGCCCACCCCACACCACTAGCACAGAACCCTGCTACCGCCCAAACCACCCCACCACCAAACACCGGGATGGCGCCACAAGATCGCACTCCCTCCTCGCCACCTACCCTCCAAGCCAACTCTCCTGCCACCTCACCACTGCTACCGACCTCACACCCCCAACCTCCCCCTGCTCCCGCACCGCCTGTCACTTCCACATACGAGTGCTATGTTTCCTCCTCGCCATCCCCCTCCACCTCCCCTACCACCTCAGCCTCCACCGCCTCCACCACCCCCCGCACCTCACCTGACATCTCACCCGCTACACCTCGCTCACCCTCACCCCTTCCCTCCGCCGCCTCACCCTTTCCACCCAAGCCCACGTGCTCCGCCCATGCCGCCACCCCCGCAGGACATCCCACTACCACCGCCCTCTCCCCTCCACACCTACACACGCCCACTCCGACGATCTCACCTTCCACCACGCCCCCAAAGCGCGCGACAGCCTGTGCTAACCGACCCCGCCCACCCCGCATGCCTACTTCCCCACCCACACCCACCCTCAGAACCACCACCACCACCCCCTCTGGCCGACTCTCATGCCCACCCACCCAATACACACATACCCCAACACCGCCCACCTCTCCACGACTTCACACCATCAAGCTACATCAGGCCCAAATCTCCTCTACCTGTACTCCCCAGAGACTCAACGCCGCATTACCACGGCACAAAACCCAGCCCTCACCCTCGGTATCCAGCATTCAGCTCCCAACCACACCAACAGCCACACCAAGCAAGATGAGAGTGAAGCGGGCCGTATGGGCACCTACCCTTGGCAGGAACCACAGACTCCGTGGGCCACACCACCTGCTAAACCTCCTCCAGTCTACCACCGCCACCTCCACACTCTTCCTCACCTGCGACCCAGAACAAGAAGAAAACCCCTACACTGTCGCCTGGCAAACTGCGCTGCAACACCTCCAGCCCATGTACACCACCTCCAACACATAAGCGTTCCACCTCCAGCCACGAGGACGTGACTTTTTACAGGGGGAGAGTGGTAAAATGCGTGACTTAAAGAACAGTGCCCCCGAAATATAACATAGTGCCCCCGACAACAGGGCAAGCAAAATACAGCTCAAATTGCCCGAGGATGTACCGACACCCCTACACGGACGCCATGGGGTAGCCGCCACCAGTCACAACCACTCCTGGCAACAGCGACATATGTCAGTCCGGGCCGTGCGCCCCTATGTCACGCAGCCACCACGCCGTTGCCGCCGTAGGAGAAAGACACTACCTTCACGGAGTGGGATTGTTAAACCAGCTAGGGGTGGAGTTGTCATAGGCACTCCAGACGGCGCCCCTCCGGTAGAGACGATCTATGGTCGCTCCCATCCTCGTGAGACGATCTATGGTTGCTCCGAAAGTGCTCTGGTAAAGACGATCTATGGTCGCTCCGAAAGTGCTCTGGTAACGGTGATCTATGGTCGCTCCCATCCTCATGAGACGATCTGTGGTCGCTCCGAAAGTGCTCTGGTAGAGACGGCCTATTGTCGCTCCCATCCTCGTGAGATGATCTGCGGTCGCTCCGACATTGCTTTGGTAGAGACGACCTATTGTCGCTCCCATCCTCGTGAGACGATCTATGGTCGCTCCGACAGTGCCCTGGTAGAGACGGCCTATGGTCGCTCCCCTCCTCGTGAGGCGACCTATTGTCGCTCCGAGAGTGTCTTGGTAGAGACGGCCTATTGTCGCTCCCTTCCTCATGAGATGATCTATTGTCGCTCCGAGGGTGTGCAGAAAGAGGTAAGGAGAGAGCCTTCCCTACGGCAGGAGACAAGAGCCCAGGCTTCCTGTCCCAGAGTGACCCAGACAGGCCTCACAGCCTCCCCTGGCCTCTGTTCCCTACGTCTGGCTCTAAAGCAGACGCACCTGACGGACCCCAGTGGAAGTCGCTGCCGCAGCCCTCCTCTGTCGGCACCACTAGACACTGGAGACCGCAGCCCGCAGTCTCTCTCGGTTCTCCCCAGGACACCCGGGCGCGATCTCCCTATGCCCCCACGACGCCGTAAGGCTCTCATTACAGGCCAAGACTTATCACAGAGGTTCCTGGAGCTATTCGGCCCCAGTCCCGAGGGCCACACTCCTGAGCCCAGCCCGGAAGCCACGGGTAGCCTAGGACGCGAGAGGACGCCCTTACGAGTTATCCCGTGCCCTCTTGGCATGCCTCGCATTGGCGGTGCCCCTAGCCCGGCAGGATCGCCGAAGACATGTTCCTGCCTATCCCCCTGATGAATACGTGTGATACTGCAGTACGAGTGATTTAGGTTAGGGTTGATTTCCCCTAGTATAAGTATTGTGCAGTGACTTCATATAGTGAATATCAGGGCAAATAAGATCACATTGAGAAGTGAAAGGGCGAGTGTGTGGAACAAGATCCGATGAACTATGTTTTTGAGTGACGTCCCTTTTATACAATTAATAAGCCTATGCCGCTTGGAGATTCCCCTGTATTGACATACCCCTATTAGTGTGAGCTCTAAAGGAATATTGTGAAAGGGAGTATTAATGGTATTCTCTCCCTCCCCCACGCTACCCATAAATCTTGTTTATCACTCTCTCTCACTCCAATATCCCGAGTAAATGTGAATCAAGAATAAAATCAATTACCAAAGTCCTTTGGCTAGTGGAAACCATATAAACTTCACGGCTAATATCTGCCGCTCTCCAGTATTACCATAACTTTCCCCTAGCCGTCACAAGTCACTCCCCGCACCCTCCCCTATCTCCTCGTCCTGAAACTCCTCCCCCCCCCCCGCGCCTCCCGCGCGCGCCTATATTTACTACACTCTTGATACACTAGGATTGATTGCGTTGTCATTACTATCAAAGAAGCAAGTATCCTGCGAGATACCCATATCCTAGATAAGGTTTTATATTGCTATGTATTGTGCTGTAATATCTGCTGATTTGTCCTGTGTCTGATTGTGGTAATATACGTGTAAAGGTTGTTACCTAGAGTTTTTGTGTCCTGCCTCTCTTTATTGCACTAAGCTCCGGTCTCGAAAGAGGACCCCGCTCCACGTTAGGTGTAATAGGAACGAAAAGTCGAGCCTAATTTCACCTAGCATTACACTGGTGGCCAGCGGTGGTTCTAGACCCGGGTGTAAAAGAGAGGTAATCAGGAAATATTTGGCAAAATGGCAACTAAACCGCACGTTCAGTTACCCAAATTTGACCCCGACCAGTATGATATAGACACATATCTGGCAATAATTAAACCCTTACTGGAAAATGACCAACAAAAACTGGAGTCACACTACCACTGTTGGGTAAAGCGGCGGCGAACATAGCGCCGAAAATCATCCCAGAACTCACCTGGCAGAACTTTACAAAGTTCACTGTACAAGCCATCACCCCATCATTGGGGACAGTTGTGGTTCTATCCAAACTGCACAGTTTTTCATTCAACGGGGATTTAGATAATACCCTGATACAGGCAAGACGCCTGGTTACTGCTGCCTACCCGGAGGCAGATGAGGAAACCCGGGATCAGCATACATTTAACACTCTGCTCAGAGTACTCCCAAGTGTTGTGAAACAACACTTCACTATCCATGACCCAACAGGAGACATGGATAGAGATAGCAGTTTAATGAGGCGCCTTTTAGCCGTCCATGCCACCCCTCAACGCATCGGCGAAATAAATCAATTCCCCGTTGACCTCATCACTGTCAACCCGTGGGAATTTTCTCCGTGCTACCACGGATGCCCGATCCACGACATCCGTGAGCAGCTAGAAGCTGCCCAGTGCAGCCAAATGACACGAGGGCGCTTACAAACCTTCCCACCATACGCAAATTCCCCTAAGCCTCAGGGGAAGAAAATACAAAAAAGGAAACACAAAAAGCGCTCCCCCACTGCCCCCGCATCCCACCGTAATGGCAGGGGCCACCTCACATCTCCCCCAGTCTACGACAGGGGGGGAACGTTATCTTTCCTTTTCCTCCCCTCTCACTATCTCTTCTGTTCTACCTTCCCCTATTCCTGCCCCTAGTTCTAACCTTCCCACCCCACACACCACCATACCCCCTCAACACAAAACCGGCCTCCCTCTTCACAGGCCTCCTAGGACCCTTTCTTCATCTTCCCCTAACCTACTTCCTAAAACCATCTCCCCCTGTCTACTGCCTTCCACCTACCACCCCGCACCACCCACCACCATCACTTCACCACCGCTCGCTTTCCCCGCCCACATGGTTAACTCATTCACCTTCCCTATCACACCCTTCTCCTCATCCCCACCCACCTTTTTTTCCTCGCTCACCTCCCCTACCCCACCTTCAACCTCACCATCCCCACGGACCACTACCTCGTCCCCAATAACTCCACCAGATGCCTCACCACCCACCACACCCCGCACCCCACCACCCATCACTCTCTCACGAGCTCAGCCCCTTGCTACCACCTGCACCGCCCCATCCCCGAACATTCAGACAACCCCGCGAGGCTGCATCTCCCCACCACCACCGGCTCCTTCTCCCCCTACACCTCACCCCACCTTTCCTCACCTCCAACAACACACACCACCTGCCACATCCCACTCCACAGCCCCTGCCAAGCCACCATGGTTGCAGCACCGCACACCGTCCACCATCACCCCCACACCCACACCACCATCCCCTAGCTTCGTACCCACCTCCCACCCCACACCACTAGCACAGAACCCTGCTACCGCCCAAACCACCCCACCACCAAACACCGGGATGGCACCACAAGATCGCACTCCCTCCTCGCCACCTACCCTCCAAGCCAACTCTCCTGCCACCTCACCACTGCTACCGACCTGAAACCCCCAACCTCCCCCTGCTCCCGCACCGCCTGTCACTTCCACATACGAGTGCTATGTTTCCTCCTCGCCATCACCCTCCACCTCCCCTACCACCTCAGCCTCCACCGCCTCCACCACCCCCCGCACCTCACCTGAGATCTCACCCGCCACACCTCGCTCACCCTCACCCCTTCCCTCCGCCGCCTCTCCCTTTCCACCCAAGCCCACGTGCTCCGCCCACGCCGCCACCCCCGCAGGACAACCCACTACCACCGCCCTCTCCCCTCCAGACCTACACACGCCCACTCCGACGATCTCACCTTCCACCACGCCCCCAAAGCGCGCGACAGCCTGTGCTAACCGACCCCGCCCACCCCGCATGCCTACTTCCCCACCCACACCCACCCTCAGAACCACCACCACCACCCCCTCTGGCCGACTCTCATGCCCACCCACCCAATACACACATACCCCAACACCGCCCACCTCTCCACGACTTCACACCATCAAGCTACATCAGGCCCAAATCTCCTCTACCTGTACTCCCCAGAGACTCAACGCCGCATTATCATGGCACAAAACCCAGCCCTCACCCTCGGTATCCAGCATTCAGCTCCCAACCACACCAACAGCCACACCAAGCAAGATGAGAGTGAAGCGGGCCGTATGGGCACCTACCCTTAGCAGGAACCACAGACTCCGTGGGCCACACCACCTGCTAAACCTCTTCCAGTCTACCACCGCCACCTCCACACTCTTCCTCACCTGCGACCCAGAACAAGAAGAAAACCCCTACTCTGTCGCCTGGCAAACTGCGCTGCAACACCTCCAGCCCATGTACACCACCTCCAACACATAAGCGTTCCACCTCCAGCCACGAGGACGTGACTTTTTACAGGGGGAGAGTGGTAAAATGCGTGACTTAAAGAACAGTGCCCCCGAAATATACCATAGTGCCCCCGACAACAGGGCAAGCAAAATACAGCTCAAATTGCCCGAGGATGTACCGACACCCCTACACGGACCCCACGGGGTAGCCGCCACCAGTCACAACCACTCCTGGCAACAGCGACATATGTCAGTCCGGGCCGTGCGCCCCTATGTCACGCAGCCACCACGCCGTTGCCGCCGTAGGAGAAAGACACTACCTTCACGGAGTGGGATTGTTAAACCAGCTAGGGGTGGAGTTGTCATAGGCACTCTAGACGGCGCCCCTCTGGTAGAGACGATCTATGGTCGCTCCCATCCTCGTGAGACGATCTATGGTTGCTCCGAAAGTACTCCGGTAAAGACGATCTATGGTCGCTCCGAAAGTGCTCTGGTAACGGCGATCTATGGTCGCTCCCATCCTCATGAGACGATCTGTGGTCGCTCCGAAAGTGCTCTGGTAGAGACGGCCTATTGTCGCTCCCATCCTCGTGAGATGATCTGTGGTCGCTCCGACAGTGCTTTGGTAGAGACGACCTATTGTCGCTCCCATTCTCGTGAGACGATCTATGGTCGCTCCGACAGTGCCCTGGTAGAGACGGCCTATGGTCGCTCCCCTCCTCGTGAGACGACCTATTGTCGCTCCGAGAGTGTCTTGGTAGAGACGGCCTATTGTCGCTCCCTTCCTCATGAGATGATCTATTGTCGCTCCGAGGGTGTGCAGAAAGAGGTAAGGAGAGAGCCTTCCCTACGGCAGGAGACAAGAGCCCAGGCTTCCTGTCCCAGAGTGACCCAGACAGGCCTCACAGCCTCCCCTGGCCTCTGTTCCCAACGTCTGGCTCTAAAGCAGACGCACCTGACGGACCCCAGTGGAAGTCGCTGCCGCAGCCCTCCTCTGTCGGCACCACTAGACACTGGAGACCGCAGCCCGCAGTCTCTCTCGGTTCTCCCCAGGACACCCGGGCGCGATCTCCCTATGCCCCCACGACGCCGTAAGGCTCTCATTACAGGCCAAGACTTATCACAGAGGTTCCTGGAGCTATTCGGCCCCAGTCCCGAGGGCCACACTCCTGAGCCCAGCCCGGAAGCCACGGGTAGCCTAGGACGCGAGAGGACGCCCTTACGAGTTATCCCGTGCCCTCTTGGCATGCCTCGCATTGGCGGTGCCCCTAGCCCGGCAGGATCGCCGAAGACATGTTCCTGCCTATCCCCCTGATGAATACGTGTGATACTGCAGTACGAGTGATTTAGGTTAGGGTTGATTTCCCCTAGTATAAGTATTGTGCAGTGACTTCATATAGTGAATATCAGGGCAAATAAGATCACATTGAGAAGTGAAAGGGCGAGTGTGTGGAACAAGATCCGATGAACTATGTTTTTGAGTGACGTCCCTTTTATACAATTAATAAGCCTATGCCGCTTGGAGATTCCCCTGTAATGACATACCCCTTTACTGTGAGCTCTAAAGGAATATTGTGAAAGGGAGTATTAATGGTATTCTCTCCCTCCCCCACGCTACCCATAAATCTTGTTTATCACTCTCTCTCACTCCAATATCCCGAGTAAATGTGAATCAAGAATAAAATCAATTACCAAAGTCCTTTGGCTAGTGGAAACCATATAAACTTCACGGCTAATATCTGCCGCTCTCCAGTATTACCATAACTTTCCCCTAGCCGTCACAAGTCACTCCCCGCACCCTCCCCTATCTCCTCGTCCTGAAACTCCTCCCCCCCCTGCGCGCCTCCCGCGCACGCCTATATTTACTACACTCTTGATACACTAGGATTGATTGCGTTGTCATTACTATCAAAGAAGCAAGTATCCTGCGAGATACCCATATCCTAGATAAGGTTTTATATTGCTATGTATTGTGCTGTAATATCTGCTGATTTGTCCTGTGTCTGATTGTGGTAATATACGTGTAAAGGTTGTTACCTAGAGTTTTTGTGTCCTGCCTCTCTTTATTGCACTAAGCTCCGGTCTCGAAAGAGGACCCCGCTCCACGTTAGGTGTAATAGGAACGAAAAGTCGAGCCTAATTTCACCTAGCATTACACTGGTAGCCAGCGGTGGTTCTAGACCCGGGTGTAAAAGAGAGGTAATCAGGAAATATTTGGCAAAATGGCAACTAAACCGCACGTTCAGTTACCCAAATTTGACCCCGACCAGTATGATATAGACACATATCTGGCAATAATTAAACCCTTACTGGAAAATGACCAACAAAAACTGGAGTCACACTACCACTGTTGGGTAAAGCGGCGGAGAACATAGCGCCGAAAATCATCCCAGAACTCACCTGGCAGAACTTTACAAAGTTCACTGTACAAGCCATCACCCCATCATCGAGGACAGTTGTGGTTCTATCCAAACTGGATAGTTTTTCATTCGACGGGGATTTAGATAATACCCTGATACAGGCAAGACGCCTGGTTACTGCTGCCTACCCGGAGGCAGATGAGGAAACCCGGGATCAGCATACATTTAACACTCTGCTCAGAGTACTCCCAAGTGTTGTGAAACAACACTTCACTATCCATGACCCAACAGGAGACATGGATAGAGATATCAGTTTAATGAGGCGCCTTTTAGCCGTCCATGCCACCCCTCAACGCATGGGCGAAATAAATCAATTCCCCGTTGACCTCATCACTGTCAACCCGTGGGAATTTTCTCCGTGCTACCACGGATGCCCGATCCACGACATCCGTGAGCAGCTAGAAGCTGCCCAGTGCAGCCAAATGACACGAGGGCGCTTACAAACCTTCCCACCATACGCAAATTCCCCTAAGCCTCAGGGGAAGAAAATACAAAAAAGGAAACACAAAAAGCGCTCCCCCACTGCCCCCGCATCCCACCGTAATGGCAGGGGCCACCTCACATCTCCCCCAGTCTACGACAGGGGGGAACGTTATCTTTCCTTTTCCTCCCCTCTCACTATCTCTTCTGTTCTACCTTCCCCTATTCCTGCCCCTAGTTCTAACCTTCCCACCCCACACACCACCATACCCCCTCAACACAAAACCGGCCTCCCTCTTCACAGGCCTCCTAGGACCCTTTCTTCATCTTCCCCTAACCTACTTCCTAAAACCATCTCCCCCTGTCTACTGCCTTCCACCTACCACCCCGCACCACCCACCACCATCACTTCACCACCGCTCGCTTTCCCCGCCCACATGGTTAACTCATTCACCTTCCCTATCACACCCTTCTCATCCTCACCCACCTTTTTTTCCTCGCTCACCTCCCCTACCCCACCTTCAACCTCACCATCCCCACGGACCACTACCTCGTCCCCAATAACTCCACCAGATGCCTCGCCACCCACCACACCCCGCACCCCACCACCCATCACTCTCTCACGAGCTCAGCCCCTTGCTACCACCTGCACCGCCCCATCCCCGAACATTCAGACAACCCCGCGAGGCCGCATCTCCCCACCACCACCGGCTCCTTCTCCCCCTACACCTCACCCCACCTTTCCTCACCTCCGACAACACACACCACCTGCCACATCCCACTCCACAGCCCCTGCCAAGCCACCATGGTTCCAGCACCGCACACCGTCCACCATCACCCCCACACCCACACCACCATCCCCTAGCTTCGTACCCACCTCCCACCCCACACCACTAGCACAGAACCCTGCTACCGCCCAAACCACCCCACCACCAAACACCGGGATGGCACCACAAGATCGCACTCCCTCCTCGCCACCTACCCTCCAAGCCAACTCTCCTGCCACCTCACCACTGCTACCGACCTCACACCCCCAACCTCCTCCTGCTCCCGCACCGCCTGTCACTTCCACATACGAGTGCTATGTTTCCTCCTCGCCATCCCCCTCCACCTCCCCTACCACCTCAGCCTCCACCGCCTCCACCACCCCCCGCACCTCACCTGAGATCTCACCCGCCACACCTCGCTCACCCTCACCCCTTCCCTCCGCCGCCTCACCCTTTCCACCCAAGCCCACGTGCTCCGCCTACCCCGCCACCCCCGCAGGACAACCCACTACCACCGCCCTCTCCCCTCCACACCTACACACGCCCACTCCGATGATCTCACCTTCCACCACGCCCCCAAAGCGCGCGACAGCCTGTGCTAACCGACCCCGCGCACCCCGCATGCCTACTTCCCCACCCACACCCACCCTCAGAACCACCACCACCACCCCCTCTGGCCGACTCTCATGCCCACCCACCCAATACACACATACCCCAACACCGCCCACCTCTCCACGACTTCACACCATCAAGCTACATCAGGCCCAAATCTCCTCTACCTGTACTCCCCAGAGACTCAACGCCGCATTACCACAGAACAAAACCCAGCCCTCACCCTCGGTATCCAGCATTCAGCTCCCAACCACACCAACAGCCACACCAAGCAAGATGAGAGTGAAGCGGGCCGTATGGGCACCTACCCTTGGCAGGAACCACAGACTCCGTGGGCCACACCACCTGCTAAACCTCCTCCAGTCTACCACCGCCACCTCCACACTCTTCCTCACCTGCGACCCAGAACAAGAAGAAAACCCCTACACTGTCGCCTGGCAAACTGCGCTGCAACACCTCCAGCCCATGTACACCACCTTCAACACATAGGCGTTCCACCTCCAGCCACGAGGACGTGACTTTTTACAGGGGGAGAGTGGTAAAATGCGTGACTTAAAGAAGAGTACCCCCGAAATATACCATAGTGCCCCCGACAACAGGGCAAGCAAAATACAGCTCAAATTGCCCGAGGATGTACCGACACCCCTACACGGACCCCACGGGGTAGCCGCCACCAGTCACAACCACTCCTGGCAACAGCGACATATGTCAGTCCGGGCCGTGCGCCCCTATGTCACGCAGCCACCACGCCGTTGCCGCCGTAGGAGAAAGACACTACCTTCACGGAGTGGGATTGTTAAACCAGCTAGGGGTGGAGTTGTCATAGGCACTCCAGACGGCGCCCCTCCGGTAGGGACGATCTATGGTCGCTCCCATCCTCGTGAGACGATCTATGGTTGCTCCGAAAGTGCTCCGGTAAAGACGATCTATGGTCGCTCCGAAAGTGCTCTGGTAACGGCGATCTATGGTCGCTCCCATCCTCATGAGACGATCTGTGGTCGCTCCGAGAGTGCTCTGGTAGAGACGGCCTATTGTCGCTCCCATCCTCGTGAGATGATCTGTGGTCGCTCCGACAGTGCTTTGGTAGAGACGACCTATTGTCGCTCCCATCCTCGTGAGACGATCTATGGTCGCTCCGACAGTGCCCTGGTAGAGACGGCCTATGGTCGCTCCCCGCCTCGTGAGACGACCTATGGTCGCTCCCCGCCTCGTGAGACGACCTATTGTCGCTCCGAGAGTGTCTTGGTAGAGACGGCCTATTGTCGCTCCCTTCCTCATGAGATGATCTATTGTCGCTCCGAGGGTGTGCAGAAAGAGGTAAAGAGAGAGCCTTCCCTACGGCAGGAGACAAGAGCCCAGGCTTCCTGTCCCAGAGTGACCCAGACAGGCCTCACAGCCTCCCCTGGCCTCTGTTCCCTACGTCTGGCTCTAAAGCAGACGCACCTGACGGATCCCAGTGGAAGTCGCTGCCGCGGCCCTCCTCTGTCGGCACCACTAGTCACTGGAGACCGCAGCCCGCAGTCTCTCTCGGTTCTCCCCAGGACACCCGGGCGCGATCTCCCTACGCCCCCACGACGCCGTAAGGCTCTCATTACAGGCCAAGACTTATCACAGAGGTTCCTGGAGCTATTCGGCCCCAGTGCTGAGGGCCACACTCCTGAGCCCAGCCCGGAAGCCACGGGTAGCCGAGGACGCGAGAGGACGCCCTTACGAGTTATCCCGTGCCCTCTTGGCATGCCTCGCATTGGCGGTGCCCCTAGCCCGGCAGGATCGCCGAAGACATGTTCCTGCCTATCCCCCTGATGAATACGTGTGATACTGCATTACGAGTGATTTAGGTTAGGGTTGATTTCCCCTAGTATAAGTATTGTGCAGTGACTTCATATAGTGAATATCAGGGCAAATAAGATCACATTGAGAAGTGAAAGGGCGAGTGTGTGGAACAAGATCCAATGAACTATGTTTTTGAGTGACGTCCCTTTTATACAATTAATAAGCCTATGCCGCTTGGAGATTCCCCTGTAATGACATACCCCTATTACTGTGAGCTCTAAAGGAATATTGTGAAAGGGAGCATTAATGGTATTCTCTCCCTCCCCCACGCTACCCATAAATCTTGTTTATCACTCTCTCTCACTCCAATATCCCGAGTAAGTGTGAATCAAGAATAAAATCAATTACCAAAGTCCTTTGGCTAGTGGAAACCATATAAACTTCACGGCTAATATCTGCCGCTCTCCAGTATTACCATAACTTTCCCCTAGCCGTCACAAGTCACTCCCCGCACCCTCCCCTATCTCCTCGTCCTGAAACTCCCCCCTCCCCCCGCGCCTCCCGCGCGCGCCTATATTTACTACACTCTTGATACACTAGGATTGATTGTGTTGTCATTCCTATCAGAGAAGCAAGTATCCTGCGAGATACCCATATCCTAGATAAGGTTTTATATTGCTATGTATTGTGCTGTAATATCTGCTGATTTGTCCTGTGTCTGACTGTGGTAATACACATGCAAATGTTGTTGCTTAGAGTTTTTGTGTCCTGCCTCTCTTTATTGCACTAAGCTCTGGTCTTGAAAGAGGACCCCGCTCCACGTTAGGTGTAGTAGGAACGAGAAGTCGAGCCTAATTTCACCTAGTATTACAGATATAGATATAGATATTTAAATAGATAGATAGATAGATAGATGTACATAGATTGGTAGATAGATAGATAGATAAATGCACATATATTGATAGAGAGATAGATATACATATTTACACACACACACACACACACACATATATATATATATATATATATATATATATATATATATATATATATATATATATATATATATATATATATATATATATATTGTTACATAGCCTATGATTTCATCATCCTTTGTATAATTCTAACGTACAGTATGCTGCATGTTTGATCACGATTCGCCTCGTGGCTTCCATAGTGCGTGTTCTACCTCACACCCCCCCTCCTCCCTTATAGTAGAGTAAGTGGTTCTTTGTTGTTCAGAGCAGGAGTTTCAACTCTTTGTCCCCTATGGCTTCATTTGCGCGTCCTTCTTACAAGTTGTATCAAGCTCTGCCGGTCCCTATATAATGAGCTCAGTCTCTGCATTAATTGCCACTTAGATCTACTCCTCATTTTGTTCACATGTCTGTCCTCCCCTGTACAGTTGTTATTATTTTTGTGAGTGCTCAGGAAGTCTCCAACCATCTACCTTCTGTGTAATTTGAGTATAAGTGTTATTACATTTTTTCTTGCACTGTATAGCATAAGGTGTTAATTCGTAGGCCTGGTGAGGTTTTTGTGATTAATGTAAAGTTTTACTGTCAGCCAATAGTAATATTATTTTGTATCTGTAATAATATATCTTGCTTTGACTGAGCATTATCCGTTTTTTTCTCATTTTATCAGGGCTGACTTAGATTAATTTACTCTTGCTAATTTCATGTTAATAAAGGCTATTGCAGTTAACCATATATTTAACCTGTTTTTGCCATTACATTATTCTTATGAGTCCTGAATGTTTAGTTGTTAGTTTGAGCATTAAACTTTAACTTGTAATTTTACCTAACTCTTTTATTTTGAACCTGGAACTTTGCGGGACAGTTTTCTCTGTTCCGTAAGATAAATTAGGCGACCTCTTATCAGGATATTCAGGATATTATCATAAGGATATTGCTTGATATTTTGTGACTGTGATTTATTCATGATGTCTACTATTACAACTCTTGATGAAGCCAAAGATTTTTTGTCAAATGTGCAAACAGTGTGTGATGTAGAAAACAAAACAAAGCATGAACTTAAGATTGTTGCTCAACAATTGGGAATTGCTGTTCGCTCTCATCAGTTTAAAGATCAAATTGTTGACATGATTAAGAAAAGCTTGTTTAATGTAACTCCTACAGATGAGCAAACGCAGATTGAATTAGCTAAGTTACAGCTAGCCCTGCAGGAGGCTCGTGCTAAGGAGGCTGAGTTTCACGCACAAGTTGAACTTGCTAGGATTCAGGCAGACCATGAGTATCGCATGAAACAATGTGGAACTGGATCATCTAGCTCTGATGATTTTGATGTGGCTAAAAATGTTAAACTTGTCCCTCCTTTTAATGAATCTGATTTAACTAAGTACTTTCAGTTGTTTGAGAGGGTAGCTACAGGTTTTAATTGGCCCAAAAAGTATTGGCCAGTACTCCTTCAAACTGTTCTCACCGGGAAAGCTCAAGTAACTTATGCATCTTTGCCTCAGGATCAATCTGATAATTATGATGTAGTTAAGAGCTTGATTCTTAAGGCCTATGAGCTTGTTCCTGAAGCCTATAGAGTAAAATTTAGGACAACTTATAAGCAAGATAAGCAATCCCATGTTGAGTATGCAAAAATCAAAGAAGATCTGTTAGAGCAGTGGTTAAATTCTAAGAATGTGGATTCTGATTTTGGGGGACTTCAAAAGGTGTATTAATAAAGATGTAAGCCTATATCTTGATGAGAAAAGAATAGATAATTTGTCTGATGCTGCAGTTTTAGCTGATGAATATGTTCTCACTCACAAGAGACACTCTAAAGAAAAAAGGAAAGCTGAGAGTAAGTACGTTGCCTCTACTCAGAGTACAGGTAACAGGAAAGAGAATAAAGATGATGTTTCTCAGGAAGTAAATACCAGCTTCACCTCTAGATTTCAGAAAAGTAAATGTACTTATTGTAGTAAGCTTGGTTATACTACGGAGAAATGTTTCAGGAGACAGCGTGATGTGAACAAAAAGGAGTCTTTAAATATTCAGTCAATTGGTCTAGTGTCCACCCTTGATAGTTCCCAGAATTCTTTAACTGAGTTAACTGAACCTGCTTTGAGCGGTAAATTAAATTCTCATGATGAAGCTCCTCTCTTGAGCAGTAACGTGGGTGACACTCTCAAGAGTTCATGTGCTAATTTTTTGTCTGATGGTTTTGTCAGTCCTCTGGACAGTAATGACAGGAAATCAGTTAAAATATATCGTGATACAGGTGCTTGCCAATCCCTTATGCTGACCAGTGTTCTAGGCTCTAATGTTAATTCCTCTGATGAAACTGTAATCTTACAAGGTTTAGGGAATAATTACTTCTCTGTCCCTCTGTGCAGAGTGAATTTAGAGTCTGGTTTTGTTAATGGTTCCGTTATGGTTGGGTTGGTTGCGACACTCCCAATGTCAGGTGTAACTTTCTTACTTGGAAATGATATTGGTGGAAGTCAAGTGTGTCCAGCTCCTCAGTTGTCTAGTGAGCCAGTGGCTGCGACCCAGGATTGTGATGTCCCTGATGTGTTCTTTGCATGTGCTGTCACTAGCGCTAAGTCTAAAGTTACTGGTGACTTAGAGGATAACGATGATGATGATGTTATCCTAGCTGACACTTTTCTTGCTAATTTGGACCACTCACCAGATGAGGCAGTATCCCGTAGTGTTGATAATTTGTCTCGTCAAGAGTTGGTTGAGTTGCAGGTTGCTGGCCCTGAGCTGAAAGGTCTAGCTAACTCTGCTTGCAGTGAGGAAGAGTCAGCTGGTGCTTCTACTTGTTATTATATAAAGTCAGGAGTAATTATGAGAAAGTGGAGACCCCCAACAGCATCAGCCGACTGTGAGTGGGAGGTTGTACATCAAGTTGTCATCCCTCGTGTTTGTAGGCAGGATATCATTAGAGTGGCTCATGAATCCAGTTTGGCAGGACACCTTGGAGTGAGGAAGACTGTGGCACGCATTTTGAAACACTTCTACTGGCCAGGTATCTTCAGAGATGTTTCCTGGTATTGTAAGTCTTGTCACACCTGTCAAGTTGTGGGGAAGTGTAATCAGACCGAAAAGGTTGCACCTCTAGTTCCCATTCCTCCTTTTGAGGCGCCATTCACCCATGTGTTGGTGGATATTGTGGGCCCCTCTTCCTAAGACTTCTTCGGGATTTTCTTATGTGTTGACCCTGATTGATATGGCTACTCGTTATCCTGAAGCCATTCCACTTAGAAATATCTCAGCAAAGAACGTGGTTAAGGAAATGCTAGGGTTCTTCACAAAGTTTGGTCTGCCCAAGGAGGTACAGTCAGACCGGGGAAGTAATTTCATGTCAAATGTTTTCAAGCAGTCTCTGAAAGGGTTGGGCATCACCCAGATCACGTCTTCAGCTTACCATCCCCAGACCCAAGGAGCGTTGGAGAGATATCATCAAACACTCAAATCGATGCTCAAGAAATACTGTTTGGAACATCAGAAAGACTGGGATAAAGGTCTTCCATTCGTTGTATTTGCCGCAAGAGAATCTCCAAATGAATCACTGGGCTTCTCACCCTTTGAACTACTGTTTGGCCATGAAGTAAGAGGACCCCTTAAGCTACTCAAGGAATGCTGGCTGTCGGAGGAAGATGACGTCAACCTGCTGGAGTATGTGATGAAGTTCAAAGAACGGCTGTCCACTGCTTTACAGCTGGCGAGAGAGAATTTAGGAGCTGCTCAGGAGAAGATGAAGACTTGGTATGATAATAAGTCCAGGTTACGCCACTTTCAGCCAGGAGATCAGGTTTTGATTCTGCTACCGGTGCATGGGCAACCTCTTTAAGCCAAGTTTAGTGGTCCTTATTTCGTGGAGAAGAAACTCAGTGATGTCAACTATGTCATCGCCACACCAGATCGTAGAAAGAACAAGCAACTTTGTCACATCAACATGCTAAAGTTATATCACAGGCGGGACGAAAATGACCCAGTCTGCACTGTAGCTGTTCCACCCGAGTCTGCAAGTGAAGTTCTCCCATGCAGCATGAGCCTGAGTGATAGTTTGGGGAAGAATCCTGATATCATGAATGATGTCCAGACTAAGCTTTCTCATCTAGCTCCCGAGGAAAGGCAGGAATTTTCGGCATTACTGCAGGAGTACCCGCAAGTGTTCCGTGCAACTCCAGGAAAACCACTGTGTTGATGCATGATGTCGATGTTGGAGACGCAAAGCTAATTGAACTGCCTCCTTACCGTGTGAACCCAGTGAAAGTTCCTCTCTTCCAGAAGGAGCTTGGCTACCTGTTGGACCACAAGATGATTGAGCCCTGTCAGAGCGAGTGGAGTTCTCCTGTCACTCTAGTCCCTAAGCCAGGTGGGTCACAGCGGCTTTGCATCGACTACAGACGTGTTAATCAGATAACCAAAACAGACACTTACCCTCTCCCTCGCGTGGAAGATTGCATAGACAAGATCGGAAAGGCTAGGTACATAAGTAAGTTTGATTTGTTAAAGGGATACTTGCAAGTACCTATGACTGAACGTGCTAGGGAGATCTCATGTTTTGTAACACTAGGAAAGACTTTTGCATGTTCTGTAATGCCATATGGTATGAAGAATGCACCAGCCACATTTCAGAAGCTCATGAATGTTGTAACAGAGGGTTTGGCAGGGTGTGTTGTTTATATTGATGATGTATTAATCTTCAGTGACAACTGGAAAGATCACCTATGCCATGTCAATAAATTTCTTGAGCGTTTGGTTCAGGCTAATCTTGTAGCTAATTTATCAAAGTGTGAGTCTGGTCAAGCTAAAGTTAAGTACCTTGGGTACGTATTTGGTGATGGACATGTTGCACCACCAGGAGCTAAGGTTCAGGTTATAAGTGATCTTCCCAGACCTAAAAGTAGGAAAGAGTTACAAAGATTTTTGGGAATGGTAGGTTATTACAGGAGATTTGTTCTTAACTTTTCAATTCTTGTATCACCACTTACAGACCTACTGAAAAAGGGAGTTAAATTTGTCTGGACCGATAACTGTGAATCCTCTTTCGGCAAACTTAAAGCTATCCTATTAAGTCAGCCAGTGCTCGCTACTCCAAATTTTGCTAAGCCTTTTAAGATGGCTGTTAAGGCAAGTGATACAGGAGCTGGGGCTGTTTTGCTGCAAGAGGATGATTAGGGTATTGAACACCCTGTATCTTATTACAGTAAGAAGTTCACTCCACCTCAAAAGAACTACTCAACTATTGAGAAAGAACTTTTGGCCTTGATTTTGGGTTTACAGCATTTTTCATTTTATTTGTGTTCTGGTTTTGACCCCATAGTCATTTATACCGATCATAACCCACTGAAATTTCTTAGTAAGTTTAAAGATAAAAATCAGAGATTGACAAGATGTAGTCTGCTTCTTCAGGAGTATTCATTAGACATACATGTCAAGGGGAAAGAAAATGTTATTGCAGATTGCTTATCTAGACTTTAGACAGATTGTTTTAGAGTAATAAGAAATTTCCTTTGTAAATTTCTTTTTCTTTGTGGGGAGGTGTTACATAGCCTATGATTTCATCATCCTTTGTATAATTCTAACGTACAGTATGCTGCATGTTTGATCACGATTCGCCTCGTGGCTTCCATAGTGAGTGTTCTACCTCACGCCCCCCCTCCTCCCTTATAGTAGAGTAAGTCTTTCTTTGTTGTTCAGAGCAGTAGTGTCAACTCTTTGTCCCCTATGACTTCATTTGCGCGTCCTTCTTACAAGTTGTATCAAGCTCTGCTGACCCCTATATAATGAGCTCAGTCTCTGCATTAATTGCCACTTAGATCTACTCCTCATTTTGTTCACATCTCTGTCCTCCCCTGTACAGTTGTTATTATTTTTGTGAATGCTCAGGAAGTCTCCAACCATCTAGCTACTGTGTAATTTAAGTATAAGTGTTATTACATTTTTTCTTGTACTGTATAGCATAAGGTGTTAATTCGTAGGCCTGGTGAGGTTTTTGTAATTAATATAAAGTTTTATTGTCAGCCAGTAATAATAATATTTCGTATCTGTAATGATATATCTTGTTTTAACTGAGCATTATCAGTTTTTTTTTTTTTCATTTTATCAGGGCTGACTTAGATAAATTTACTCTTGCTAATTTCATGTTAATAGAGGCTATTGCAGGTAACCATATATTTAACCTGTTTTTGCCATTACATTATCCTTATGAGTCCTGAATGTTTAGATGTTAGTTTGAGCATTAAACTTTAACCTGTAATTTTACCTAACTCTTGTTTTGAACCTGGAACTTTGCGGGACAGTTTTCTCTGTTCCGTAACAATATATATATATATATATATATATATATATATATATATATATATATATATATATATATATATATATATATATATATATCCATTTGGCTTTGCCCGCACAGGTCCCCCCTGGGGAAGGGGGGATAGAATACTTCCCCAATATTCCCTGCTTGTCGTAAGAGGCGACTAAAAAGGACACTTTTATCTACATTCTTTTTGCTCTCTTTCTTTCCCTTGTACTTTGTCTCTCCAAACTCTTTGTATTTTGCTTTCATGTAGTTAATTTTCTCTCTCCACTGTCTGGTTCCTGCGAGTCACTGGCATTGGCTCCAGAGTAAAATATTTTTCTGCCTAAGAAATCTTGAACTCTGGTGACGAAGCAATGACCCTCAGTTCTGTACAGCCCTTAAGTGGGCGGGGGGTGCTAAGAATCCCACGGTGTAGAAATAAGTTTATACATCCAAAAAGAACCTTAAGAATAGGAAACTGGAATGTTCAAACTCTCAATCAGGCTGGTAAAATGGAAGAGTTTATTTCAGTGTTCAAGGAACACAAGATGGATATTTGTGCTCTTACAGAAACGATGTTGCTTGGAGTTCATAAAATGAATTTGGAAAATGGTATTACTATGTTGTTTTCTTGTAGGATTGATGGAAATCATTACCAAGGAGTAGGCTTACTGCTGAGTAGAGATGCTTGTAAGGCAGTATGTGAGTTTGAACCAATTAATGAGCGCTTGCTTTATGCTCGTTTAAAATGTGACCATGGTGATATCAGTATGGTTGTAGGGTACGCTCTGACAAATGAGGCTGCTGATGAAATGAAGGATGACTTTTATGAGAAGCTGCAGGATGAAGTGAATAGAGTGGCAAGACATGATGTGTTAGTTTGCGTTGGTGATTTTAATGCCATTGTTGGCAGTAGTAGGGATGGCTTTGAAGATTGTATGGGTAAGGCGGGTGTTGGTATAAGAAAAGAAAATGGGGTGCGACTTGGAAGCTTTGGTTTGGCAAATGACCTTATAATTGGTGGAACTATCTTTGAGCATAGAAAAATACATAAGACTGCTTGGATTTCACCATGTGGTAAATATTGTAACCAGATTGACCACATTGCAATTAGCAGAAGGCATAGGAGTTATTTGCAAGATGTCTGCGTAAAGAGGGGGGCAGATATAGGTAGTGATCATCAATTTCTTGTGTCAAAGATTAAAATAAAACTTAAGAGAAACGTTAATGGTAATTGTACAGGAGGTAATAATATGATTTTGATGAGCTGAGACGTGATGAGAGCACGAGGGAAAAGTTTCGGTGTGAATGTAGGAACAGGTTTCTAGTCCTGCAGACTTTGATGGAATCTGAAGACAATGATATTAATGAAATATGGAGAGAGGTAAAAGAGGTTTTGCATGAGAGTGCTAAGGTTACTATTAAGAAAAAGGGAAAAGCGAGAAGGAAAATGTGGATGTCAGATGAAACATGGAATGCAATTCAGAAAAGGAAAGAGGCTAAGTTATGAAGCGAAGAACAACATGTTGATGGCCAGGTAGTTGAAGTACTTAGAGCAAAGTACTGGAGTTTATATTCTGAAGTAAAAAGACTCGTTAGACATGATAAGAGGAGACTATATGATGAAAAGGCGACAGAGGCAGAAATTAAATTAAGTTAAAATGATGGTCAGAGCACAAGAGCAGCGTATCAGGCCATAAAGAAGTTAACTGGGATTGAAAAGAGAAGGAATGAAATACCTGTACAAGATAGAAATGGTAATTTGATGACTAAAGATTTGGATATAAAAGGAAGGTGGAATGAGCACTTTGAATCTGTTCAATATAGACCAATCCCAGCTGAAGAGAACATTTTGCCAGCCGAGAGAGATTTGCAGATAGAAACGGGATATAACTTTGGAAGAGGTAGCAAATTCTACATTGGAGTTAATGAATCTTAAGGCCCCAGGAGAGGATGGAATATTTCCTGAAATGCTTAAGGTGGAAAATGAGTTGATAATGCGCTTTTGAAACTTTTTAATGTGGCTTGTGATAATGGTGGAATTCCAGAAGTGTGGAAAAAGGAGTGATTATAAAAATAAAAAGGGAGAGTTAAGTGTATGTGGAAAACGGAGGGGGATAACTTAATTGCAAAATTCTTTTCCAAAATCTTGTTGAACAGAATAGAACTAGTAACTGATAAAATTTTAAGAGATCAAGCAGGATGTACAAAGGGTCGAGGTTGTAATGATCAGATTTTTATTGTAAGACATCTAATGCAACAAGCAAATGAGATGAAAATGTTACTTAGTATGTGTTTTGTGGATTTTGATAAGGCGTTTGATAGTGTTTCACGTGGATCTATGCTGAAAATTATGGGATTCTATGGTATACCAGAAAAGTTTGTAAACATTATTAGAAGCCTGCATGAAGGTACTTTTTGTAAGGTAATGGTGGGTGGTTCTTTGAGTGATCCATAGAAGTTAGGTCAGGAGTGATTCCATGAGGAGTTCTTTCGCCTTTGCTGTTTGTTTTGCTTATGGATTATGTTATGAGAAAGGTTGTAAGGAGAATAGGTGCAGGAAATAACTGGAAAGAAAGTAAGAGGCTGATTGATTTGAACTATGCTGATGATATTGTACCGAATTCCGGAAGTATTTACGAGATGCAGTGGGTGCTTGATTGTCTGATAGAGGAAGGAGTAAAAGTGGGATTGGTAATAAACTGTGGAAAGACTGAAATTATTGACATGAACGTGGAGAACCAAATCGATTGTGTAATTGGGAATAACGTGGTGAAGAATGTAGAAAATTTTAAATATCTGGGAACGATTGTATCATCTAATGGATTATTAAACTCTGAAACTGAGGAGAGGATTAGACATGCTTCGTGAGCTGTTGGAATGTTGAAATCTGTTTGGAATGATAATATGTTTTCGGGACCTACTAAAGTAAAAATTTACAAGTCCATGGTTAGACCAATTTTAAATTATGGACATGAGCCATGGTACAGTATAATTGGAACAGATCAGAAAGTATTAGGATTTGAGAATAAAATACTGAGAAGGATTCTTGGGGTAAAGTGGCAAGACAGAGTTACAAATGCAAGAGTACGGGATATTACGAGAGTGGAACCAGTTAATGAATATGTGAGACTGTCTCGCTGGAAGTGGCTGGGGCACATATACAGAAAAGAAGGTACTTTAAAACAGGATGTGCCAGAGTGGACTGCTAGAGCAAGAAGGGATAGAGGTAGGCCGAGGGAAACCTGGTTGAGGACAATGAAAAAAGAAGTAGGAGAGGAGTGTTGGTGGGACCTGAAGGAGATGGCAAGAGACAAATATTGGTGGGAAGAGTTCATTGAGGTCCTATGCACCCCGTGGGGTGCCACAGGAAATGATTGATTATCGATATATATATATATATATATATATATATATATATATATATATATATATATATATATATATATATATATATATATATATATATATATATATATATATATATATATATATACATATATATATATATATATATATATATATATATATATATATATATATATATATGCAAACTAACCACAGGAGAAATGAAAGGAGCGACAGTGAGTACTTTAGTATACTACATCTTCAGACAGTGAGACAGAAACGTAAAGGGTAGAGGTCTTTTATGCACACCCGCAGCAGGTAGTGGGACACAGAACAATGGATGACCTAAAATTTTACCTGCGGCCTAACTTAGGGTCACCTGCAGCAGGGAGTGGAACACAACAAAGGATGACCTGAATCTAAAAATGCACGTGACAAAGGAGGGAGTAGGAGGGGAGGAAAGGGGAGTGGGAGGGAGAGGGAAGGGGAGAGGGGGGAGGGAGGAGGGGATAAATACTGCTGCTTAACTTAAGACCTAGAGGATTAATGCTAGGCGTGTCCCACACAGGTGTAGCTACACCACCAGGAGATGACAGGGAACAATCACGTGTTAGTCTGGGGGATACTGCTTTAAAATTAATTCAGTTAACAATTTATCACACTTAAAATGACCATAGCTCATGTTTACATTCTTTTCATATGTACCAGAAATTAGACAAGATTCTATTACATTTCTTTCATCTAAGCTTTTTGATCTTGCTAGAATCTTGGAGCCTGTCCAATCAATATATATATATATATATATATATATATATATATATATATATATATATATATATATATATATATATATATATATATATATATATATATATATATATATATATATATATATCAGTGGTTCTTAACCTTTCTCGTGCAGCGGACCCCTTTTATTAAAACTAATCATTTGGCGGACCCTTAATTATAAGTAGATTTCCCTCCTACCCTATCTCTAGAGTTTAAAGGTGTTTGTAGGCTATAATATATTAAAAGTGTTACTGAATTATTTATTAATGGCTTAACTTGAACATAACTGTTCTCAGATGTTACTTCAGATAACTGTCATATATATATATATATATATATATATATATATATATATATATATATATATATATACAAACTCATCCACCATATTTCTCCACCTATATATATATATATATATATATATATATATATATATATATATATATATATATATATATATATATAACAACCATCATCATCATCATCATCCGGACCTCCTTTCCCACCCTAGGGGAGGGTGAGGCGTAGCAATGTCCAGACAGCCCAAATTTACCCAATCCAATGGGCCACGCTTCCATTCACTCATCATTCAAGTCCCTGGAATCCTGGTTCTATCCGATACTCCAAAAACATTCACCACGATTTGTAGCTTCACATAGACGTATCCGACTGAGTCAATCCGTATGCTGCCACGTTAAAAAGGGGTGCCAAATCCCTGACCATGCACTTCTCCTCACAACATTCATCCAGCCAGCTCGATCTCCTGTCTGTTTCCTAGCCTCACCGACTTCCAAACCTCTCTTTACAAACTCATCCACCATATTTCTCCACCTTCTTCTTGGTCTACCTCGCCTCCTCCCTCCTTCATATTCGCTCAGATATACCCTTTTCACCACTCTGTTGTTATCCATTCTCTCCACATGACCATACCATCTCAGTACACTCTCTTCGATTCTGGTGTCCACTGACTTTCTCACTCCACATCTTTCACGAATCACATTATTTTGTATCCTATCCACCCTCTGTACTCCACATACATTCCTCAGCAGTTTCATCTCCACTGCTCTTACTCTGGACTTTTCATTTTCATGCCACATCATAGTCTCACATCCATATGTTAAAGCTGGCACTAACACTTCTTCATGTAAGCCTCGTGCAGCTGCAACACTCAAGCCTCTGTTTCTTATCAAGACCTTCATTGTGGCAGCTACTTTTCTTCCTTGTCACTCTACTTTCAACTTCTTTTACACATTTTCCTATCTTTTCTATCACTGTACCCAAGTATTTGAACTCTCTCACCAGTTCCAGTCTCTCTCCATTCACTAGAACATCGCACTGGAAGCCACCCTCTCTTTCAATAACCATCAATTTACTCTTTTCTAAATTTACTCTCAAGGCACGACGCTCACAGACCTCAGCAAAACTCTGCACTAGCCTACCAAGTTCTTGTCCGGTACTTGCAAGCAGTACTGCAACATCAGCATACAACAAATTTGAGATATTCCATCCATCATCATTCATTACCAACGCCATCCCTCTCTCCATTACTTGTGTTTTTACTTCTCTCATCACCCCAACCATATATATATTGAACAACCATGGGGACATCACACAACCCTGTCGCACGCCCAAACGGATCGTGAACGATTCATTTAGATGCCCATTAACCCTTACATATCCATCACTCCCATCATAAAAACTCATGACGGCACCTAGCAGCTTACCATCGACACCGTACATGCGCAAAACTTTCCACACTCCTTCTTTGTCCACTTTGTCGTATTTTTTTCCAGATCCATGAATGTCATAAACACCTTGTGGTCATTGCACAAGCCTTCTCTGCTATCAGCCTCACTGCAAATATTTGATCCACACATCCTCTACCTAAAGCCATCCTGTTCATCACTCACTAGGACTTTAGATATCTCTCTTACTTTATAATAATTCTTCCGTATACCTTCCCTACCACACTCATTAAACTTATGCTACGATAATTCTTGCACTCACTTCGCTCACCTTTACCTTTTGTACAGGGGTACAATCACAGGCTTTTTCCACTCTGCAGGCACAGTTTCACTCATCCATGCCTTCTTACATAGTTCCAACAAGCTCCTCATTCCACTCTCTCCACTACACTTAAGCATCTCTGCATACACCTCTTCAGCCCCAGCTGCTCTCCCATTTTTCAGCCATTTCACAGCAAACTTCACCTGTGCGAGTGTCACGTCTCCTGGCATTGCATTCCTTCTCTGCACCCCCCCCAAATCAATCATGTTTACAGCCGCTCTGCACTCCCTATTCCCATTCATCGGGCTTTCAAAACATTCTTTCCATCTGGTCGTTACTTCATCCCCATGGGTTAATAATCTACCATCTACATCCTTCACACCATCACATTTCTTTCAGCTTTTACTTAAACATTTCCGCACCTCTTTCTAGAATAATATCCTTTTTTCAGAGTAGTTCGCATTAATTCTTCTTCCTAGATCATCCTTTACCTCCCCCTTTTTCCTTTTCAATAGTCTCTTTACGTGGTTCTTGCTCTCAATATAATCAGTTTTTATTTCACCTGAACACCTGTCCTGTAACCACTTCAGCCACTTCTTTCTCTTTTCCTCCACTGCTCTCTTAACCTCCTCATCCCACCATGCCGTACATTTCTCCTTTGTTGTTATTCTTGTCACACCACACACCGCTTTAGCATTCCTAACTAAGCAATCCCTATATGTATTCCACAGGCTGTCCTCCTCTAATTTGGTCCTGAAATCATCTGCCATTTCTTTGATCCTCAGCTTCTCAACTTTCATTTTTTCACCCTGACTGCTCCTCTCTCTCTCTCTCTCTCTCTCTCTCTCTCTCTCTCTCTCTCCTGATTCATCTCACTCCTCACAGCTTAATCTTGCATACCACAATCATATGATCTGACTGACCTCCACATCGTCTTCTCACGGTCCTCGTATTAGCAACCATTCCCATCATCGACCTCTCTACGAGCACGTAATCAGCCAGGCTTCTTTCAACACGATCCCCGTTCCTTTTATACCATGTATATTTGTGTGTATCATTGTGTTTGAAATACGAGTCACAAATGCACAACCTTCTCTCCTGACAGATATCCATTAGTAGCTTCACATTATCATTTTCTCCTGGTACTCCATACCAACCCGTTATGTCATCTCTCTCTCTCTCTCTCTCTCTCTCTCTCTCTTTCTCTGTATATATATATATATATATATATATATATATATACAGTATATATCATCATCATCATCAGGCGTTTGAATATCCACTGCAGGATCGGCCTATCCCGACCGAAGTGGGGACGATACAGCCAATGTATCTCTACCAAGTGGCTTAGGCTGTCTGGTAGAGATTGTATGTAGGGTGAGAAGTGCTTGTAAGTGTAATTGTTGTGTTGGAGTGGCTTTGGATGTGTGTGTAGTCTGTGAACGAAGTGTAATCGGCCCGCGCAAGCCGACTGGGGGCAAGCATACTTTATAGTAAGCGACACTAGTTCAATCACAGCACCCCTTGTGTCCGCCAATGCAGTACATGGCCGGGTGAACACTCCCAAAGTTTATTACCCTGGCAGGGCGCGAACCCTAGTTCACCCGTGTACGAGACGCACACGCTACCACTATACCATAGAGGCTTCATTCCGTATATATATATATATATATATATATATATATATATATATATATGAGCCTGAAACATTGGTCAGTACTCAACTTATATTTCCTTTGGTATTGGAACGCTATTTACCAGGATAATTTTTTTTTATTTGTCTTGGAAATATTAACAAAGTCTATCACACAGAGTGAAGTATAAAGTAGAGTCCCACCTGCTACCTCCCTGTCTCTCTCTCTCTCTCTCTCTCTCTTCCATGTTGCTAAGCCCTTCTCCCTACTACCTGCCTGTTCTATGGCCTGTCTCCTTCTGACTCTGCTTCCTAAATTCTGGTGTAGCAGGGGTCGTGTAACGTGTGTTACACTGTGGTTGGAAAGTTCTAGAAGCTTGTGTGTGAGTATGTGTGTATGTGTGTGTATGGTCACGAGGCGCTGTTGTGTGCTTATAAAGCATTCCTTGAGTTAAGAGTGTGTAAGCATGTTTAGCATTGCTCGATTCTCGCAGACACAATACCTTCTCATCATCTGACTTCCTGCTTCTATCTGTCTCTCTATCAATCTGTTTATCTATTTATCTATTATGATTTGTAATTATAATATGGAGACCTGACATTGCTCGGCCGCGCCGCTGAAGGTCCTTCGACAGCAATTATCATTGACATACTCTAATCTATTAGTACATAATATTGATTATAATATTGTATACATATAATATTCATAGTAAACTGCAATGATTTAGTAATATTACATTTTAAACAAGTTGTATACATATTTGAATAAATGCAATGGTTGTTGTATGACATTTTGTAAGATGTGTATGTATAACAGACATACGCATATAATTGTGCAATGGTAATACTGCTAGGTTATACATTACATATTGAGTTATCCCTTTAGTAATGTCTAATATTTCACCTAACTTGTAAGATGATTCTGGTAATACAGAATTGTGGTAATACATAATTGTAACATTGTGAATTGTTACATAATTGTATTGTAATTGTTGCATTGTAGTAATACATAATTGTAACATTTTATGAATTGTTACATAATATTGTGGTAATGCATAATTGTGTTGGCCTTATAATTGTAGTTACATTTTGTTAATGCAACTGTTACATAATTGTGTTGGCCTTAGAATTGTAGTTAAGGTTACATAAAAGTTACATCTTGTTAATGCAACTGTTACATAATTGTTACATATTGTTTGTAGTTAAATAATTGTAGTTAAAGTTACATAAAATTACATCTTGTTAATGCAACTGTTGCATAATTGTTACATATTGTTTGTAGTTACATAATTGTAATTAAAGTTACATAAAAGTTACATCTTGTTAATGCAACTGTTACATAATTGTTACATATTGTTTGTAGTTACATAATTGTAGTTAAAGGTACATAAAAGTTACATCTTGTTAATGCAACTGTTACATAATCGTTACATATTGTTTGTGGTTACATAATTGTAGCAAGTGTACCATAATGCAATCGTTTGTCATTACATAATTGTAACATATCGTTTGTAGTTACATAATTGTAGTCTGACACTGAATCCGGTCATGCTGCGGGCGATGATATGATGTGCCATGCCAATAGCTTGTGGAGACAACAATTTGCTTTTTTGTTTGTAGTTTATGTGGTATTTCGGCATTTGTAGTAACACTTACGCCTATTTTCATTTATTTGTTATGTGATCTTACTCTTTTTCTTTTCTTTTTCTTTTTTTTTTATTGATTTTCTATAGTTTGTTTTTCTTCGATTGGCTACGTTTTTTCGGTGTTGCTCGAGGTTGCATAATTGCTGGCTAATTTCCTTGGGACCCTTTTTTAGGGTTTAGTTTATATTGCACAGATATTACTGAAAATGATATTATATAGTCCCATATTTCGTTATTTTATATAAAAAATATATATACCCTATATACAGTATTAACTATATACACTGACTTGTTGTTCACTTGTACCTATCGTGGGCAATATATGTGTCAGCACTGTGTGGAAATCATTGTCTTCACGATTGTGTTGAAGATGTTCATTCTTGCTATCGTCATTTGTGTTGGCCATTTTTTTTTTCTAGTTTACCTTGTAACTTAATTTATATGTTTCCACTAGGTAGCTTTAATTAATAAATGTTTAATACAGTTCATTTAATCGCTCACTGAGTAACTGTGATGGTATATTTTCTTTATCACTTTGTAGATGTAATAATGTATAGCTGTATGTATGCAACACGTATTTTATGTAGGTATAAATGGTAACACTCTTTGGTAGTAAATAAATGGTATAATAAATGAATGAATATATACAGTGTAGAATATTTATTGTTGGTGATTATTTAGTGTTTGAGTTATGCAGATAATTGAAGTAAGTATGTGTACGTAAATTGTAACTATACAGCACGTTTTATATGTTTGTGCAGCATTTTTATGTCTATCACTGTGTATTGTATAAATGAAGTAAATATGTAACTCACTAATTTTTACCGTGGTGGAAATGGTGTGAGTGGTGTTGCACGTGGTGATAGCGTTGTTCTTCACGGGTTGATTGACGTGTTGTGGGGTGTCAGATACACGGCTTGGCGTCGTCTCAGCACATGTGTGGTAACGTCGACTTCCCACACTGGTAGCTGTGGTGAGTAAATAAGTAGCGATAAGTAACTTCAGTGAAGATATGTGAGTAAGATGAGTTGTGAATAAGGGCTTGGTATTTGCTTCGTCGTCTTGACCTCTCGACTCCTGCATCAGCGGTGGAGGTTGGGTGATGTAGCAGAGAGAGGAGGGCGAGGTCTGGTGGTTGTGAGTTGTGAGTCGTATCTCACTCTTCGTTTTTTTTTTTTTTTTTTTCTTTCTTGATGTATTCTCGGTCTTTTTCTCTTGTGATTTACTCGTTGTGGGATGAAGACTGCCGCTACATGTAGGAGCATGTAGAAGATTATACAGATAGATGCATCGTAGAGTTGTTACCTGTAGTTGATTGTAGATGGTTGTAGTTCGTTGGGTTGTCGTAGAAATTGCAAGATTGTTTGTATCAGTACTTTGTTAAACTACTTGCAAGGCGTCCTGTGACCTCTTCACCTCTACATCAGCGTGATGATCGGTGAGACGGAGGGGAGGTTGGAGAGAATACTGTCAGGAGCTGGTTGTGAGTTGTCAGTTGTGAGAGGTATTTTTTTTTTTTCAATCTTGATATTTTGTAGGAATTCACTGTTGATTCGTAGACGAGGTTCGTATACGTTCGCTGCTACCAAATGTCACAATAAGGACTTTGTAGTTACTTGTAGAGAAGTTTTGTATATATTAGTGATATATATATATTGAACTTGTGGACGAGCGGTTGTTATACGTGAGTAGCTTTGTAAGTAGATAATCTTCGTTCCCATTTGTCATGCAATGACAGGAGAGGTAAAGAATAGTATGGGACTATTTTTATTTGTCTTGGAAATATTAACAAAGTCTCTCACACAGAGTGAAGTATAAAGTAGAGTCCCACCTGCTACCTCCCTGTCTCTCTCTCTCTCTCTCTCTCTCTCTCTCTTCCATGTTGCTAAGCCCTTCTCCCTACTACCTGCCGGTTCTATGGCCTGCCTCCTTCTGACTCTGCTTCCTAAATTCTGGTGTAGCAGGGGTCGTGTAACGTGTGTTACACTGTGATTGGAAAGTTCTAGAAGCCTGTATGTGAGTATGTGTGTATGTGTGTGTATGGTCACGAGGCGCTGTCGTGTGCCTATAAAGCATTCCTTGAGTTAAGAGTGTGTAAGCATGTTTAGCATTGCTTGATTCTCGCAGACACAATACCTTCTCATCATCTGACTTCCTGCTTCTATCTGTCTTTCTATCATTCTATTTATCTATTTATCTATTATGATTTGTAATTATAATATGGAGACCTAACATAGCAAATGATGTGGAATACGCAAATATTTTACCTATAAATAAAACGCGAGTGAATATTGTGCAGCTTAAGAAAAAAGAAAAAAAAAACGAATTCAGCATCGAACCAAACACTTATTGAAATCCCGATTAGTAATTATTTTTCTTCTTCCGCAGGCATATCGGGGAACGAAATCTTGTCTACGCTAGTCGAAAAACCCTGAAAGTAATTTGGATAATCTTTAAAACAATTTAATTTGTCCTAAAATTGATATACGACATAATCTCTGTTTGCCAGGGGGATTCACGGCCTTGTATAACCTACTTAACAGGGCGAGGATGTGGGTTGTAATAGACCAAAATGGATACGAGAGAGAGAGAGAGAGAGAGAGAGAGAGAGAGAGAGAGAGAGAGAGAGAGAGAGAGAGAGAGAGAGAGAGAGAGAGAGTGAGAGGTGCATGCAACTGTCAACCACAGTACCTAATTTCTACTCAAGAAATGAGCGAAATCTTTACCTTAGCTTATAAATTATTCCCTAAACCCAGAAAAATAATGCACACACCATTTACATTTCGAGGTCACATAAGTAAGGGGAATGATAAATAAAACTAGAACTCTGTAACTGTCCCGCAGACAGTCGCTAGTCTCCACCTAGTGTTTCTTACAATGACATTGATCCCACTGGGAAGATTTGGATTTTTTCAATCAACAATGGCCGATACCAGGACACATATCCTGTACCATTCAGATTACTTTGGAATCTTCAGTAGACACGACCACCTTATCCAATTCACAACGTAGTATTGATATAACTCTTTCTGACATGCCCTTCCACTGGGCGTAAAGGATTTGAATTTTTTTCTATTAGCCCTGGCTCATGCCTGGACACATAACCTTGGCCCTTCAGATTCCTTGTGCAGACCCCGGTTCTCCTGGAATCGTCGCGAGACTCTGAGGTATGAATGAAAATAATACCAGCGAAAACAGTAGTCTCCACCCATGTAAGAGGCAGAGATTAATATAATATTCAACCCAACAATAAGAACGACAATATGAAACCTGCAACAGTATACTCTACCATCATTTCTGTTTCACCTGCTGTTCTCCAGGCACATATATTTGTTTCTATCAGGATTGTGATACTAGCTGATTGATCTGGTAACACTGTACGAGATACCATCGAATGGTATGGTTTAAATATCACAAATGTAAAAGGGGAGGAGGTCAGAATATATTGACTGAAAATAATAGTAATCCGTATCGGAATGGATGATAATGTCATCGAAACGTTTATGACACTTGTTCATGATAAATCTTGAGCATGAACTAGGAGGCAAAGAACTGACTGTACTGATGTTGCCATGAAAATTTATGTATAACATAAAAGACCTTTCTCAACACTAAGGACAAAGTTTCAAGCCAGTGCTGTAGTTTACGACTTAAGGCTGTTACTGAATAACTTGGTAATGTTATAAAAGTACTAAATGTATCACAAAACAGTACGTCAGAGGTGATTCGGTTTGAAATGGCCGCTTCATGTCCGAATAATCTGGAAATAGAGGGGAACAAAACTATGAAGGAAGAGTACAGAGGAGGAAAGACGAGGTAAGGGAAAGGGGTATCGATAATAGAAACTGTTATCAGTTGCTAGATGACAGATAGGTGTATGAAGAAGAAAGGATATAGCGATGGCAAAGGGGAAAGAAGGGAAGGAGTAAGGGTAGGATCTAGAGGGAGGGGGGAGGTTACACACCTGCCAATCAAGTAAGATACAGTACATTGTTGCATAAATTGTTTTTGTCGTTGATTGAGATCCCTGGTCAGCCTGGCAGAGGAGATCCATTGACTGTAGGTACGATCCCTACACCGTTGATGCTACTCTATTCTTAATGTGATATGTGCTGTGCATGAGCTGGGATATGTTGTATAGGCCGATTCTACAAGCAAGGCACGTTTCATCTCTGATTCCACCCAACCAAAATCTAAGATGGTAAGTGATGAGGGGTTGGCGATGTCCTGTTATAAGCCTAGCGAGGTGAGCTCTATTTAGGGTTATCTCTGATGGGTGGGTGGAGGAAGCAGTTGCTTGTATTATAGTGTTAAAATCGAGGGGTTGTATTGCCCTGCGCGTGAATATGAGTATGCAGCTCTTTCTTCAATGGTAACAAAGTCTCTCACACAGAGTGAAGTATAAAGTAGAGTCCCACCTGCTACCTCCCTGTCTCTCTCTCTCTCTCTCTCTCTCTCTCTCTCTCTCTCTCTCTCTCTTCCATGTCTGTGGCTTTGTCATAATTATAATGCCGCGTATCAAGATGGGGGAGGCGGTGGCTCAATCGGTAGAGTTGGCCTGCAGTCCTAACGGAATCGGGTTCAAATCCCGCTGGGGCAGGGAACAGTTTAAGGATGTGAATTTCATAAATATCAGACTTTACTGATCTACCAGAAGAACCGCCGACATGTCGTAAAAATACCCCCGCTAATACCAATACACCAGTCCGGAAATGAAACAGCCCTAGCATGTATTCAATAGGGACGGTGGGTATTAGCGCCGAAGTGGTGACATGTAGAGGTGTACGGTACGTAGGAGGACTATTGGGCCTTGAAAGCAGGCTGTGAAGTCTATGCCCAGAGTCGGTCACATAATATATATATATATATATATATATATATATATATATATATATATATATATATATATATATATATATATATATATATATATATGCTCTCGGGCAAGGATAACTATGGTATCAAAGTGAAGTGAGTTAAGGGAGTGGTATTAGAGCAGCGAGTGTTGATGCTCAGAGCGTTGCTCTGGTGTGCATGGTGTAGTGGTGTTAGATCGGATGTGTGGCGCATACCGGGGAGGCATGGAACATAACTGATTTGATAATTTATTTATATCCAAAGTCTGCCAGTGTTAGTGCACTGGAGTGTGTTGAGTCTTGGGGGGGGGGGGGGCGCCGACTTTAGATGTACTGCATTGATTCCTGAAGATGAGTCCAATATCACTGTCACTCCAAGGATATTATTAGAAAAGGTGTTTGGCACAGGTTCATTGCTAGGTGTGATGTTAGGGTTGTACTATTGGCCACAAGTATTCATACACACCTCAGATTTGTCTCTCCCAGATTTCATCTGATAACACTGACTCCACGTCCAGATGTACGATGTTCTATGTTCCTCATCTCATTTTCTCCTCACATATATACCAATAGCTATTTACACACCTTGGAACGACTTTATGTGCATATTGTTATTAATCTCTCCAGTTAGTCAAAAGTTTATTTACTCTGATATTACTTTTATGTGTGAAGGAAACTGGTCTCTCTTCCCCTTCGCTCCTTCCCTCCCTCTCTCTTTCTCTCTCATACTTCCTCCCTCCCACTCCCCATTGCCTCTATCCTTATCCTCCCCTCCTCTCTCTCTCATGCTCCCTTCCTCGTTCCCCTTCTTCTCTCTCCCTTTTAGCCCCCCTTCTCTCTCACTCTCTCTCTCTCTCTCTCTCTCTCTCTCTCTCTCTCTCATACTTTCAGCTGGTTTTTCTTAATCCCACCACCCAGCCAATATTTTATCGAAGGAATTTGTTCTTATATTTATTCTGATATAAATTAGTTGGATTCGTGTCCGAAGGGTCACGAATTCAAGACTCTCGCCAATCACCAGGGTTTGTGGGATGGGCTCTGCATTTACTCCTAGTCCTCCTTTCCCTCACCCCAGTCTGACGACTCTCGCTATATTAACGCAGCCAGGTTGGGCTTTGTCATTCCTAGGAACCTGTTCAGCCTTGGTCAACTGTGAAATAATGATAATATTTAAAAAATCAACAACTGGTCTCTCCTCCACCTATCCCTCTCTCTCCCCACCCCTCCCTAACACTTCTTCTACAAGTGTTTTTAAAGGGTGACGCCACTGTGACGAACGCCTCGCTACAGAGGCAACCTGTGATCCGTGGCCTGCATGCGATCCTACCTTCTCAGCAGTACGACTCGCGGAACAGTGTTAACATGAAATTGTGTACTGTAGCCTATAATCCCCGATTCAGCTAGAGAATGATAAATGGAGAAAATAATCCCCTTCACAATAACAGTTATACATAACAGACTGCGTGTTATCAAACTATGACTTCATTTATCCTTATAGGCGACCCGGTATTAATTATTACAGTATTAGTGAAACATAATGAATATAGTGTTAGGCACTGCCATGGTACAGTATGTCTGGTATGCGTGGCTTTATTTATTAGGTATATAATTGTTATATTCCTATGTTTTTGGTAGTCTATCATATGATTCCACCGCCGCCGGGTGATGGTTTGTTAGTTAAGGTGAATTTTATTCTTCTTGCATAACGAATCAGGAGCCGTAACCAACATTTCATTACATTTATTATTTATAGTTTTTAATAATTAATGTGGCCAATATTAAAGTAAGTGTTCGGAGAGGCAGCTAGGTTTAAATAACACAAACAATTCTTACCTAAAGGGTATTCACAGTCTCTCTCTCTCTCTCTCTCTCTCTCTGTATACATAAATATATGTGTGTATATATATATATATATATATATATATATATATATATATATATATATATATATATATATATATATATATATATATATATTGTTACATAGCCTATGATTTCATCATCCTTTGTGTAATTCTGACGTACAGTGTGCTGCCTGTTTGATCACGAGCGTGTTCTGCCTCAGTCCCCCCCTTCTACCATTATAGTAGAGTAAGTCGTTCTTTCTGTTGTTCAGAGCAGGATTGTCAACTCTTTGTCCCCATGGCTTCATTTGCGCGTCCTTCTTACAAGTTGTATCAAGCTCTGCTGGCCCCTATATAATGAGCTCAGTCTCTGCATCATTGTCACTTAGATCTACTCCTCATTTGGTTCACATCTCTGTCCTCCCCTGTACAGTTATTATTGTGAGTGCTCCGGAAGTCTCCAACCATCTAGCAGCTGTGTAATTTGAGTATAACTGTTGTTGCATTTTTTCTTGTGCTGTGTAGCATAGGGTTAATTCTTAGGCCTAGTGAGTTTTTTTTTTTTGTGATTTATATAAAGGTTCTTTTTGTCAGTCATTTTTGATAATATTTTGTATCTGTAATAATTTATCTTGCATTAACTGAGCATTACCCAGTGTATTTTCATTTTATCAGGGCTGACTTAGATAAATTTACTCTTGCTAATTTCGTGTTAATAGAGGCTATTGCAGTAAACCATATATTTAACCTATTTTTTGCCATTACATTATCCTTATGAGTCCTAAATGTTTTGTTGTTAGTTTGAGCATTAAACTTTAACTTGTAATTTTACCTAACTCTTTTGTTTTGAACCTGGAACTTTACGGGACAGTAGTGATTTTTAGTGTTCTCACTTGAAGTGTACATTATCTTTCGCTGTTCCGTAACATAAATTTGGCGACCTCATATCAGGATATTCAGGATATTATCATAAGGATATTGTTTGATATTTTGTGACTGTGATTTACTCATCATGTCTACTATTTCTACACTTGATGAAGCCAAAGATTTTTTGTCAAATGTGCAAACAATGTGTGATGTAGAAAACAACAAAGAATGAACTTAAGCTTGTTGCTCAACAATTGGGAATTGCTGTTCGCTCTCATCATTCTAAAGATCAAATTGTTGACATGATTAATGAAAGCTTGTTTAATGTAACTCCTCCAGATGAGCAAACGCAGATTGAATTAGCTAAGTTACAGCTAGCCCTGCAGGAGTCTCGTGCTAAGGAGGCGGAGGCTCGTATTCAGGAGGCACAGATACACGCACAAGTTGAACTTGCCAGGATTCAGGCAGACCATGAGTATCGCATGAAACAAGGTGGAACTGGATCATCTAGGTCTGCTGATTTTGATGTGGCTAAAAATGTTAAACTTGTCCCTCCTTTTAATGAACCTGATTTAACAAAGTATTTTCAGTTGTTTGAGAGGGTAACTACAGGTTTTAATTGGCCCAAAAAGTATTGGCCAGTTCTCCTTCAAACTGTTCTCACCGGTAAAGCTCAAGTAACTTATGCATCTTTGCCTCAGGATCAATCTGATAATTATGATGTAGTTAAGAGCTTGATTCTTAAGGCCTATGAGCTTGTTCCTGAAGCCTATAGAGTAAAATTTAGGACAACTTACAAGCAAGATAAACAATCCATGTTGAGTATGCAAAAATCAAAGAAGATCTGTTAGAGCAGTGGTTAAATTCTAAGAATGTGGATTCTGATTTTGGCAAATTTAAGCAGATGATTTTGCTGGAGGACTTCAAGAGATGTATTAGTAAAGATGTAAGCCTATATCTTGACGAGAGAAGGATAGATAATTTGTCTGATGCTGCAGTTTTAGCTGATGAATATGTTCTCACTCACAAGAGATATTCTAGAGAAAAAAGGAAAGCTGAGAGTAAGTACGTTGCCTCTACTCAGAGTACAGGTAACAGGAAAGAGAATAAAGATGATGTTTCTCAGGAAGTAAATACCAGCTCCACCTCTAGATTACAGAAACGTAAATGTACTTATTGTAGTAAGCTTGGTCATACTACGGAGAAATGTTTCAGGAGACAGCGTGATGTGAACAAAAAGGAGTCTTTAAATATTCAGTCAATTGGTCTAGTGTCCACTCTTGAGAGTTCCCAGAATTCTTTAACTGAGTTAACTGAACCTGCTTTGAGGGGTAAATTAAATTCTCATGATGGAGCTCCGCTTTTGAGCAGTGACGTGGGTGACACTCTCAAGAGTTCATGTGCTAATTTTTTGTCTGATGGTTTTGTCAGTCCTCTGGACAGTAATGACAGGAAATTAGTTCAAATATATCGTGATACAGGTGCTTGGCAATCTCTTATGCTGACCAGTGTTCTAGGCTCTAATGTTAATTCCTCTGATGAAACTGTAATCTTACAAGGTGTAGGGAATAATTACTTCTCTGTCCCTCTGTGCAGAGTGAATTTAGAGTCTGGTTTTGCTAATGGTTCTGTTATGGTTGGGTTGGTTGCGACACTCCCAATGTCAGGTGTAACTTTCTTACTTGGAAATGATATTGGTGGGAGTCAAGTGTGTCCAGCTCCTCAGTTGTCTAGTGAACCAGTGGCTGCGACCCAGGATTGTGATGTCCCTGATGTGTTCCCTGCATGTGCCGTCACTAGGGCTAAGTCTAAAGTTACTGGTGATTTAGAGGATAATGATGATGATGATGTTATCCTAGCTGACACTTTTCTTGCTAATTTGGACCACTCACCAGATGAGGCAGTACCCCGTAGTGTTGATAATTTGTCTCGTCAAGAGTTGGTTGAGTTGCAGGTTGCTGACCCTGAGTTGAAAGGTCTAGCTAACTCTGCTTGCAGTGAGGAAGAGTCAGCTGGTGTTTCTACTTGTTATTACATAAAGTCAGGAGTGCTTATGAGGAAGTGGAGACCCCCAACAGCATCAGCCGACTGTGAATGGGAGGTTGTACATCAAGTTGTCATCCCTCGTGTTTGTAGGCAGGATATCATTAGAGTGGCTCATGATTCCAGTTTGGCAGGACACCTTGGAGTGAGGAAGACTGTGACACGCATTTTGAAACACTTCTACTGGCCAGGTATCTTCAGGGATGTTTCCTGGTATTGTAAGTCTTGTCACACCTGTCAAGTTGTGGGGAAGTGTAATCAGACCGAAAAGGTTGCACCTCTAGTTCCCATTCCTCCTTTTCAGGCGCCTTTCACCCATGTGTTGGTGGATATTGTGGGCCTTCTTCCTAAGACTTCTTCAGGATTTTTTTATGTGTTGACCCTGATTGATATGGCTACTCGTTATCCTGAAGCCATTCCACTCAGAAATATCTCAGCAAAGAACGTGGTTAAGGAAATGCTAGGGTTCTTTACAAAGTTTGGTCTGCCCAAGGAGGTACAGTCAGACCGGGGAAGTAATTTCATGTCGAATGTTATCAAGCAGTCTCTGAAAGAGTTGGGCATCACCCAGATCACGTCTTCAGCTTACCATCCCCAGACTCAAGGAGCGTTGGAGAAATAACATCAAACACTCAAATCGATGCTCAAGAAATACTGTTTGGAACATCAGAAAGACTGGGATAAAGGTCTTCCATTCGTTGTGTTTGCTGCAAGAGGATGATCAGGGTATTGAACATCCTGTATCTTATTTCAGTAAGAAGTTCACTCCACCTCAAAAGAACTACTCAACTATTGAGAAAGAGCTTTTGGCCTTGATTTTGGGTTTACAGCATTTTTCATTTTATTTGTGTTCTGGTTTTGACCCCATAGTCATTTATACCGATCGTAACCCACTGAAATTCCTTAGTAAGTTTAAAGATAAAAATCAGAGATTGACAAGATGGAGTCTACTTCTTCAGGAGTATTCATTAGACATACAACATGTCAAGGGGAAAGAAAATGTTATTGCAGATTGCTTATCTAGACTTTAGACAGATTGTTTTAGAGTAATAAGAAATTTCCTTTGTAAATTTCTTTTTCTTTGTGGGGAGGTGTTACATAGCCTATGATTTCATCATCCTTTGTGTAATTCTAACGTGCAGTATGCTGCATGTTTGATCACGAGCGTGTTCTGCCTCAGTCCCCCCCTTCTACCGTTATAGTAGAGTAAGTCGTTCTTTCTGTTGTTCTGAGCAGGATTGTCAACTCTTTGTCCCCATGGCTTCATTTGCGCATCCTTCTTACAAGTTGTATCAAGCTCTGCTGGCCCCTATATAATGAGCTCAGTCTCTGTATCATTGCCACTTAGATCTACTCCTCATTTTGTTCACATCTCTGTCCTCCCCTGTACAGTTATTATTGTGAGTGCTCCGGAAGTCTCCAACCATCTAGCAGCTGTGTAATTTGAGTATAACTGTTGTAGCATTTTTTCTTGTGCTGTGTAGCATAGGGTTAATTCTTAGGCCTAGTGAGGTTTTTTGTGATTCATGAAAGGTTCTTTTTGTCAGTCATTTTTGATAATATTTTGTATCTGTAATAATTTATCTTGCATTAACTGAGCATTACCCAGTGTATTTTCATTTTATCAGGGCTGACTTAGATAAATTTACTCTTGCTAATTTCGTGTTAATAGAGGCTATTGCTGTGAACCATATATTTAACCTGTTTTTTGCCATTACGTTATCCTTATGAGTCCTGAATGTTTTGTTGTTAGTTTGAGCATTAAACTTTAACTTGTAATTTTACCTAACTCTTTTGTTTTGAACCTGGAACTTTACGGGACAGTAGTGATTTTTAGTGTTCTCACTTGAAGTGTACATTATCTTTCGCTGTTCCGTAACAATATATATATATATATATATATATATATATATATATATATATATATATATATATATATATATATATATATATATATATATATATATATATATAGTGTTACATAGCCTATGATTCATCATCCTTTGTGTAATTCTAACGTACAGTATGCTGCATTTTTGATCACGAGCGTGTTCTACCTCACTCCCCCCCTCCTCCCTTATAGTAGAGTAAGTCATTCTTTCTCTTGTTCAGAGCAGGAGTGTCAACTCTTTGTCCCCTCTGGCTTCATTTGCGCGTCCTTCTTACAAGTTGTATCAAGCTCTGCCGGCCCCTATATAATGAGCTCAGTCTCTACATTAATTGCCACTTAGATCTACTCCTCATTTTGCTCACATCTCTGTCCGCCCCTGTACAGTTGTTATTATTGTGAGTGCTCAGGAAGTCTCGAACCATCTAGCAGCTGTGTAATTTGAGTATAAGTGTTATTATATTTTTTCTTGTACTGTATAGCATAGGGTGTTGATTCGTAGGCCTAGTGAGGTTTTTGTGATTCATGTGTTTTTATGTCAGTCATTATTGATAATATTTTGTATCTGTAATAATATATCTTGCATTCACTGAGTATTATCTGGTATTCTCATTTTATCAGGGCTGACTTAGATAAATTTACTCTTGCTAATTTCGTGTTAATAGAGGCTATTGCAGTTAACCATATATTTAACCTGTTTTTTGCCATTACATTATACTTATGAGTCCTGAATATTTTGTTGTTAGTTTGAGCATTAAACTTTAACTTGTAATTTTACCTAACTCTTTTGTTTTGAACCTGGAACTGTACGGGACAGTAGTGATTTTTAGTATCCTCACTTAAGGTGTACATTACTCGTATCTTTCTCTGTTCCTTAACATAAATTTGGCGACCTCTTATCAGGATATTCAGGATATTATCATAAGGATATTGCTTGATATTTTGTTACTGTGATTTATTCATGATGTCGACTATTACTACTCTTGATGAAGCCAAAGATTTTTTGTCAAATGTGCAAACAGTGTGTGATGTAGAAAACAGAACAAAGAATGAACTTAAGATTGTTGCTCAACAATTGGGAATTGCAGTTCACTCTCATCATTCTAAAGATCAATTGTTGGCATGATTAATGAAAGCTTGTTTAATGTAACTCCTCCAAATGAGCAAACGCAGATTGAAATAGCTAAGTTACAGCTAGCTCTGCAGGAGGCTCGTGTTAAGGAAGCTGAGTTTCAGGCTCGTGCTAAGGAGGCTGAGTCTCAGGCTCGTATTCAGGAGGCTGAATTTCAGACAAATGCTCGTATTCAGGAGCCACAGGTACAGGCTCAGGCACAAATTGAACTTGCCATGATTCAGGCAGACCATGAGTATCGCATGAAACAAGGTGGAACTGGATCATCTAGCTCTGATGATTTTGATGTGGCTAAAAATGTTAAACTTGTCCCTCCTTTTAATGAATCTGATTTACCTAAGTATTTTTAGTTGTTTGAGAGGGTAGCTACAGGTTTTAATTGGCCCAAAAAGTATTGGCCAGTACTCCTTCAAGCTGTTCTCACTGGTAAAGCTCAAGTAACTTATGCATCTTTGCCTCAGGATCAATCTGATCATTATGATGTAGTTAAGAGCTTGATTCTTAAGGCCTATGAGCTTGTTCCTGAAGCCTATAGAGTAAAATTTAGGACAACTTACAAGCAAGATAAACAATCCCATGTTGAGTATGCAAAAATCAAAGAAGATCTGTTAGAGCAGTGGTTAAATTTTAAGAATGTGGATTCTGATTTTGACAAATTTAAGCAGATGATTTTGTCTGGAGGACTTCAAAAAGTGTATTAATAATGATGTAAGCCTATATCTTGATGAGAAAAGAATAGATAATTTGTCTGATGCTGCAGTTTTAGCTGATGAATATGTTCTCACACACAATAGACATTCTAGAAAAAATGGAAAGCTGAGAGTAAGTACGTTGCCTCTACTCAGAGTACAGGTAACAGGAATGAGAATAAAGATGATGTTTCTCAGGAAGTAAATACCAGCTCCACCTCTAGATTTCAGAAAAGTAAATGTACTTATTGTAGTAAGCTTGGTCATACTACTGAGAAATGTTTCAGGAGACAGCGTGATGTGAACAAAAAGGAGTCTTTAAATATTCAGTCAATTGGTCTAGTGTCCACCCTTGAGAGTTCCCAGAATTCTTTAACTGAGTTAACTGAACCTGCTTTGAGGGGTAAATTAAATTCTCATGATGGAGCTCCTCTTTTGAGCAGTAACTTGGGTGACACTCTCAAGAGTTCATGTGCTCATTTCCTGTCTGATGGTTTTGTCAGTCCTCTGGACAGTAATAACAGGAAATCAGTTAAGATATATCGTGATACAGGTGCTTGCCAATCCCTTATGCTGACCAGTGTTCTAGGCTCTAATGTTAATTCCTCTGATGAAAATGTAATCTTACAAGGTGTAGGGAATAATTACTTCTCTGTCCCTCTGTGCAGAGTGAATTTAGAGTCTGGTTTTGTTAATGGTTCTGTTATGGTTGGGTTGGTTGAGACACTCCCAATGTCAGGTGTAACTTTTTTACTTGGAAATGATATTGGTGGAAGTCAAGTGTGTCCAGCTCCTCAGTTGTCTAGTAAGCCAGTGGCTGCGACCCAGGATTGTGATGTCCCTGATGTGTTCTCTGCATGTGCTGTCACTAGGGCTAAGTCTAAAGTTACTGGTGACTTAGAGGATAATGATGATGATGATGTTATCCTAGCTGACACTTTTCTTGCTAATTTGGACCACTCACCAGATGAGGCAGTACCCCGTGGTTTTGATAATTTGTCTCGTCAAGAGTTGGTTGAGTTGCAGGTTGCTGACCCTGAGTTGAAAGGTCTAGCTAACTCTGCTTGCAGTGAGGAAGAGTCAGCTGGTGCTTCTACTTGTTATTATATAAAGTCATGAATACTTATGAGGAAGTGGAGACCCCCAGCAGCATCAGCCGACTGTGAATGGAAGGTTGTACATCAAGTTGTCATCCCTCGTGTTTGTAGGCAGGATATCATTAGAGTGGCTCATGATTCCAGTTTGGCAGGACACCTTGGAGTGAGGAAGACTGTGGCACACATTTTGAAACACTTCTACTGGCCAGGTATCTTCAGAGATGTTTCCTGGTATTGTAAGTCTTGTCACACCTGTCAAGTTGTGGGGAAGTGTAATCAGACCGAAAAGGTTGCACCTCTAGTTCCCATTCCTCCTTTTGAGGCGCCATTAACCCGTGTGTTGGTGGATATTGTGGGCCCTCTTCCTAAGATTTCTTCAGGATTTTCTTATGTGTTGATCCTGATTGATATGGCTACTCTTTATCCTGAAGCCATTCCACTTAAAAATATCTCAGCAAAGAACGTAGTTAAGGAAATGCTGGGGTTCTTCACAAAGTTTGGTCTGCCCAAGGAGGTACAGTCAGACCAGGGAAGTAATTTCATGTCAAATGTTTTCAAGCAGTCTCTGAAAGAGTTGGGCATCACCCAGATCACGTCTTCAGCTTACCATCCCCAGACCCAAGGAGCATTGGAGAGATATCATCAAACACTCAAATCGATGCTCAAGAAATACTGTTTGGAACATCAGAAAGACTGGGATAAAGGTCTTCCATTCGTTGTATTTGCCGCAAGAGAATCTCCAAATGAATCACTGGGCTTCTCACCCTTTGAACTACTGTTTGGCCATGAAGTAAGAGGACCCCTTAAGTTACTCAAGGAATGCCGGCTGTCGGAGGAAGATGACGTCAACCTGTTGGAGTATGTGATGAAGTTCAAAGAACGGCTGTCCACTGCTTTACAGCTGGTGAGAGAGCATTTAGGAGCTGCTCAGTAGAAGATGAAGACTTGGTTTGATACGAAGTCCAGGTCACGCCACTTTCAGCCAGGAGATCAGGTTTTGATTCTGCTACCAGTGCATGGGCAACCTCTTTAAGCCAAGTTTAGTGGTCCTTATTTCGTGGAGAAGAAACTCAGTGATGTCAACTATGTCATCGCCACACCAGATCGTAGAAAGAACAAGCAACTTTGTCACATCAACATGCTAAAGTTATATCACAGGCGGGACGAAAATGACCCAGTCTGCACTGTAGCTGTTCCACCCGAGTCTGCAAGTGAAGCTCTCCCATGCAGCATGAGCCTGAGTGATAGTTTGGGGAAGAATCCTGATATCATGAATGATGTCCAGACTAAGCTTTCTCATCTAGCTCCCGAGGAAAGGCAGGAATTTTCGGCATTACTGCAGGAGTACCCGCAAGTGTTCCGTGCCACTCCAGGAAGAACCACTGTGTTGATGCATTATATCGATGTTGGAGACGCAAAGCCAATTAAATTGCCTCCTTACCATGTGAACCCAGTGAAAGTTCCTCTCATCCAGAAGGAGCTTGGCTACCTGTTGGACCACAAGATGATTGAGCCCTGTCAGAGCGAGTGGAGTTCTCCTGTCACTCTAGTCCCTAAGCCAGGTGGGTCACAGCGGCTTTGCATCGACTACAGACGTGTTAATCAGATAACCAAAACAGACACCCTCTCCCTCGTGTGGAAGATTGCATAGACAAGATCGGAAAGGCTAGGTACATAAGTAAGTTTGATTTGTTAAAGGGATACTGGCAAGTACCTATGACCGAACGTGCTAGGGAGATCTCATGTTTTGTAACACTAGGAAAGACTTTTGCATGTTCTGTAATGCCATATGGTATGAAGAATGCACCAGCCACATTTCATAAGCTCATGAATGTTGTATCAGAGGGTTTGGCAGGGTGTGTTGTTTATATTGATGATGTATTAATCTTCAGTGACAACTGGAAAGATCACCTATGCCATGTCAGTAAATTTCTTGAGCGTTTGGTTCAGGCTAATCTTGTGGCTAATTTATCAAAGTGTGAGTTTGGTCAAGCTAAAGTTAAGTACCTTGGGTACGTAATTGGTGATGGACACGTTGTACCACCAGGAGCTAAGGTTCAGGTTATAAGTGATCTTCCCAGACCTAAAAGTAGGAAAGAGCTACAAAGATTTTTGGGAATGGTAGGTTATTACAGGAGATTTGTTCTTAAATTTTCAATTCTTGTATCACCACTTACAGACCTACTGAAAAAGAGAGTTAAATTTGTCTGGACCGATGACTGTGAATCCTCTTTCAACAAACTTAAAGCTATCCTATTAAGTCAGCCAGTGCTCGCTACTCCAAATTTTGCTAAGCCTTTTAAATGGCTGTTGACGCAAGTGATACAGGAGCTGGGGCTGTTTTGCTGCAAGAGGATGATCAGGGTATTGAACACCCTGTATTTTATTACAGTAAGAAGTTCACTCCACCTCAAAAGAACTACTCAACTATTGAGAAAGAGCTTTTGCCCTTGATTTTGGGTTTTCAGCATTTTTCATTTTATTTGTGTTCTGGTTTTGACCCCATAGTCATTTATACCTATCATAACCCACTGAAATTCCTTAGTAAGCTTAAAGATAAAAATCAGAGATTGACGAGATGGATTCTACTTCTTCAGGAGTATTCATTAGACATACAACATGTCAAGGGGAAAGAAAATGTTATTGCAGATTGCTTATCTAGACTTTAGACAAATTGTTTTAGAGTAATAAGAAATTTCCTTTGTAAATTTCTTTTTCTTTGTGGGGAGGTGTTACATAGCCTATGATTTCATCATCCTTTGTGTAATTCTAACGTGCAGTATGCTGCATGTTTGATCACGAGCGTGTTCTACCTCTCTCCCCCCCTCCTCCCTTATAGAAGAGTAAGTCGTTCTTTCTGTTGTTCAGAGCAGGAGTGTCAACTCTTTGTCCCCTCTGACTTCATTTGCGTGTCCTTCTTACAAGTTGTATCAAGCTCTGCCGGCCCCTATATAATGAGCTCAGTCTCTACATTAATTGCCACTTAGATCTACTCCTCATTTTGCTCACATCTCTGTCCTCCCCTGTACAGTTGTTATTATTGTGAGTGCTCAGGAAGTCTCCAACCATCTAGCAGCTGTGTAATTTGAGTATAAGTGTTATTACATTTTTTCTTGTACTGTATAGCATAGGGTGTTGATTCGTAGGCCTAGTGAGGTTTTTGTGATTCATGTGTTTTTATGTCAGTCATTATTGATAATATTTTGTATCTGTAATAATATATCTTGCATTCGCTGAGTATTATCTGGTATTCTCATTTTATCTGTGCTGACTTAGATAAATTTACTCTTGCTAATTTCGTGTTAATAGAGGCTATTGCAGTTAACCATATATTTAACCTGTTTTTTGCCATTACATTATCCTTATGAGTCCTGAATGTTTTGTTGTTAGTTTGAGCATTAAACTTTAACTTGTAATTTTATCTAACACTTTTGTTTTGAACCTGGAACTTTATGGGACAGTAGTGATTTTTAGTATTCTCACTTAAAGTGTACATTATCTTTTTCTGTTCCGTAACAATATATATATATATATATATATATATATATATATATATATATATATATATATATATATATATATATATATATATATATATATATATATATATATATATATATATATATATATATATATATATATATATATCATCAGCCGTTTGAGTGTCCATTTTAGTACCGGCCTATCCCAACCGAAGTGGGGACGATACAGCCAATGTATCTCTACCAAGTGGCTTAGGCTGTCTGGTAGAGATTGTATGTAGGGTGAGACGTGCTTGTAAGTGAATTGTAGTGTTGGAGTGGCTTTGGATGTGTGTGTAGTCTGTGAACCAAGTGTAATCGGCCCGCGCAAGCCGACTGGGTGCAAGCATACTTTATAGTATGCGACACTGGTTCAACCACAGCACCCGTGGTGTCCGCCAATGTAGTATGTGGGCAGAAGAACGCTCCCAAACTTCATTACCCTGGCCGGGCGCGAACCCTCGTTCTTCAGTGTACGAAAACCCACACTTTTCCACTGTGCCACAGAGGCTCCATATATATATATATATATATATATATATATATATATATATATATATATATTCTTAGACAAATGCCTTTAGCGGACTCATGCACATATATTATAGGATGGGTGGTTTGTCACATTTTTACTGGATAACTGCCCAATACACATCAACTGGACCACCTGAAGCCCAGCAAGGACTGCTGGGGTAGTATCGTTTATCTACGGGTCCTAGAGCCGAATAGGACACTCCAACACCTCCAACAACGCATAATGACCAAGTAGGAATTAGTCAGAAGATATTAAAGAACTGTAGTTATACAGACCTGTTACCTCTGTCTCCGAATGACTGCAGGAGGTTATCGCTCATTACGGGGAGGAACAATACATTAAAAACGTTTCTTTGCATAGACTGTGCGGTAATTTATGGGTTTTGATAATACACACATTTGGTTATTGGGTTATGTAGAAACACTTCTCTTTATGCTAGAGGGTGTTACGAATGGATTAAACTGTATAGTAACATTTCCATAATATTTGATTTTTTTTTTTTATTATTTACGTGTCCGACTCTGGGCAAAGGCTCAGGGCCTATTTCTTGGGGACAGTAGGCTATCCCAAGGCCCAGTAGTCCTCCTACACCTCCACATGTCACCACTTCGGCGCTAACACCCACCGTCCATATTGAATACATGCTAGGGCTGTCTCATACAGGACTGGTGTACTGGTATTAGCGGGGGTACTTTTACGACATGTCGGAGGGTCATCTGGTAGATCAGGAAAGTCTGCTTTTTTAGGAAATTCAAATCCTTAAACTGTTCCCTGCCCCAGCCGGGATTCGATCCTGGGTCCATTAGGACTGCAGGTCGCCTCTCTACCGATTCAGCCACCGCCTCCCCCAATAATAGAATAATCCACCCTTATTACCTTCTTAATCTCCATATTCTATACACACATGTGTGGATATTATCAACTCCACACCAGCTTTTTATGAAATAAGGAAGAGTACTGGACGAGAAGTATCGAAAATTCGCCATGAAACGACTCTGAAATACAGGAAAAAACCTTTTCTGTAAATGTGGGAATAATACTTGTAGCACGAAACCTAGCACTGCCACCTGTGTATTTCAGTCATGGCAAATGAGACCGACAGAGAGAGAAGGGGGAATGGAGAGAGAGAATAAGAGGAGCGAGGCGAGGGAGGGAGAGCGATAGAGAGGGAGGGGGAAGATTAGGAGAGAGGGAATGAGGAAAGAGAGGAAGGGAGCAGGAGAGAGAAAGCAAAAGGGAGGGAGGGAGGGGGACAGAAGCGGGGGGAGGGGGGAAGGAGAGACCAGTTCTCTTCACTCATAAAAGTAATATCAGGGTAAATAAACTTAGGCTGAATGGAAGGCTTAATAACAATATTCAAAGATCGATCCAAGGTATGTAAATAGCTAGAAGTATGTGAGGAGAAAATGAGGGGGGAACATAGGATATCGTATATCTGGACATGGAGTCAGTGTTACCAGATGAAATCTGGGAGAGGCAAATCTGAGATGTGTAAGAATACTTGTGGCCAATAGTACCTGTGCTCATGTTTCCTGCTGCTGTTGAGCGTGGTGGTGGATTTGGCTTATGTAATCGTCAGTCTGATGAACACCTCCCGTGCCTGAAATGTATTGAGGTACCTTGTTGGGTTGTACAGGCAGTATCTGCGATGTACGAGTAGTGTGTGTGTGTATTGTGGTGATGTTGTCTGCATATTGACGCAATGTTTGTGGGGATTTATGTTGTAGGATTATCATGCATCTTTAGGATGAAAGGTTTAGGTGATTGAACAGTACCTGTAGAACTAGTGAAGAAGTTTAGTAGTCGCGATGATTTGCCGTGGAGTGAAACATGCGACTGTCTTCTAGATAAGTAGTTGACAAGCCAGCATTTGGCGCTGATCTCCATGTCTTTGTTGTTGATTTTTGGTGGTTAGTTCGGATGGAAGGATGCCATGAAAGGCTTTGTGATGTCTATTTTTGTAAGACGTGTAGTTGTCTGGGTCTCATGGAGTTCATGCCGTCAGATACGTGTTGTGTGAAGTTGGGTAGTAAGGTGTTTGTGGAGTGTAGTGCTCTAAACTGTGTCAAAGGGACATGAGGAGGTACTTTGAAAAGAATAGTTTTACAGTTATTTTGGATGCCGTGATAACTAGTCCTCTGGTTCTGCACCAAAAAGCTTGTGTTAGGTCTTGTTTGTTTTAAGTGTAGTAATGATTGTTTCATGTTTCCTAATGCTGAGAATGCAAAGATTTTCATATGAGTATTTGCTGATGTTTGTGCTGCCCCGATTGTCGCAGTTGTGGTTATGATGCCATCCAGCTCTGTGCTTAAGAGGTTCTTTTTATTTCTGATAATTTTACGTTTCTTATGGAGTGAAGAGGGTTACGTTGTGGTCGAGTGGTAAGGATAGCCTGTCAAGAGCGGATTGTTTTTCTGATTCGGCAAGTGTTGGTACTAGATTATTCATGCCTATGTAGTGGTCTACGAGGAAGTCTATTTCTTTTCTTTCATTTTTTCATTTTATATATATATATATATATATATATATATATATATATATATATATATATATATATATATATATATATATATATTTGAGTGTAGATGGGGTGACGTGGTGAGGGGCAAGGTAGTGGAGATGCTTGTTTGTGATATTAAGTGTTTAATGGAACAAGGGAGTCTGTGGAATGGATGAGTGTTTCTACAGACTCACTACTCTCTCTCTCTCTCTCTCTCTTTCTCGTCAAGTCAACAACTCTCTCTCTCTCTCTCTCTCTCTCTCTCTCTCTCGTTAAGTCAACATGTCTACTTAGTTAAAAACATATTTACAGTATAATGTGCATAAAAAAAGTTAATGTTTGACAGGCTGAGCTTCTTGAGAGTGGATACTATCCATAAAGGCACCTGATCAATTTGCACACTTATATTTATAATTATTTACAATGGATAAATATTTGTTGACATACAACAATATCCATAAATAAATTAAAATAATAATGGTAAAAGTAATACGACAAATATAGTAATTTAATAATAAGAAAAGAATAAATTGAATTTGCAACAATAATGATAATGATAATAATAATAATAATAATAATAATAATTAGAGAATAATATTTTTGTGGCCTTGTTAGTGAGTCCGGAAGTACAGCAATGTGTGATTGAATGGAAGGAGGTGTCATCGAGACTGATGTGGGTGAAAGCGAAATTTGAACGTGAGTTGTGGGTGTTTGTGAGTGCATATGGGCCTGGTAGTGAAAGGGATGAACAAGAGAGGGAGTCTTTCTGGAATGAAGTTGATGAGTATCTGCAGAGTTTTGGAGCGAATGTGAATGTGGTAATGATGGGAGATCTGAATGCTAGAGTGGGAAATGTAGCAGTTGAAGGCGTAGTTGGTATGCATGGTGTGCCTGGAAGAAATGAAAATGGGGAACAAAGATAGCGATGTGTGTTGAGCGAGAGATGGTGATTGGGAATACACTGTTTGAGAAGAAAGATATTTATAAGTATACATGGGTGAGACAGGAGGGTGGAAGGGTTGTTGATAGAGCTTTGATGGACTATGTGGTTGTGTCTAGGAATGTAATAGGAAGATTGTTGGATGTGAGAGTTCTGAGAGGGGAGGGTGGAGGTATGTCTGACCACTACCTGGTGGAGGGAAAGTTAAGAGTGGGTAAGAGATGGGTGAGAGCTAGGAGGGTTAGGTGTGGCAGGGAGGTTTTGAAAGTGAGTGAGTTGGATAAAAGAGAGAAAAAGATAGAGTATCAGGAGAAATTGAAAGATGAGTGGAACGCAGTGAAAGATCAGGAAAATGGCAGCGTGGAGGAGGAATGGCAGTTTTTTAAGAGTGCTGTGGTGGGGCATGCAGAAGAGGTGTGTGGTGTGAGACGTGTGGGTGGTGGTGTAAGAAAAGGAAGTGAATGGTGGTGCGAGGAAGTAAGAATGGTTGTGGCTGAGAAGAGACGTGCATATGACGTGTGGCTGCAGAGGAAGGATGAGATGTCATATGAAAGGTATAAGGAAAAGAGGAATAGATCGAGAAGGGCTGTGCGTGATGCTAAAGTGGCAGCAGATGAGAGGTGGGGTAGGTGGCTGACAGAGAATTTTCAACAGAATAAGAAAATGTTTTAGAAGGAGGTGAAAAGGGTGCGAAAGGGAGAGTCTGGGAAGGAAGAACGAGTAAAATCAGAGGATGGAAGGATGTTAATTGAGATGGATGCAGTAAGGAAGAGATGGGCAGAGTATTTTGAAAGATTGTTAAATGTAGAGGAGGAAAGGGTGGCTGAGATTGTGGCGGATGGAAGGCTGCAAGGAATAAATGTGTTGGGAGAGTTAAATGATTCTTTGATCACGAAGGAGGAAGTGGAGAAGGCAGTAATGGAGATGAAAACAGGGAAAGCTGCAGGTATGGATGGGTGTGCTGTGGAATGCCTGAAGGGTGGTGAAGTGACTATTGTTGACTGGTTAGTAAGATTGTTGAATGTGTGCTTTGAGAAAGGTATGGTGCCAATTGACTGGGCAAGTGCTTGTGTGGTCCCGTTGTATAAAGGCAAGGGTGATAAGTATGAATGTACTAGCTTTAGGGGTATAAGTCTGTTGAGTGTTGTAGGTAAGGTGTATGGTAGAGTGTTAATTATGAAAGTTAGAGAGGGTACAGAGGGAGTGATTGGTGATGAGCAGTGTGGCTTTAGGAGAGGGAGGGGATGCGTGGATCAGGTGTTTGCTGTGAGACAAGTGTGTGAAAAGTATTTAGCGAAAGGCAAGGATGTGTTTTGGGCATTTATGGATTTAGAGAAAGCATATGATAGAATTGATAGGGAGGCTTTGTGGACTGTTTTAAGATTGTATGGACTTGATGGTAGGTTACTAAAAGGGGTGAAAAGTTTGTATGTAAATAGTAGAGCATGTGTAAGAGTGGGAAATGCTGTGAGTGATTGGTTTCCCGTGAGAGTGGGGCTGCGACGGGGATGTGTGATGTCGCCTTGGTTGTTTAATATTTACATGGATGGTGTTGTAAGGGAGGTGAATGCAAGAGTTTTAGGTGAAGGTCTGAGTCTGGTGATTGTTGATGGTGGAGAGTGGAATCTGAAGCAGCTGCTGTTTGCAGATGATACTGCACTGCTGACTGATTCAGAGGAGAGATTGAGACAGTTGGTAGAGGAGTTTGGAAGGGTGTGTGAAAGGAGGAAATTGAAAGTAAATGAGAATAAGAGTAAAGTGATGAAGTGTACGAGGTTGATAGATGGTAGGGGGATGAATATAGTTTTGAATGGTGAGTTGCTTGAGGAGGTAGATTGTTTTAAATATCTAGGGACACATGTTGCTGTGGATGAAAGAATAGATGCAGAAGTGAAGTTTAGAATAAATGAAATAGGAAAGGTGCTGGGAGGAATGAAAAAAGTGTTTAAATGTCGTTCGCTTAGAATGGATATAAAGAGAAGGCTGTATGAGGGTGTTGTGGTACCGACTGCGTTATATGGGGCTGAAACATGGAATATGGGTGTAGCAGAGAGGAAAAGTTTGAATGTAATGGAGATGAGGTGTCTGAGGAGTATGTGTGGAGTGACGCGTATGGATCGGGTGCGAAATGATGAAGTGCGAAGGAGAACTGGAGTTGTTCGGGAGATGGCCGGTAGAGTTGAGCAGAGGGTGTTGCGATGGTTTGGGCATATGGAGAGAATGGATAATAAGCGATTGGTGAAAAAGATAACTAGATCTGATGTGAGAGGTGTAAGGCTGAGAGGAAGACCACGAATAGGATGGATGGACAGTGTGAAGAGAGCGTTGGATGCGAGAGGGATGTCTGTTGAGCATTGAAGAGTGGCTGTGCGTGACAGAAATAAATGGAGAGAAATTGTGAATGAATAAATGATGACGCAGCCCTGAGGGGATATTCTTCTGCATTTGGTCTGATCAGCTAGTCAGGTCAGGTGTGGGTAAGGGGATGGGTCTGTTATGATGTGGCAGGGGTAAACCAGTTCTGCTGTCGGGCCCTGCTGCGGATGTCACTGATTGCATTGTGCAGTTGACCCTTGTGCGGTGTGGTGCGGTGAGGATCTGTCCGTTCTCCCCTTTGGGGCTAAGATGCGAATGAATGTGTTTGAATGGATGGGTAAATGGGAAGTGTGTCGTCCTGTCTCGGCTACCTCCCTTTCCTTGGGGGAAGCAGCCTAGGTATATAGATAGATAGATAGATTATGCCTACTATCAAGTAATTAATAATAATTTTTAATTTATCAGCCAAGTTCTCAAAACCAATGAGCAATGTGTCAGATTATGTGACAGAAACTTTAAAGGAAGGTTTATTTTAAAGTATTAATAAGGAGAGTAGAAATGAACAAATTTGACAAACTAATACAATAATAACAATAATAATAATGATTATGATGATTATGAGAATGAGAGGGCAAAGGAAGGAGTATGTATAGTTGTGAGTAAAAGATGGAAGAAAAGCATAAGACAGAATGGATCACTTGGGTCAAGGATTGTGTGGGTAAAGTTGAAAGTTGGAATTCAAATGTGGGTGATTGTGTGTGTGTATGCGCCAACACAAGATCGTGCTAACAGAGTGAGAGAAGAGTTTTGGACAAATGTGGAAGTGTGCATGGAAAAGTTTGGAAGGAATGAGAGAGTGTTTTTGATCGGTGATATGAATGGTAAAGTAGGGAATATGAAGTTGGATGGAATAGTTGGTGAGTGGGGTGTGCCTGCTGAGATAGATGAGAATGGGAGTGCGTTAGTGGACATTTGTGCTGGGAGGGGGTTGGTGATAGCCAATACCCTCTTCAGGCACAAAATGATCCACAGGTATACATGGCGAGTGATGAGAAGGGTGGGTGGTGAACTGAATGAAAGGAAGGCAATGACTGATTACGTGTGTGTGGATGAAAGGATGCGAAGATGTGTAATTGATGCAAGAGCTTATAGAGGTTGGGGGAGTGGACTTTCTGACCACTACTTGGTGGTGGCCAGAATTAGGATCCAAGTAAAATGGAGGAATAGAAGAAGGGAAAGACGAGAGGAAGGAGTAGTTGCAAGAGGATGAGAAAAAGGCAGAGTAAAAGAGAGAAGTGGAGGAACGATTGGGCAAATATGAATTGGAGCAGATGGGGGACGTGGAAGGTGTGTGCAGGATATTTACAGAAGAAATATGTGCAGCATGTGATGTGGTGTGTGGGAGGAAGAGAAGACGGAGGGGGGTGCAAGGAACAGCATGGTGGACTGAAGAGGTGAGACAGGCTGTGGCACAAAAGAAGAAAACATACAATGAATGGATGAGAAATAGGGGCGTGGAACAAGCTGAGAGGCGGAAGAGAGAGTTATATGCAGAAAGAAAGAGAGAGGTGAAAAGATTAGTAAGTGAGAGTAAGAAGAGAGTGGATGAGGAATTTGCAAGGAATTTGAGTGTAAAGTGGAGGGACTGTAAGAAAATGTTCCGGAAAGAGGTGAAGAGAGTAAGACAGGGTGGAAGTGAGGTTAGCAGGGGAGTGAAAGATAAAAATGGTAGATTACTAGTAGAGAAGGGAGAAAAAGTGAGCAGATGGAGAGAACACTTTAAGGAATTGTTGAACATACAGGATGGAAGTAATGCGAGTATAAGTGGCTGGGGAATGGCTGGGAGAAGGAGGGAGGTGAGAAGACAGGAAGAAATCAGTAGGATAGAAGCTGTGGAAGCAATGAAGAAAGTGAAAGTGGGGAAAGCCCCAGGAATTGATGGAGTGTGTGATGAAATGCTGAAGCATGGGGGAGAGATAGTAGTAGAATGGATGTGGAAGATGTGCAGATTGGCCTGGGAGGAAGGTAGAGTCCCGGAGGATTGGAAGTCAGGTATAATTATTCCCTTGTACAAAGGAAAAGGGGAAAAAGAAGTGTGTGGTAATCATAGGGGCATTTGTCTTCTTAGTATAATAGGAAAAGTGTATAGTAGGATACTTATTGACAGAGTTAGAGAAAGAACAGAGGAATTAGTTGGACAAGAACAGGGAGGCTATAGGAAGGGAAGAGGCTGTGTAGATCAGATATTCATTCTTAGATCTTTAGTGGAAAAGTTTCTAGAGAAGGGAAAGAAGTTGTATGCGGCTTTCATGGATTTGGAGAAAGCATATGACAGGGTGGATAGACAAGGATTGTGGAAAGTATTAAGAATATATGGAGTAGATGGGAAGTCTTTGCATGCTGTGAAGAGTATGTATGATGGTGCTAAGGCTGCATTGCGTGTGAATGGTGAACTAAGTGAATTTTTCTCTTTGAAGGTTGGGTTGAAACAGGGATGTGTCATGTCTCCATGGTTGTTCAATCTGTACATGGATGGGGTAATAAAAGAGGTACAAGGTAGGGTAGTGGATGTTGGAGTGGCCCTGGTGAGAGAGGGTAGTGTACTGTTGTTTGAAGATGTTACTGTGTTGCTGAGTGATGACGAAGGGGAGCTGCAAGGCTTGGTGGATGAGTCTGGGAGAGTGTGTAAGAAACGGAATCTAAAGGTGAATGTAGGGAAGAGTAAAGTGATGGTCTTTGAGAGAGGTGAAGTCAGTGAATGTACAGTGAGGTTGAATGGTGAGGAATTGTTAAATGTGAGCATGTTTAAGTACTTGGGTAGTGTGATGAGTAAGGATGGAGGTTTGGAGGGTGAAGTGCTTGAAAGGGTACAGCAGGGAAGAAAGGTTGCTGGTTTGAAAGCAGTGATAAGAAACAGGGAAGTGAGCATGGAAGTGAAAAAGTTACTACATGACAGTATTGTGATACCAACTCTAACGTATGGAAGTGAAGCTTGGACGTTGTTGGAAGGACACAAGTCAAGAGTGAGAGCAGAGGAAATGAGTTTTTTAAGAGGACTCTGTGGAGTCGCATGGAGAGACAGGCTGACGAATGAGGATATAAAGGAGCGTTGTGGTGTGGATGTGATAGGAAGCGTTATGAGGAACACACTGAGGTGGTTTGGCCAAGTGGAGAGGATGGAGGGTGAAAGACTGACGAAGAGAGTGTATGTGAGTGAGGTGGAGGGGGGAAGAGGGAGGGGGAGGCCGAGGATGAGATGGAGGGATGGAGTGGAGAGGTATATGAGAGAGGGGGGTGTGAGTTGGGAGCGGGGCAGTGAAATGGCGGGGGACAGGGCGACGTGGAGGCGATTTGTTTGTGGTCACCCCAAACGGGATTGAGGCGCCTGGCAATAGATAGATATAGATGATGATGATGATGATGATGATGATGATGACGATAATAATAATAATAATAATAATAATAATAATAATAATAATAATAATAATAATAATAATAATAATAATAATAGAAAAAACTACAAGTTAACCAAGATACAAGAGATAGTCTAGTAGCAGTATATTTACAATTATAGTAATATCTAATAAATTCTTAGATACACATGCAACCTGGAACGCAGGCCGTGCCGAGGTCTTACTCAAAGATTTATTGAAAATCTTGAAACATTTTTGGAGCCCCATCATTCAACACACACCAGAAGGTCAAATATTTTCGCCAAATTCCACGACACAACTCCAGCCCATGATCTCACCCACAGAAAACTATTTAGTAACGACACAAAAGATGAGATTTATATACATATTTGACTCCAGATGCATTGTTCTTTTTACGAATATTACTCGGGGTATTATTCCAAATCTTCAATCCTCGATTCATAATCTGAGACTGAGACTTTTGTAGTCATAAAAGGAATATTTAGTAAGCTGGTATCTCGGATATAATTCCTATTGCTGAAATTAAGTTGGAAGTAATTATGAATGATGTTGTTTAAAGATTTATACACAAACAAGGCTGAACAGTATGAGTTTATATCATCCAATAGCAAGACACCGAGCTTTTAAAACGAGGGAGCAGCATGCTCATATTTTGGTAGGTTATCTATTATTCTTATGGCCTTTTTTTTTTCCGAGGCTTTATGGCCATCGCCCGCTTTGATGGGCATCAGGCCAAACAAGACTTTTAATCTGCAATGCTCCAACAAAGCACGAGCAATACACCTAACTGCCAATCTAGGGAGCTAAGCAGGGTGGGAGCATGAAATAAAACGCTCTCAGATCAGGTAGACGTACCTCCTCCCTCCATGACAAGCCGACTAGGTGAAATTCCCTCACCCAGGTCAATCGTTTGGAGCAGATTGTAGAGGTTGGATTAGGTCATGGCTCCAAGCCGATATAACCGGGTGTGGGCGTCGAGTGTCAGAAGGTAGCTCAGTCGGTAGAGAGGTGGCCTGCAGTCCTACCGGACCTAGGTTCAAATCCCCGCTGGAGCAGGGAACAGTATAAGGATTTGATTTTAACAAAAAAGCAGACTTTATCGATCTACCAGAAGACTCGCCGACATGTCGTAAAAATACCTCCGCTAATACCAGTACACCAGTCCTGTATGAGACAGCCCTAGCATGTATTCAATATGGACGGTGGGTGCTAGCGCCGAAGTGGTGATATGTAGAGGTGTATGGAATGTTGGAGGACTACTGGGCCTTGAGAACAGGCTGTGAAGCCTATGCCCAGTGTCGGATACATTAAAAACTATATATATATATATATATATATATATATATATATATATATATATATATATATATATATATATATATATATATAGTTACAGAGCCTATGTTATATTCATACTTTGTGTAATTTTATCTCACAGTATTCTGCATGTTTTATCACGAGAGTGTTCTGCCTCAGTTCCCCCCTTCTACCGTTATAGTAGAGTAAGTCGACATCTCTGTTATACTTTGCGGGATTTTCAGCTCTCTGTCCCCATGGCTTCATTTGCGCGTCCCTCTTACAAGTTGTGTCAGGCTCTGCCGGCCCCTATATAATGAGCTCAGTCTCTGCATCGTGGCCACTTAGATCTGCTCCTCATTTTGTTCACATCTCTGTCCTCCCCTGTACAGATATTATTATTGTGAGTGCTCAAGAAGTCTCCAACCATCTAGCAGCTGTGTGTAATTTGAGTATAACTGTTGTTGCATTTTTTCTTGTACTGTATAGCATAAGTTTAATTTGTAGGCCTGGTGAAGTTTTTTGTAATTCATGTAGGGTTCTTTATGTCAGTCATTTTTGATAATAGTTTGTATCTGTAATTATTTACCTGGCATTCACTGAGTATTATCTGGTATCTCATTTTATCAGGGCTGACTTAGATAAATTTACTCTTGCTAATTTCGTGTTAATAGAGGCTATTGCAGTTAACTATATATTTAACCTGTTTTTGCCATTACATTATCCTTATGAGTCCTGAATGTTTTGTTGTTAGTTTAAGCATTAAACTTTAACTTGTAATTTTACCTAACTCCTTTGTTTTGAACCTGGAACTTTACGGGACAGTAGTGACTCTTAGTATTCTCACTTAGAGTGTACGTTATCTTTCTCTGTTCCGTAACATAAATTTGGCGACCTCATATCAGGATATTCAGGATATTATCATAAGGATATTGTTTGATATTTTGTGACTGTGATATATTCATGATGGCTACTATTTCTACACTTGATGAAGCCAAAGATTTTTTGTCAAATGTGCATACAGTGTGTGATATAGAAAACAGAACAAAGAATGAACTTAAGCTTGTTGCTCAACAATTGGGAATTGTTGTTCGCTCTCATCATTCTAAAGATCAAATTGTTGGCATGATTAATAAAAGCTTGTTTAATGTAACTCCTCCAAATGAGCAAACGCAGATTGAATTAGCTAAGTTACAGCTAGCTCTGCAGGAGGCTCGTGCTAAAGAAGCTGAATTTCAGGCAAATGCTAAGCAGGCTGAGTCTCAGGCTAAGGAGGCGGAATCTCAGGCTCGGATTCAGGAGGCACAGACACAGGCACAAGTTGAACTTGCTAGGATTCAGGCAGACCATGAGTATCGCATGAAACAAGGTGGAACTGGATCATCTTGCTCTGATGATTTTGATGTGGCTAAAAATGTTAAACTTGTCCCTCCTTTTAATGAATCTGATTTAACAAAGTATTTTCAGTTGTTTGAGAGGGTAGCTACAGGTTTTAATTGGCCTAAGGAGTATTGACCAGTACTCCTTCAAACTGTTCTCACCGGTAAAGCTCAAGTAACTTATGCATCTTTGCCTCAGGATCAGTCTGATAATTATGATGTAGTTAAGAGCTTGATTCTTAAGGCCTATGAGCTTGTTCCTGAAGCCTATAGAGTAAAATTTAGGACAACTTACAAGCAAGATAAGCAATCCCATGTTGAGTATGCAAAAATCAAAGAAGATCTGTTAGAGCAGTGATTAAATTCTAAGAATGTGGATTCTGATTTTGGTAAATTTAAGCAGATGATTTTGCTGGAGGATTTCAAGAGGTGTATTTATAAAGATGTAAGCCTATATCTTGATGAGAAAAGAATAGATAATTTGTCTGATGCTGCAGTTTTAGCTGATGAGTATGTTCTCACTCACAAGAGATATTCTAGAGAAAAAGGGAAAGCTGAGAGTAAGTACGTTGCCTCTACTCAGAGTACAGGTAACAGGAAAGAGAATAAGGATGATGTTTCTCAGGAAGTAAATACCAGCTTCACCTCTAGATTTCAGAAAAGTAAATGTACTTATTGTAGTAAGCTTGGTCATACTACGGAGAGATGTTTCAGGAGACAGCGTGATGTGAACAAAAAGGAGTCTTTAAATATTCAGTCAATTGGTCTAGTGTCCACTCTTGAGAGTTCCCAGAATTCTTTAACTGAGTTAACTGAACCTGCTTCGAGGGGTAACTTAAATTCTCATGATGGAGCTCCTCTTTTGAGCAGTAACGTGGGTGACACTCTCAAGAGTTCATGTGCTAATTTCCTGTCTGATGGTTTTGTCAGTCCTCTGGACAGTAATGACAGGAAATCAGTTAAAATATATCGTGATACAGGTGCTTGCCAATCCCTTATGCTGACCAGTGTCCTAGGCTCTAATGTTAATTCCTCTGATGAAACTGTAATCTTACAAGGTGTGGGGAATAATTACTTCTCTGTTCCTCTGTGCAGAGTGAATTTAGAGTCTGGTTTTGTTAATGGTTCTGTTATGGTTGGGTTGGTTGAGACACTCCCAATGTCAGGTGTAACTTTCTTACTTGGAAATGATATTGGTGGAAGTCAAGTGTGTCCAGCTCCTCAGTTGTCTAGTGAGCCAGTGGCTGTGTCCCAGGATTGTGATGTCCCTGATGTGTTCCCTGCATGTGCTGTCACTAGGGCTAAGTCTAAAGTTACTGGTGATTTAGAGGATAATGATGATGATGATGTTATCCTAGCTGACACTTTTCTTGCTAATTTGGACCACTCACCAGATGAGGCAGTACCCCGTAGTGTTGATAATTTGTCTCGTCAAGAGTTGGTTGAGTTGCAGGTTGCTGACCCTGAGTTGAAAGGTCTAGCTAACTCTGCTTACAGTGAAGAAGAGTCAGCCGGTGCTTCTACTTGTTATTATGTAAAGTCAGGAGTACTTATGAGGAAGTGGAGACCCCCAACAGCATCAGCCGACTGTGAATGGGAGGTTGTACATCAAGTTGTCATCCCTCGTGTTTGTAGGCAGGATATCATTAGAGTGGCTCATGATTCCAGTTTGGCAGGACACCTTGGAGTGAGGAAGACTGTGGCACGCATTTTGAAACACTTCTACTGGCCAGGTATCTTCAGGGATGTTTCCTGGTATTGTAAGTCTTGTCACACCTGTCAAGTTGTGGGGAAGTGTAATCAGGCCGAAAAGGTTGCACCTCTAGTTCCCATTCCTCCTTTTGAGGCGCCTTTCACCCGTGTGTTGGTGGATATTGTGGGCCCTCTTCCTAAGACTTCTTCAGGATTTTCTTATGTGTTGACCATGATTGATATGGCTACTCGTTATCCTGAAGCCATTCCACTTAGAAACATCTCAGCAAAGAACGTGGTTAAGGAAATGCTGGGGTTCTTCACAAAGTTTGGTCTGCCTAAGGAGGTACAGTCAGACCGGGGAAGTAATTTCATGTCAAACGTTTTCAAGCAGTCTCTGAAAGAGTTGGGCATCACCCAGATCACGTCTTCAGCTTACCATCCCCAGACCCAAGGAGCGTTGGAGAGATATCATCAAACACTCAAATCGATGCTCAAGAAATACTGTTTGGAACATCAGAAAGACTGGGATAAAGGTCTTCCATTCGTTGTGTTTGCTGCAAGAGAATCTCCAAATGAATCACTGGGCTTCTCACTTTTTGAACTACTGTTTGGCCATGAAGTAAGAGGACCCCTTAAGTTACTCAAGGAATGCTGGCTGTCGGAGGAAGATGACGTCAACCTGTTGGAGTAAGTGATGAATTTCTAAGAACGGCTGTCCACTGCTTTACAGCTGGCGAGAGAGAATTTAGGAGCTGCTCAGGAGAAGATGAAGACTTGGTATGACAAGAAGTCCAGGTTACGCCACTTTCAGCCAGGAGATCAGGTTTTGATTCTGCTACCAGTTCATGGGCAACCTCTTCAAGCCAAGTTTAGTGGCCCTTATTTCGTGGAGAAGAAACTCAGTGATGTCAACTATGTCATCGCCACGCCAGATCGTAGAAAGAGCAAGCAACTATGTCACATCAACATGCTAAAGTTATATCACAGGCGGGACGAAAATAATCCAGTCTGCACTGTAGCTGTTCCACCCGAGTCTGCAAGTGAAGCTCTCCCATGCAGTATGAGCCTGAGTGATAGTTTGGGGAAGAATCCTGATATCATGAATGATCTCCAGACTAAGCTTTCTCATCTACCTCCCAAGGAAAGGCAGGAGTTTTCGGCATTACTGCAGGAGTACCCGCAAGTGTTCCGTGCCACTCCAGGAAGAACTACTGTGTTGATGCATGATGTCGATGTTGGAGACGCAAAGCCAATTAAATTGCCTCCTTCCCGTGTGAACCCAGTGAAAGTTCCTCTCATCCAGAAGGAGCTTGGCTACCTGTTGGACCACAAGATGATTGAGCCCTGTCACAGCGAGTGGAGTTCTCCTGTCACTCTGGTCCCTAAGCCAGGTGGGTCACAGAGGCTTTGCATCGACTACAGACGTGTTAATCAGATAACTAAAACAGACACTTACCCTCTCCCTCGTGTGGAAGATTGCATAGACAAGATCGGAAAGGCTAGGTACATAAGTAAGTTTGATTTGTTAAAGGGATACTGGCAAGTACCTATGACTGAACGTGCTAGGGAGATCTCATGTTTTGTACTATTAGGAAAGACTTTTGCATGGTCTGTAGTGCCATATACAGATTGTTTTAGAGTAATAAGAAATTTCCTTTGTAAATTTCTTTTTTCTTTGTGGGGAGGTGTTACATAGCCTATGATTTCATCATCCTTTGTGTAATTTTAACGCACAGTATGCTGCATGTTTGATCACGAGAGTGTTCTGCCTCAGTTCCCCCCTTCTACCGTTATAGTAGAGTAAGTCGACATCTCTGTTATACTTTGCGGGATTTTCAGCTCTCTGTCCCCATGGCTTCATTTGCGCGTCCCTCTTACAAGTTGTGTCAGGCTCTGCCGGCCCCTATATAATGAGCTCAGTCTCTGCATCGTGGCCACTTAGATCTGCTCCTCATTTTGTTCACATCTCTGTCCTCCCCTGTACAGATATTATTATTGTGAGTGCTCAAGAAGTCTCCAACCATCTAGCAGCTGTGTGTAATTTGAGTATAACTGTTGTTGCATTTTTTCTTGTACTGTATAGCATAAGTTTAATTTGTAGGCCTGGTGAAGTTTTTTGTAATTCATGTAGGGTTCTTTATGTCAGTCATTTTTGATAATAGTTTGTATCTGTAATTATTTACCTGGCATTCACTGAGTATTATCTGGTATCTCATTTTATCAGGGCTGACTTAGATAAATTTACTCCTGCTAATTTCGTGTTAATAGAGGCTATTGCAGTTAACTATATATTTAACCTGTTTTTGCCATTACATTATCCTTATGAGTCCTGAATGTTTTGTTGTTAGTTTAAGCATTAAACTTTAACTTGTAATTTTACCTAACTCCTTTGTTTTGAACCTGGAACTTTACGGGACAGTAGTGACTCTTAGTATTCTCACTTAGAGTGTACGTTATCTTTCTCTGTTCCGTAACAATATATATATACATATGATCCTTATAGTCCACAAGAAGAGGGAGAAATGGGCTGTGAGGAGGGGGAGGCTCATCAACCTCCTCTCCTGCCGAGGAGCCGGTTGACGCATCCTCGGCCATGAATAAGGAGACAGAAGAGTCTTGCCCCTACACAATCACTGACGGCAGTTGGTGGACGTCAACAGCAACCTGGATTATGGTCATGTCTGGAGTCGGGTCGGTGATCTGTTTGGCAGTCTTCTGGTTGTGAGGAGCATCCAGCCTTAGTCTTTTCCGTGGGGTCATGTGACAGGCAGCAGTGTGTGGCTGCTGGGCTCATTGCTCCCGGTGGCAAGGGGCAGAATGAACATCGCAGGCAAAGCACTTGGGGATGACAAGGTGAGGCAGCCCATTCTCCTCAAAGATTTTTGGGAGGAGAAGACACAAAGATCCCTTATAACCCCCACAAAAAGCCCTCGCCGTTGCAATGCACATTTCCAAGATGGTGCTTATCTTCCTAGAACTCCCAGGACCCCTGATTTAGTGCCCGTGGGGCCGGGAGACGTCACCGTGCATGGGCTGAACCCAGCACGGGTACGGCCCAGGCCAAGTGACATCCCAAGCCTCAGGACCATAGAGGTAGGAGTAGGTAGAGGCGGCATAAGGGATTAACCACGGGTAGGTCAGAGTGAGGCCGACAGACCTGACTCGACCAACATGGCGGCGACCCCTTTGACAGCTGTCTGACTTGGTTCCGCTAACCAGGAGCGAGTGTTTTCTTAGTTGCAAGCAGAAAAAATGAGGAAGAAAGTAGGCTATGAATGGAAGGAGAAAAGAAAGTAGTTAATGAATGACAAAAAAGGAAGCATTTAAGAATATATGGTAAAATGAAGGATGGAAGACAGATAGATGATTTAAAATAATATACATCAGCACATTAAGAAAAAAGTTTATATCTATTGTTCTATATAATATTCAGCTTGACTTTACTAACTCCAGTCATATACATAATGTACACTTACAAATTATAATTCACTCTAAAGATACTCACCGGTGAAATGTAATGGATGGGTCAGATTTCTTATCTCCTCTTTCTTTACACCCAAATGCGGCACAGGTGGTGGGCATTTTTGGAGTCTTAGGTTATTTGATGGTGAGTTACAACTTAGGACAGAACGTCTCACACCCACAGCTGAACTACAACTAAAACCAGAGGTAGAATGAAGTCTACTTTGTTTCTGGCATTCTCCCTGAGGAATACCAGGTGGACACACAGCTGGAGGTATTAAAGGCTTAATAATCTCATGGCCACACCCACGGAGGTAGGATTAGGACTGTTACCTCTATGGGCACAGCCATAGAGGTAGGAGTGCACAGCAATCTTCTTCGTCAAGTAGGTGTTGCCGTGACCTCTTGACTTGACCAATATGGCCGTTTGACAGTTCTCTGGCTTCACCGGAGCCTTCTCACGCCGACTCTACCCTAATCCTACCTCTATGCTCAGGACCCTTAGGAGTCCCAAAGAGATTAAACTCCACCGTCTCGCCATCCCCAAGGGAGCGTTGGAGGTGCCATGGGCTTGGTTTAATGACAGCCTGGAGATGCATGAAAATATCAACGCTACTATCCTGACACATGATGAAGCTGTACCCCGCCCTGACATTAAACAAACCACGGTCCCCCTGATCTTTGTCTGGGCCACTGGAGACTGTGGTCTGCTTGATTCCCCCATCAACGGGTCACGGGCAATAGCAGATGTGTCTTGCATCGTGGCTCGTCGAGCTTTCCTCTTTAGCTCTCTTCTGCACAATGGATAAACGATTTAATAACAGCTTCCCGGTGCCTCCCCACACATTATTGCAGTAAAATAGTAATGGGAATATTAACGAATAACATAGAAGCTTCAATGTCTGGGTTGTCAGATTATCTCGAAAAAGATGTAAACTCCACACTACTTACTGATTTTATATTGGAGATAACGAGTATGGAGCTGCCATGGCAGACTCTCCTCAATTTGAACCCCCAAGACTGTTTCGCTCACCTGCTCAGGCTCGTGGTCACCAGTTCGGATACTCGGAGCATTATTTTTTTTTCATATTAAATAAAATATAGTTGGATTTATCTATTTTGATTGTACGTTTATTGGAAGATATCCAATTTTTATATGAGTACTTGCCAGGTTGTTATTAACAATATTTGTTAGTTCAATGAGATCATGATGGCTAGTGTAAAAGGTGCTGTCATCAGTAAACAACACATATTTCATGTGCTGGCATGAATTTATGGTATCATTCAGGTATAACAGGGATAAAAGTGGTCCTAAAACCGATCCCTGAGGAACTCCATACTATACTAACATATACTGGGACTGACAGTTGCTATATTCAACAAACTGTTTACGGTTTCCTAACAATGACGAGAACCATTTATTTGATGTACACGTATCTTTTATTCCATAATTACAGAGCTTTTTAATTAATATTTGATGATTTACAGTGTCGAATGCCTTTGCCAGATCCAGAAACACACCCATAGTAAACCTTCCATCATCAAAAGAACTGAGCACATTTTTAGTGAATGAAAGGAGAGCACTTTCGGTTGACATTCCTGGCAGTACTGAAATCGGATGATAGTTACTTGAAATTCTTCGATCACAGGATTTGAAAATTGGAATAACTTTGGCTATCTTTAGTTCGTTTAGAGAGATTTCTGTTGTGAAAGATAAATTACAGAGGAAAAGTATAATGGGAATAATGGCGTTTATAACTTCTTTAATAATAAACATGAGAATGTGGTCATATCCGGCACCCTTAGTTCATACAGTAGATATTTCATTATATTTATTACTTCAATTTCCATACTCTGCAATAAGGTGAAAATAATTTCTTGCCTGTGTTACGGAACAGAGAAAGATAATGTACACTTTAAGTGAGAATACTAATAATCACTACTGTCCGGTAAAGGTCCAGGTTCAAAATAAAAGAGTTAGGTAAAATTACAAGTTAAAGTTTAATGCTCAAACTAACAACAAAACATTCAGGACTCATAAGGATAATGTAATGGCAAAAAACAGGTTAAATATATGGTTAACTGCAATAGCCTCTATTAACACGAAATTAGCAAGAGTAAATTTATTTAAGTCAGCCCTGTTAAAATGAGATACCAGATAATACTCAGAGAATGCCAGACATATTATTACAGATACAAAATATTATTAATGATGGCTGACAATAAGAAATTTTACTTAAATCACAAAAACCTTACTAGGCCCAAGAATTAACCTTATGCTACACAGTACAAGAAAAAATGCAACAACAGTTATACTCAAATTACACACACATCTGCTAGATGGCTGGAGACTTCCTGAGCACTCACAATAATAACAACTGTACAGGGGAGGACAGAGATGTGAACAAAATGAGGAGTAGATCTAAGTGGCAATAATGCAGAGACCGAGCTCATTATATAGGGGCCAGCAGAGCTTGATACAACTTGTAAGAAGGACGCGCAAATGAAGCCATAAGGGACAGAGCTGACAATCCTGCTCTGAGCAACAGAAAGGACGACTTACTCTACTATAACGGTAGAAGGGGGGACTGAGGCAGAACACGCTCGTGATCAAACATGCAGCATACTGTGCGTTAAAATTACACAAAGGATGATGAAATCATAGGCTATGTAACACCTCCCCACAAAGAAAAAGAAATTTACAAAGGAAATTTCTTATTACTCTAAAACAATCTGTCTAAAGTCTAGATAAGCAATCTGTAATAACATTTTCTTTCCCCTTGACATGTTGTATGTCTAATGAATACTCCTGAAGAAGTAGACTCCATCTTGTCAATCTCTGATTTTTATCTTTAAACTTACTAAGGAATTTCAGTGGGTTATGATCAGTATAAATGACTATGGGGTCAAAACCAGAACACAAATAAAATGAAAAATGCTGAAAACCCAAAATCAAGGCCAAAAGCTCTTTCTTAATAGTTGAGTAGTTCTTTTGAGGTGGAGTGAACTTCTTACTGTAATAAGATACAGGGTGTTCAATACCCTGATCATCCTCTTGCAGCAAAACAGCCCCAGCTCCTGTATCACTTGCATCAACAGACATCTTAAAAGGCTTAGAAAAATTTGAAGTAGCGAGCACTGGCTGACTTAATAGGATAGCTTTAAGTTTGTTGAAAGAGGATTCACAGTTATCGGTCCAGACAAATTTAACTCCCTTTTTCAGTAGGTCTGTAAGTGGTGATACAAGAATTGAAAAGTTAAGAACAAATCTCCTGTAATAACCTACCATTCCCAAAAATCTCTGTAGCTCTTTCCTACTTTTAGGTCTGGGAAGATCACTTATAACCTGAACCTTAGCTCCTGGTGGTGCAACATGTCCATCACCAATTACGTACCCAAGGTAATGAACTTTAGCTTGACCAAACTCACACTTTGATAAATTAGCTACAAGATTAGCATGAACCAAATGCTCAAGAAATTTACTGACATGGCATAGGTGATCTTTCCATTTGTCACTGAAGATTAATACATCATCAATATAAACAACACACCCTGCCAAACCCTCTGTTACAACATTCATGAGCTTCTGAAATGTGGCTGGTGCATTCTTCATACCATATGGCATTACAGAACACGCAAAAGTCTTTCCTAGTGTTACAAAACATGAGATCTCCCTAGCACGTTCAGTCATAGGTACTTGTCAGTATCCCTTTAACAAATCAAACTAACTTATGTACCTAGCCTTTCCGATCTTGTCTATGCAATCTTCCACACGAGGGAGAGGGTAAGTGTCTGTTTTGGTTATCTCATTAACACGTCTGTAGTCGATGCAAAGCCGCTGTGACCCACCTGGCTTAGGGACTAGAGTGACAGGAGAACTCCACTCGCTCTGACAGGGCTCAATCATCTTGTGGTCCAACAGGTAGCCAAGCTCCTTCTGGATGAGAGGAACTTTCACTGGGTTCACACGGTAAGGAGGCAATTTAATTGGCTTTGCGTCTCCAACATCGACATCATGCATCAACACAGTGGTTCTTCCTGGAGTGGCACGGAACACTTGCGGGTACTCCTGCAGTAATGCCGAAAATTCTTGCCTTTCCTCGGGAGCTAGATGAGAAAGCTTAGTCTGGAGATCATTCATGATATCAGGATTCTTCCCCAAACTATCACTCAGGCTCATGCTGCATGGAAGAACTTCACTTGCAGACTCAGGTGGAACAGCTACAATGCAGACTGGATTATTTTCGTCCCGCCTGTGATATAACTTTAGCATGTTGATGTGACATAGTTGCTTGTTCTATCTACGATCTGGTGTGGCGATGACATAGTTGACATCACTGAGTTTCTTCTCCACGAAATAAGGACCACTAAACTTGGCTTGAAGAGGTTGCCCATGAACTGGTAGCAGAACCAAAACCTGATCTCCTGGCTGAAAGTGGCGTAGCCTGGACTTCTTATCATACCAAGTCTTCATCTTCTCCTCAGCAGCTCCTAAATTCTCTCTCGCCAGCTGTAAAGCAGTGGACAGCCGTTCTTTGAACTTCATCACATACTCCTGCAGGTTGACGTCATCTTCCTCCGACAGCCAGCATTCCTTGAGTAGCTTAAGGGGTCCTCTTACTTCATGGCCAAACAGTAGTTCAAAGGGTGAGAAGCCCAGTGATTCATTTGGAGATTCTCTTGCGGCAAACACAACAAATGGAAGACCTTTATCCCAGTCTTTCTGATGTTCCAAACAGTGTTTCTTGAGCATCGATTTGAGTGTTTGATGATATCTCTCCAACGCTCCTTGGGTCTGGGGATGGTAAGCTGAAGACGTGATCTGGGTGATGCCCAACTCTTTCAGAGACTGCTTGAAAACGTTTGACATGAAATTACTTCCCCGGTCTGACTGTACCTCCTTGGGCAGACCAAACTTTGTGAAGAACCCTAGCATTTCCTTAACCACGTTCTTTGCTGAGATATTTCTAAGTGGAATGGCTTCAGGATAAAGAGTAGCCATATCAATCAGGGTCAACACATAAGAAAATCCTGAAGAAGTCTTAGGAAGAGGGCCCGCAATATCCACCAACACACGGGTGAATGGCGCCTCAAAAGGAGGAATGGGAACTAGAGGTGCAACCTTTTCGGTCTGATTACACTTCCCCACAACTTGACAGGTGTGACAAGACTTACAATACCAGGAAACATCCCTGAAGATACCTGGCCAGTAGAAGTGTTTCAAAATGCGTGCCACAGTCTTCCTCACTCCAAGGTGTCCTGCCAAACTGGAATCATGAGCCACTCTAATGATATCCTGCCTACAAACACGAGGGATGACAACTTGATGTACAACCTCCCATTCACTGTCGGCTGATGCTGTTGGGGGTCTCCACGTCCTCATAAGTACTCCTGACTTTATATAATAACAAGTAGAAGCACCGGCTGACTCTTCCTCACCGCAAGCAGAGTTAGCAAGACCTTTCAACTCAGGGTCAGCAACCTGCAACTCAACCAACTCTTGACGAAACAAATTATCAACACTACGGGGAACTGCCTCATCTGGTGAGTGGTCCAAATTAGCAAGAAAAGTGCCAGCTAGGATAACATCATCATCATCATTATCCTCTAAATCACCAGTAACTTTAGACTTAGCGCTAGTGACAGCACATGCAGGGAACACATCAGGGACATCACAATCTTGGGTCGCAGCCACTGGCTTACTAGACAACTGAGGAGCTGGACACACTTGACTTCCACCAATATCATTTCCAAGTAAGAAAGTTACACCTGACATTGGGAGTGTCTCAACCAACCCAACCATAACAGAACCATTAGCAAAACCAGACTCTAAATTCACTCTGCACAGAGGGACAGAGAAGTAATTATTCCCTACACCTTGTAAGATTACAGTTTCATCAGAGGAATTAACATTAGAGCCTAGAACACTGGTCAGCATAAGGGATTGGCAAGCACCTGTATCACGATGTATTTTAACTGATTTCCTGTCATTACTGTCCAGAGGACTGACAAAACCATCAGACAGGAAATTAGCACATGAACTCTTGAGAGTGTCACCCACGTTACTGCTCAAAAGAGGAGCTCCATCATGAGAATTTAAGTTACCCCTCAAAGCAGGTTCAGTTAACTCGGTTAAAGAATTATGGGAGCTCTCAAGGGTGGACACTAGACCAATTGACTGAATATTTAAAGACTCCTTTTTGTTCACATCACGCTGTCTCCTGAAACATTTCTCCGTAGTATGACCAAGCTTACTACAATAAGTACATTTACATTTCTGAAATCTAGAGGTGGAGCTGGTATTTACTTCCTGAGAAACATCATCCTTATTCTCTTTCCTTTTACCTGTACTCTGAGTAGAGGCAACGTACTTACTCTCAGCTTTCCCTTTTTCTCTAGAATATCTCTTGTGAGTGAGAACATATTCATCAGCTAAAACTGCAGCATCAGACAAATTATCTATTCTTTTCTCATCAAGATATAGGCTTACATCTTTATAAATACACCTCTTGAAGTCCTCCAGCAAAATCATCTGCTTAAATTTACCAAAATCAGAATCCACATTCTTAGAATTTAACCACTGCTCTAACAGATCTTCTTTGATTTTTGCATACTCAACATGGGATTGCTTATCTTGCTTGTAAGTTGTCCTAAATTTTACTCTATAGGCTTCAGGAACAAGCTCATAGGCCTTAAGAATCAAGCTCTTAACTACATCATAATTATCAGATTGATCCTGAGGCAAAGATGCATAAGTTACTTGAGCTTTACCGGTGAGAACAGTTTGAAGGAGTACTGGCCAATACTTTTTCTGCCAATTAAAACCTGTAGCTACCCTCTCAAACAACTGAAAATACTTTGTTAAATCAGATTCATTAAAAGGAGGGACAAGTTTAAGATTTTTAGCCACATCAAAATCATCAGAGCTAGATGATCCAGTTCCACATTGTTTCATGCGATACTCATGGTCTGCCTGAATCCTAGCAATTTCAACTTGTGCCTCAGCCTCCTTAGAACGGGCCTGAAATTCAGCCTCCTTAGCACGAAACTCCGCCTTCTTAGCCTGAGCCTCCTGCAGGGCTAGGTGTAAGTTAGCTAATTCAATCTGCGTTTGCTCATTTGGAGGAGTTATATTAAACAAGCTTTTATTAATCATGCCAACAATTTGATCTTTAGAATGATGAGAGCGAACAGCAATTCCCAATTGTTGAGCAACAAGCTTAAGTTCATTCTTTGTTCTGTTTTCTACATCCAACACTGTTTGCACATTTGACAAAAAATCTTTGGCTTGATCAAGTGTAGTAATAGTAGACATCATGAATAAATCACAGTCACAAAATATCAAGCAATATCCTTATGATAATATCCTGAATATCCTGATAAGAGGTCGCCAAATTTATGTTACGGAACAGAGAAAGATAATGTACACTTTAAGTGAGAATACTAATAATCACTACTGTCCCGTAAAGGTCCAGGTTCAAAATAAAAGAGTTGGGTAAAATTACAAGTTAAAGTTTAATGCTCAAACTAACAACAAAACATTCAGGACTCATATGGATAATGTAATGGCAAAAAACAGGTTAAATATATGGTTAACTGCAATAGCCTCTATTAACACGAAATTAGCAAGAGTAAATTTATCTAAGTCAGCCCTGTTAAAATGAGATACCAGATAATACTCAGTGAATGCCAGATATATTATTACAGATACAAAATATTATTAATGATGGCTGACAATAAGAACCTTTACATAAATCACAAAAACCTTACTAGGCCCAAGAATTAACCTTATGCTACACAGTACAAGAAAAAATGCAACAACAGTTATACTCAAATTACACACACAGCTGCTAGATGGCTGGAGACTTCCTGAGCACTCACAATAATAACAACTGTACAGGGGAGGACAGAGATGTGAACAAAATGAGGAGTAGATCTAAGTGGCAATAATGCAGAGACTGAGCTCATTATATATGGGCCAGCAGAGCTTGATACAACTTGTAAGAAGGACGCGCAAATGAAGCCATAGGGGACAAAGAGCTGACAATCCTGCTCTGAACAACAGAAAGGACGACTTACTCTGCTATAACGGAAGAAGGGGGTACTGAGGCAGAACACGCTCGTGATCAAACATGCAGCATACTGTGCATTAAAATTACACAAAGGATGATGAAATCATAGGCTATGTAACACCTGTTAAATACGAAAGATCCCAAATTTGACTGTGATTTGCTAATTTTCTCATATAACTGTTGAAACTTTCTGCTATGTTTTTAGGCTCTGTTATTTCTTTGTTGTGTTCTAGATAAACACAGTTTTTACACTGTTGGTCATGAGTTTTATTTATAATGGTGTTAATTACGTTCCAAGTTTTCCTACTATTTCCTGTACTTTTGTTTATCTTGCTTTTAAAGTAGTTTGACTTGGCCTTTCTTATTTTGACTATTATTTGACTTTGCAATTTACAATACCCTTCACCATTAGTGATTGGTTTCTTTCCGTATTTTTTTGCAGGTTGCTTCTTTCATTTATCACTGTTTTTTTTTTCTTCATTAATATATGGTTTATTAAGATGTTATGATTTAACCTTTTTGTTCTTTGGTGGGAAATTATTGATGTACATAGTAGAAAATAGAAGACTAAAATTACAGTGTCTGATTTGGAGGTCGCTGGCAGCAAAAACAAGGTCCCACGATCCTTGCTGAAGTTTTTCCTTAAAATTGGTTATATGATGTGGACTAAAATCTCTGTATGTTACTGTAATTTGTTCATTTACCCTATGTTCAGGTAAATTCTTTACATTAATGGTTAGAAATTTGGTTGTAATAATACTACTTTTTATGCACTCTCTATAATTATTCTTCTATATATGATCTGTTATTGTGGCTGATGTTAATGATACAGGTGTTGGTCTGTTTATAGTATTATAGTAATTATGTGAATAGCAAATAGATAATAAGTCAGTTACTCGCGATCACTTTCACCCCTGAGAAGGTCAGTGTTAAAATCTGCGCGCGTGCGCGCGTGCGTGTGTGTGTGTGTGTGTGTGTGTGTGTGTGTGTGTGTGTGTGTGTGTGTGTGTGTGTTTATTTCGTTGTCAATTTCGTTCTTTCATTGCTGAAGCCTTATGATGGTGCCTCGTGCGTGTGCGAGAGAGGCGAGTTGTGCTTGGGTGAGTCACGTTGCTTTATTAGACGAACTATCTTCGGTGAAAAGTTGGGTTGTTGTGTCATTTGTTGCCTCGTGGAATATGTTGTTTGTGTTAAGTATGTTGCAGTTAAATATCATAATGTGGTGTCCAGTGTTGGTCGTGGGTGTGTAGTTTAGTATGCTGAAGAGTTTTTCTGATTCTTCTCTAAAATTTGTCTAGTCTGCTTTCTTGAAGTTTGTTTAAGTGTGTGATCACTCCGGTTCAGAGCGTATTCTTGCGATGATGTTTTTTTTCTTTTAATAGATAATGAATAGAGGAAGGAAAAACAAAGGAAAAAAAAAATAAGTCCGTGTGCCTAAAGGCATCCTCCATTCATAAAATATTTATAACAACTGGACTTAAATTGAAGTGGATTAAATATTTGTGGGAAACAACTCCAGGAAGCGAATTCCAGAGAGTAGTAGTTCTGAGGATAAATGAATTTTGATAAGCAGAGGTTCTGCATTGCGGGGGAGAAAGTGTGAGTTCATGGGCACTCCCAGCTGCCCGAGTATTTCGGGAGAAAATGTGAAGGGGGGGCACAATTGAAGTCAGTTCGTCAGAGCACTGATGGAAAAAGTATCGATAAAAAATAATGCTAAAGAACCAATATCTTCACGTACTGATAATGGAGGAAGGTCCTGCGTAATGGCAGGATTATTGATTAATCTAATGGCTTTATTTTGAATTTTGTCCAATTGCCTCAATGCAACCACTCCACATCCACTCCACAGTGGTGAACAGTATTCGATCTGAGAACGCACATGACTTTTGTATACTGCGGCCATTTGCTCGTCAACTCACGAACTCTGAATGGAGTTTAGGTTCCGTACACCAGGTTGTGTATGAAAGCGGAGTGATGAGAATGTGATGTCTGGGGAGGAGGTGGGGGTGGTGCGCTTTGTGTGGAATGTAGGCTTATGCTGAGTTGTCACTGAGAATGTACTGTACATGTTGTTAAATTGTGATGTTAGCTTGGGTGTTTGTACCAAGCAGAGTTTTAAGCATTAAAGTCCACAACAATTGTAAAGTTAGGCATCTATGTTAAAGGAAGGATTTGATAGATGAATTGTATTATTACGTCGTGGGAGTAGTCGTTGGGAATGTCAGTGTTAACATTGTTGGTATTCTGTTTTTTGACGGACCTGACACTGAGCGACTGTACGTCTGATGTGACGTCTTTCTCTAAAACTGGTCGTGTTGTCTGTGTCGTGTCTTTGTAAAGGATGAATATGTGACTGAAAATGAAGAGATGTCCTCCATGGGTATCAGTTCTGTCTGTGCTTATGTGTGAGTAGTAAGTAATGGATGTGTGAAGTTTTGTGTGTGCGTGTAAACTTTGTTTCTAATATGAGATTAGTATTTATGCTGTGTTTGTGAATAAAGTCTTCAGTTTGTGTTCGTTCGGAGAAGAAGACATTTATTTTTTATTTATTTTTTTTTTTTTTTGAAGTTTGCTTCTACTTTTCGTCTTGTGTTGTAGGTGTAGTGATCGTGTTCAGAAGCTGAGTTGTTGTGGCAGTTCTTGTTTGAGAATGGAAGCTGCTGAAAAGGGCGGGGGGAAGGAATGGTGTTTAGTGTGACAAGAAGAGTGGAAGTGTTATACCCCTCACATATCCATGTGCTGTTCTATTGTCTGCTATTTGTAAATGCAGTGCATGTGGTGTGGATTCATTCTCCGCAAGAACTGATCTGCATGTTCGTTTAGTGTTTGTGGTGGGTAGGGAGCAAACCGGGCAAATGTTTCATGCTTGGGGCCGGGATTAGTTTAATATCTCCGGGAGGTGTAAGGAAGAGGTATATGGCTGCCGGAGAGTAATTTTTCTTTGCATATAAAACGGCGTAGGGAGCAGCTGCCCCCACCGGGGGGACGGTAACCATCCAGGCTGACGTGTCCTCCTTACAAGACACAGCGAACGGTGTGGAGGTGTTGTTCCTGGGCCAAAGCCACATGTATTCTTCCACGCCTGGGATGCCCAGTGACACCCCGGGTAAGGTCCTTTCCCTCGCCTGTTTAATTATACTGCTTATTTTTGTAATAGTGTTTCTAATAAAGTGTTCATAAGAGTTGTACATTACTTGCAAGACCACCATAGTGTTCACTTTAATTCCACCTATTTGCCAGCAATACGCTACAAATATCCAGTCATAGTGAAGGCAACTCACGCAAGATACGGGGGGAATGAAATTAAATCTGTAGGAAACGGGTTGAGGATAAAAGGTGGAGAGGAAAGTGTGGAGGGAGGAAGGTATGGGCTAGAAGTAAAGGGGACAGGTGAAAGTGAAAAGGGCGGAATGGATGGGTATGAAGAGGAAGACGTTGTGCAGCAGTGTTATTAACGGTGGTTATATAAATATTATGTGAATGCTAATGAGTAAGAGTACCTCGGTCCCACAATAGCAACAGATTTTTTTATTAGCACTTACACTCAGGAACATCTGATCTAGGGAAGGCGGTAAAACGGTGTTCATTTAACTTTCTTACCCTGATTATTTTTTCACATTCTCCTTACACGTATGTAATTTCCAACATCACCAACAAAACATGGATGATGACAGACCGTGACCGGGAGGAGGAAAGACAGGTACAGAGATAAGGCGGGGGGAGGAGACCGACTTTAGTAAGAGACAAAACTATATGATTGGGAAACACCTGTTTTAGTGCATATATTTCTTTGTATATATCCTAGTCAATGTTGTCTTGTACTGAAAATATTCTATAAGGTTGCATATAATACTTGAAGGCAACGTCAACAAAAACGGTACTATGCCTCCGATTCGCTGCTCAAGAATCTTCATGAAACCAAGTTACTGTATGTGTTTGTTTATGACAAATCTCTATCCTGCTGCAAGTTATTGTTTCTTTTAAGTACTACAGTCTCAGTTTATCCCCAATCGCGTGTTTGTAATACTTGATATTTGAAGCCTACAATCAACTCCAAATAACTAAATTCGTATCACACAGGCCAGGGGAATGTTTCTCCTGTCGACTGTACCCTGTAGGAAAACCTCACATCTTCCTATTAACTACTTAAAAAATATATATACAAGCACACAAGATGCTGAAAACATTAAGTAAATACTGTAACTTATTCGATCTCATGTGAGAAGAGACGAGCCTTAAGCTTTTGAAAACTGACAGCTGATTGGTTGCCCGAATGCATTCATTATTAGGGAAGAAGGTGGGAATATGAAACAGGGTGGTAATATGAAACAGGCCTTTTCTCAGCTGAAAGTGCTGCCAGCCATTGGTAACTGAATTAAACATAACTATTAGTTCCCTCACAGGCCACCAGTATGTTCTGGAATCACTCACTCAAGGTGAGGCGCTCTGAGAGGATATTGTTTACTTTTCACTCAGTGAAACTTTTTTAGGTAAGATTAAAAACTTGTTATCCTATATAAATTGATACATATGGACTATGATATATAGTGTGTTGATAAGTCATAAGATCACCTGTTAAAATGGCATAGTTAGTTTTCTGGAAAAAAAAATTCTAGCCTAGAACTTCTGCTAATTCATTTTAAAAATGGTGTTGGGTGGTAATATGGAACAGCGTGTTCCATATTACCACTATTGCTTTTACCTTGTTCCATATTACCACCATTGCTTTTACCTTGTTCCATATTACCACCATTGCTTTTACCTTGTTCCATATTACCACCATTGCTTTTACCTTGTTCCATATTACCACTATTGCTTTTACCTTGTTCCATATTACCACTATTGCTTTTACCTTGTTCCATATTACCACCATTGCTTTTACCTTGTTCCATATCACCACCATTGCTTTTACCTTGTTCCATATTATCACCATTGCTTTTACCTTGTTCCATATTACCACCATTGCTTTTACCTTGTTCCATATTACCACCATTGCTTTTACCTTGTTCCATATTACGACCATTCCTTTTTTTTTTTTTTTTTTTTCTGAAAGTATCTGTCAAACAGGCTTACACAGAAAAGAAAGAATGAGGTAGAGGAAAGAGTGCGAAAAGTAAAACAGAAACTTTTTTTTTCAAAAGGACAGAGATGAGGATGCAAGTTCTATTAAAGAAGAAGAGAAAATTAGTCTGTCTTCTGGAAGTTCAAACTTGCTAGCAGAAATAGTGTGAGAAGCAAATCCTGGAACAGATGATGCAGACTGTCTTTTTTGTTCAGAAAAATTCACGAAGTCCAAATCAGGAGAACTATGGGTTCAATGTGTAGCGTGCCAGGGATGGCCCCATGTCTTTTGTAGTAGGTGTGAAAATGATATTTTCATTTGTGTCCTCTGTTCTTAAACATACATATCCACTGTAAAATTATTATTTACGTACTAAGTTGAGAGGTAGAGATATTAGACTTTGTAAATGGGTATCTGAGTGTGAATGAACTATGTAGTGTTGAGTCATCTGCATATGAGTGGATGGGATTGTGGGTGACAGATAAGAGATCATAATATGAACCAGGAACAGGGTTGGGGCCAGAACTGATCCCTGAGTCACGCCAGCGTTAACTGAATGGAAATTGGAATATACATCATCTACTTTTACTCTTATTTTTCTGTCACTGAGATATGACGAAATCAATGGAACAAAAGACGTTAGTCCATAGCAAGGGAGTTTGGACAGCAGGGAACGGTGCCATGCTCTATCGAAAGCTATAGAAATATCAAGGGCTACTGTATGAATTTCTCCATGTAGGTCAATTGATTGATGGATGGTATGAGTTAGGAGACAGAGTATGTCAATGGTGGATCTTTCGTGGCAAAAATAATATTGTCTTTCACTAATTAAGTTGTTGGATTCAAGATGTTTAACAATGCGCTTATTAACCTGTCACGTCCCGAGGTTTTCCGCACCTCCGACACCCCCAATCCCGAGCTATTTTGGATTTTTTTTTTTTTTGGCTAAAACTTCCGCTTTTGTTGAAAAACAAAGGAAAATCACCAAGAAAGGGCTTACTGTGGTCCATAAGTGGTCGGAACAGGTGAGGTCCCCCGCGCCAGGTATCATATTCTATCACTGACGTGTGAGGCGCTCACGTTTTCTATGGTAGGAAATATTGGGAGAAACAACAAACAACACCTCTACATTTATTGAATTTGAACTAATAAACAATAAGAGCAACAATAAAATGAATTTCAAACACATATATATGAAAAATAAGCATTGAACCTTCGTGCGAGCATAGCGAGTTAGGTCCGAGTGGTAACATGCTATGTGCTAAGTTTCTTGTATCAGTCAATATATCATTTTTTCTACTTGTATACTTCCGTTTCATTGACATTTTACCTATTTTTACTGTTTGTAAATGTTTTCAGATGTTTTCATTCAGTACGATGACATGCAGCATAAGTATAGCGCACATCTGCTTACTAAGCGCACTCGCTATGACTTGTATTTCAACATACTCAGTTGTTTTATCACTTTCCTATTATTTTTTTCTTTACATAGAACCTTTCCTCCACCACTGTAAATGTTTTCAATTATTTACATTCATTACGAGGGCATTTAGCGAAATGCTAGCGCATATTCACGTAACAAGCACAATCTCAGACACTCGTGTTTCATCTTCTACTTTATTTTCTCACTCCAATTATACTTTCCTACTTACATTACACACGTTTACACCCCTATACTGCACTATACATAGTTACAGGCATTATTTATTCAAGTGAGCATCAGAATATCACATGAAAATACTCTCGCAATGAATGTTTCGAGCAACATAATACTCAAACACTTACATACGAATTCTTCACATATATTACACACTTTCCTACTTGTTGACTTCTATTTTCATAATTACGGGCCTTATTCATTCCACTGAGTGTCAGGATATCGTATCTCTATTCACACGCTAGGAATATTTTGACTTAGAATATATTTCAGCACGTATAATAATTTTAACTTATATTATACCCGTTTGCATTTCCCATAATAATATTTACATATTTACGGGCCTTATTTATTGCACTGAGTGACAGAATATCGCATAAAAAAACCCTCGCTAGGTATGTTTCCACTTACATCATATTTATACACTTACTATTTTTGCGCTTATGTTATATCCGTATGCACTTTATACTAATATTTTCAGATCAACAGGACTTATAATTTCACTGAGCGTCTGTTTTTCGCATTTACTTCATAGTTTCAGCTTCCTATCGCATTCACACCATATTAGAATTGCATCAAGGTGTGATATTTGCTGAAACATGGGTGAATACAGAGACCCACTTCATACTCGACGCGCTCATAGCGGGTGTCCTTCCTCTGTGTGGTGAGTCTCACTCGGGAATTAACACGTGACACCTGCGTTGGGGCCTAGGTCTATTGGGCTGGGGAGGGAGAGGAGTGGGGAAATGGCGGTCGGATATTCTCAGAGGAGTTTGGACAATAGGGGCAGTGCGGGTGCGATGTTGGGGCCTTTCAACAGCATACCGTGCAAACATCTCTCTTGTGAGCTCCCTCACAAACCCTTCAAAGGTTTCCTGAATTCCTGTTGTCATGGCGTGCAGGTGGTGGCAATTCAAAGCAGTGATGTCTAGCAAGTGAAAGAACAGTTTCTTATACCACTTCATCGTGGTCCTGTCACACTCTACCATCGATATCATGGAGTCTGACTGGTCCACCAGGCGCATGTTTATGTTATAGTCCATGACACACTCAGGTTTCCAAATGTGACGCCTGTTCTCGCTCCGGTAATGAACGGAATCAGTATGGTGCATCAAGGAGCGGTGAACCGTTGACAAGAGGCTTACTTCTCTATTATGGTTCCACACAGTTGCAAGTATGTTGTTGGCTTTGAAGAAGACAATCTCATTCCTGTCAAGTTTCCGCCCTACCTTGACGATGTGACGCCAGTTCACCTTCACGGTTCCACAGATTCCCGTTTCATGCATGTGTAGATAACGAGTGAAAAGAGGGCTAGTGTACCGATTGTCCATGTAGAGGACATGACCACGATGAAGGTAGTCTTCTATCATTGTTTTTACCATTGCTCCCGATAGTCCAATACTCCGATCTTCTATTATGTCTGTCTGTGCACCTGTGTACAAGACTATGTCTTGCACATAACCATTCCTACAGTCACACATAACAAAGATCTTGAACCCAAAACGGTGCCTTATGCTGGGTATATACTGACTAAATGAAATATTACCTCTCCACAACACGAGACTCTCGTCTATGACGAGATCTCTATAGGGATAAAATGACGAACAAAAGGTTTGCCTCAGGTGATCAAAGACCAACCTAATTCGCCTCAACTTATCTGTGCTGTTCGCATTTGCAGGATTATCAGCATCATAGAAATGGGGGCCACTTAGAATTTGTTGGAAGCGATTACGGCTCATGACTTGCCCAAATATTGGTGTAAGCATAACAGGGTCCCTTGTCCAGTAGGCCGGAATTCTGTTCTTTTGTATAATACCCATCAAAAGGACCAGGGCAAAAAATTGGAACATTTCTGAAAGGGAGACAGGGTAATCATATATGATAGAATGCCTGCTCCTTGTTCCCAATCTTTCACTCTCACGGCGCTGGGTGCTTGCAAAACAGTTGGTTTGGTCAACAATCTGCTCCACGAATGCCTCACTAACAAACAGGTGGAAAAAATCCATCCTGGTGGAATTATGGTGAATTCCGGGAGCAATGCAGCCACCGCATCCCTGCTCAGTGAAGGGGTGAATGAGGGGAGAAAAATCACTCCCATCCTCCCAATTCCATCCCACAAATTCCTAGTCCTCATCATCCCCATCACCTCCTTTGTCTGGGTGGGGAGGAAATGCTGGTGGGGGAGGCTGGGGAGAAGGAGTGCAGAGGGCTTCCCCACTCTCACTCCTCTTCCCTCTGCCTTTACCCTTTCCCTTTCCCTTACCTTTACGGCCTTGAGGAACATTAGGGGGCTGTGGGAATGAAGTTGGGGAATATTGGGGAGCATAAGATGTGCTGGGGAGTGGTTCCTCCCCACCCTCCCCCTCCATCACAACACCACATGATTTTTCATGCACCCTCACTTGCCCACGTGTTTGGGGATATTGGGGAGCATAAGACGTGCTTGGGAGTGGTTCCTCCCCACCTTCCCCCTCCATCACAACCCCAAGTGATACAGAACGCACCCGCACTTGCCCACGTGATACACCCCACCGCCTCACACTACCTAGGGAGAGTGATGACTCACTCCCGCCATTCTCACTTTCCATACTGCTCCCTGCACTTTCCCTTTCACTCCCCAGTCCCTCCACGGCACTTCCTACCTCCCCAAACAAAATACTAGGCCCATACCTGCTCGTCCAACGTGGTGTGCATTCGGGACCACGATGAGTAATCACCTCACGTCCATACCACGTGGCAGCACGTCCCACTGCTCCGTCCTCATCCTCGTCCTTGTCATCAAATTTGGGTTCCACATCATGTTGGGGCTGGGCATAGGATGTTACACGTGGTTTTTTGGCCGGCTGCCCCTCTTTAGCAGCACGGTAAGTCACATACTGCAGCTTCCTGGGGGACGGGACTTCTTCATCACTGCTGATGGTTTCCTCCTCCTCTGGCTGCACATAATCTTTGTCAACAACCTCGTCATCCAGTGGGGAATCACTGTCGCCTGTAAAGGCGTCCAGGGCAGCTTGAATTTCGAACTCTGAGAAACCTCTCTTCGCCATGTCTGAGCAGGACTGTTGCTAACAGGTGAGTGATTGAGCCGCGGTTGAGCGCTGGTCGCGCGGGGTCGCCAAGTGTCCCCGCCTGGTGGCAGGTAGGGGAAGGTCAAGCGATGATACGTACTGAAAATCAAGCGCAAAATTTGAAAATTGTGGAAATTATGCACTTTGCAATTGCGCGACATACCGGTACGTCGCCGGGACTGGCAAATGCAGAATGTTGCAACGTACCCATACGTCGACGGGATGGGGCGGGTTAATTAAAGTTTCAAATACCTTACCAAGAGATGTGACAGCTATTGGTCTGTAACCAGAGGGGTCAGAGGAACTTTCTTTCTTCGGAATTGGGTGGATATTGGCTTCTTTACATGAATTTGGGAATGAAGAAGTATGTATTCATAGTCTGAATAATTTAGCTAGGACAGAGGCAGTTCAGGGGAACATGTTCTCATGACAATTGGCGGTATTCCATCTGGGCTTGGAGCTTTGTTGGTGGGTAAATTGTCTAGGATGGATTTTACGTATCTTGTCTGTATTTTAAGTGAACAGTTTTGGGAGAGTGAAGTTCTAGTACCGAGACGTTCTGGCTGGCATCATCTATGGTAGAATTTCTGGCAAATGTACTGGCAAAAATGTCTGCTTTCACATGTGGGTCATTTGTAATGTTGCCACATGAAGATTTTAGTGGGGGAATGGACGATAACTTGTTAAAGTTATTATTGAAAGAATTAAGAGCTGACCAAAATATTCTATTGTCATTAACCCCTTAACCAAGAGGCGTCACTTTCGTGACGCTTGGGAGCAAGGGATCATACTGCGGGGCGACACTTTTGTGATTCTGTGTTATTTTGAATTCGCCCGTGCTTTGAAGTGGTGGCTTGTATCATCTATCAGTACTGCCAATGTCCAACACTAGTCAGCACTCCTAATCTCATCTGTACTCCCATCCATTGTTGATAATTTAGCCATTTCTCCCCGTTCTTGACTCCCCTCCCTACCTCCCCTCCATTAACCTATCCTCTCGCCTGCCCGGGTGTGCTACGCTAAGTAAATCTTCTCTGGAATATTTCACTGATTACATCCATTGAAATAAGCCCTATGCCCTATTCTTATACCTAATAATATATACAAGAAAGAAATAAGGTAAGTGAGAGTGCCATACACCTAGAATTGGCTGACAACACCTCACGTGCACTCGTTCGCTAATTTTCGCTGTTTATTTCCCCTTGAAATATGCCGTATAATCTATTTTCGTAATAAAAATATATATATAAGAAAGGAAGGGAGAAGCCTAAGTGATATTTACATTCACCTGGAACTACCTAATTATTGCAGGCCACCACACTGTATTCTACGCTAAGTAAATCTTCCCTGGAATTTTCCACTGATTTCATCCATTGAAATAAGCCCTATGCCCTATTCTTATACCAAACAATATATACAAAAAAGAAATAAGGTAAGTGATAGTGCCATACACCTGGAATTGGGTAATTACCACCTGACAACACCTCATGTGCACTCGTTCGCTAATTTTCGCTGTTTATTTCCCCTTGAAATATGCCGTATAATCTATTTTCGTAACAAATATACATATAAGGAGGGAAGGGAGAAGACTAAGTGATATTTACATTCACTTGGAACTACCTAATTTATTACGTATTGTCTTGGTTTCCTGCCAATCATTTCATTGCTATAAATTAGCAGGTCTCATAGGGCTGAAATTAGTAGTATTGGACCTACCCTAGCCAGGCGGCAGGAGGCCACCACTATCAGTTCACTGTCATCTTTGAAAGTGGGAGTATGTCTGATTTGCTCCTGCTAACTTCTGTTGCTTTATAGCCCCATGCAAAGGGCCCTGTGACCTTTACCCCCTACTACACCTCGTGTGGAAAGAGGTAAAGGGCTCACAATTGCTAGAGAGTGACTATGATCTTTTTATTGAGTAAAACAGTGCAAGTGGAATTGTAAATAAAGTGTAAATAATGTGTAAACAGGAAGAAAGCAATGAGTGTAAATATAAGTGAACAGTGGAAAATAGTTTTATAACTTACTTCAAGTGACAGTGCATAACACAGTGTAATAAAATAGAAATGTAAATAATCTAAATAAAGTAGAGAACGTAAATAGAAATGTAAATGAGTGGTATTATAAGAATACGAGTATATATACTAGGAGTAATGAAAGTGAAAGTTTCACTCTAGCATGTATGAATACTATGAGTTATGAGCGTGAAGGTGAAAGTGACATTCACTCTCAATGCTAGTACACAGGACGAGAAAGTGAATGCTACGCATTTTACTGAAAGAAATTGAATCCCTACAGTGACAATAAATTACTATTACTGAAGGAATCTTATGGATAAAGACTGTAGATATATATAACTGTTATATAGTAACAGATATATAAGCTGTGAGTGTTTTTATGAATAATAGACAACACTAGCGGTGAACGATAGGAAGTGGGATGGTCATACACCCTCGTAATTTTCATTGCTTTCACAGTGTTATTTTTGGGGAGTATGGATTCCAAACTATTTGAGAATCATAGATTAGTGTTTCTAGTGATAATATCAGGCTGTGGTAATCATATTACGAGTTGTCGGGAAGTGTAAAGTGGAGACTTCGTTACCCAACTTCAGAGGTCTCCACAAGTCCTACGGTACTCGACGAAGGCTCAACAAACACCCAAGGAGAAAGCTGAAGGTATGTGCCATAGGTATATGTGATTTTAATATTCTAGGACTAATAACTGATTTTTGGCAAATATTTTTAGAGAGTTTGTTGGAGCGCGAACATGCCCGCGGGAGCCGCAAGCCAAAGCAAAACAAGCCCGCTGTGTAAGGGTTAAGGTTGTTAAGTAGTTTTGATGTTTGCTTTTGAAGAAAATTTGATTCAGCTAGATTTATTACAGCTTTTACATGATTTTAGCAATTTTAACCTGTCACGTCCCGAGGTTTTCCTCACCTCCGACATCCCCCAGTCCCGAGGTATTTTAGGAAAATTTTTTTTTGGCTAAAACCTTCGCTTTTGGTGAGAAACATCGAAAATTCATAGAGAAATTGCTCACCTGATGTTTAAAATACCCAATCCAGGTAGGAGTTCCTCCTTACCTGACTGGGTTTTCTAACATGCTGGCACCAAAGAAAACGAGTTCTGTGAGAGGGTAACTATTTTATCCACCCATAAACGGTATTTATTTATTTACTTGGTATGAATGTATATGTAGTATGAGAATATATTGGTTTTCAAGCAGTAATAAAGGCATTAAAGCATTGTTTCACTCACTAACTAATCACCATACCTGACCTTTTTGTCACATTACCTGATCATTATTTCTGGCTGTGTCTTCTTCTAATGCTATGTAAACATTGTCCTCCACATTGTCATCGATTGAGGAATCACTCTGGCCCTGAATATCTTTACTAGCCAGGTCACTGGTAACAGGTGAATTGCCGAGACAATGGCGTGAGGAGGGGAGGGGGGAGGTTATGCGGTGTAAGGCATTGTCCCTGCTTGGCATCTTGTAGAGGAATAGAGGAAGGTATCCCGTGTATACATACGAAAAATCATGCGCGAAAATTGAAAATTGTGCTGATTAGGGACCTTGCAATTGCACGACGTACCGGTACGTCGCCGGGACTGGCAAATGCAAATCGTTGCAATGTACCCATACGTCGACAGGACGGGGCTGGTTAAACTGAAAGAGTGATTCAGATTTTTTTTTCTTTTTTAACCCCTTATGACCGCAATTTTTTCAGGCAGGGTACCTCCCACAACCGCAATTCGGGGGTGTTTTGACGACTTTCACCAAGGGCAAATTGACTGTGTTCTGGCTAAAGAGGAAGAATTTACACACCTGACAACGCAATCCGTACTGCCATAGGCTAATGGTTATCGCACAATCGCGCATCAAAGTTAAAAAAAGTTTATGATAGTTACCCCTGGAAAACAATCGAAAACATGAAAATTTTGATAACTACCTATTTTTCTTATTGAAACAAGTCATTTCAAATTGTTTTGCCACACCAACCATGAAAACACAACCCTGACACAGACAGAGGGCTGGTACTACAATCCCAGACAGATCATCTTTTCATACTAAACAGTCTAGACCAACATACCCATATCCCACACAAAGCCCTCTTCCTCCCATCATCTCCAGACATCACCTTCTGCTCCCCAAACCTTGCTCCCACTACATCATGGAGAGTGGTCAAAACCTTAGGTTCTGATCACCTCCCAATCATCATCACTACCAAAACCAGAATCACCCCAGCTGGCCACAAACACACATACACTAATTATAAGAGAGCCAACTGGGAGGCCTTTGTAACTGAAACAGAACAACATTTCAAAACACTAAACAGTACTCGCATCACAAATATCAACACCGCTGTGCACACTTTCAATGACATCATACAAAACGCAGACAAAAGACACATCCCTAGAGGCAACAGAAAGAGACACAACCCCAACTTCACACCACAAATTCAAGGCCTCATCAAACAATGGGACACACTGTGACACTCCCCAACACCCCATACACAAGACACCATACAACAAATACAAGAACTCAACACTCAAATAAACAGTAAAATATCAGAACAGCAAACACGAAACTGGAAAAATTACCTCCAAACACTTGACCACAAAACAAACATCAGCAAACTTTACAAAACACTAAACAGCATCACACTTTCCAACAGAAACACCACACAATCACATGCTGCCATCACAACAACAGACACCATACCCTTAAACAAACAACAAGCAAACACTCTCATCAATCACTTTTCACTAGTCAGCCATCTAACCCCCCATCTGGAAGACCGACGTATCATCAGACGTAAGAGACAGTTCCCCGTAGACCCAGACTTCGCACCTTTCACTTACAACCAGACGAAGCACATCATTAACAACCTCAAGCTCTCATCTGCCTGTGGACCAGACAACATAAGCAACATTCACCTTAAACACCTAGGACCACAAGGCATACAAGCACTCACCAACATATCAAACTACAGCTACTCACACAACATAATACCCAACATCTGGAAGCATGGCAATATCATCACTATCCCTAAACCCAACAAAGACCCCACGTTACCCTCCTCACATCGCCCCATCACACTCCTCTGCACCCCCTCTAAAGTCACTGAACGACTGATCCTACAACTAGTCACACCTCACATTCCCCTAGCCCAGTCACAACATGGCTTTAGGCCACTACACTCTACAAACACCCTTCTTACAGACCTTACACAGAGAGTTTTCGATGGCATGAATTCAGCTAGGCCACCACACAGAACACTCCTAGTCACACTAGACATTAGCAAAGCTTTTGATGCCATCCCCCGCCTCAACCTCACAAACAAAATACTCAACACAAACATACACAATAACACAAAAAGATGGCTGGCAAACTACTTAGCAGGCAGATGTGCACATGTAACATTTGCCGGTCAGTCTTCTAACATCAGAAACTTCACGAACAGCGTCCCCCAAGGATCTGTTTTGTCCCATACACTCTTTAATCTATACATGCACAACATACCCACACCCCACACACCACAGATACACATTGCTTCCTATGCAGATGATAAAACACTTACATGTACACACCAAAACTCAAACACTGCTGCACACATCATTCAACCTTACCTCAACACACTACACGAATAGTTCACCACAAACATGCTCAAAATAGCCCCAGCCAAATCTACAGTTACTCTTCTCACAAACTGGACAGCAGAACACAGTCACATCCCACACCTCACCATAATCAACACTCCACTACCACACACACACACACACACACACACACACACACACACACACACACACACACACACACACAATCCTTGGTGTAACATACAATACATCAATGTCATTCAAACAACACATCACAAACATTAAAACTAAAATAACACCAAGACTCAGTGCTTTAAGGTTACTTGCCCATACAACATTTGGACACAACGAAGAAACCACCACCACAGTATACAAACAATACATACGTTCAGTGATGAATTATGCAAGCCCTGCCTGGGCTTCTAACCTGACCAAAACACACTACAACACTCTACAGACCATACAGAACAAGGCCCTAAAAATAATCACAGGCTGCACAGCTACTACACCCACAGATCATCTACAACAAGAAACCAAAGTCCTCAAGGTCAAGGATCACCTTGATATGAGAGGCACCCAGTTTCTTGCTGCAGCCTCCACAAACCCACAACATCCAATATAGTACATGGCAGCACATCCACCCACACCAAGGAATATCAAAACAACACCCAGCACACGATACCATACACAAATACTGTCATCTCTCCCCTCTCGCCCACTTCAGACCAGCTTCCAGAAGCATATCCACACTCAGATCACTCGCCGCTCCATTCAGTCACTTAAAGACAACACACAGCTGCATGCACGACCTCCTAACATCGACCCTTCTGAATCCTATCTTCCTTGTGAGGACAGGGTCCACCTGGCCAGGCTGAGATGTGAGCACCATCCAGCCCTCTTAAGCTATGAGAAGAGGCTGGATGACTCCGTCGCTGATGCCTGTCCAGGATGCAACACAGTACCCCATACTATTAAGCACATTATAGAAAACTGCATTGCACACAATCACCTATGCCAACAACACAACATACACTCTTTGAGAGCTCTGTGGGAAAGCCCAGTCTTGGCCATGGCCTTCCTAAGGGACTCGGGGCTGTTTGGCCAGACTGCCTAGGGAACAGCTACTACTACTGCTACTACTACTCAGAGGTGCTAATCTGGGCAGGTAGGGAGAATGAAAAAAAAAAAAAAAAGCGTCATATGTAGTACAACATACAGCATTCTCCAACTACGTATGTACAGAAACTGGTAGGTATGAAGTGAGAAATGAACAGAGTGAGGTGTAAAAATTTGGGAAGAAGTAGAAATAACATGAAACAGGTAGGTACATCAGGCCTGAAACTCGGGGGTCTGTTGGGGGTTGGAAAGGTAGTGAGGGACAAGGAGAGAGAGATGGTGTGGGGTTAGAGTGGGCGAGGCAATCAGGGAGGGAGGAGGGGCAAGAGAGGGTGGGAAGGGACGCAGGTTGTTGTGGAGGGGTGGGAGAGTGATGGGAGACAAGGAGGGCATGAGGGAGTGGAGTAGAGGGTGGCATGGAGGCGGCCTAGACGGGGGTTCCCCCCCACCACCCGGATTGGTCCAATCCCCCCTCACGCCACATCAGGGCCGAGTTCTCATTGGCCTGAAGGCATGTACTTCATAATCAGGGTGGAGCAAGTGCTCTTCAGTTTTTTACAGGCCACGTTCAATTGATGTGATTAGGCATTTTGGCATAAAACTCAAATTGCGTCAATTGATGCGATTAGGACTTAAGGGGTTAAGTAAGAGTTATAGGCTACTGACCTTTGGGCTGTTGCTCTGGTACAGTTGCCATCAAACCATTTTAGAGAGCTCGATCTTTTAGTGAACTGTTGACTTGGTATGAATAAATCCATACCAGCTAGTAATAAGTCACAAATGTGGGACTGGGTAGAACTGGGATCACTAGAGAAGAAAGACTGCCATGGAATGTCAGCAAGACAATTTCTAAATCCATCCCAGTTTGCCCTATCAAAGTGCCATCAGGTCACCCTGACAGGTTCAGAACTGGGAGGTGTGGGGGGGGGGGTTAACTAATGAGGCTTTGATGAAATTGTGATCAGAAGATCCACGTGGTGAGAGTACATCTATCCTATATTGATCTGGATTATTTGTCAAGAATAAATCCAAGAGATGGGCATTATGGTCAGGTTTATCTTGTATTCTGGTTGGTTGCTTTACCAGCTGGGTGAGATTAAACGATTCTACAAACAGCTCGCACTCTAGACCAGCGTCATCAGTCCTGGCAGAATGCAATAACCATTCAACATTATGTATGTTAAAATCACCCAAAATGGTGATTTCGGTGCTAAGGGCAAGGTTAAGGTTACTCAACTGTGTGGATATGGAATCAAATATACTGGGTTCCGAAGAAGCATTGTGGGTGCAATAGACTACACAGATATATTTGGTAATATTTTGACACTTTAGTTTAAACAACGAGTAATCAAAACTGGATGAAGTGAAGTTTAAAAGTGAAGTTTATAATTGTTTCAACAGCATATTGGGTTTTGATATAACAACAGGTACCACCCTCGTTACGGAAGTTTGTGATGAGATGGTAACCGGGAAAACAAAATGGGGATATATCAGCAGAGGGTGAGATTTGTGGTTCTGTGAGGAAAAGGGACAGAGGGGATATGGATTGAAGGAAAAAATAAACTGAGTTTAAATTTGTGCTAAGGCTGCGGATGTTGGTGAAGAATAAGGCTGCATTTTCACTTCTCCGCTGATGAGCATCATTGGAAAATGCAAGAGTTGCTGCCGGCACAGTCGCTTGATGGCGACTGGGAGGACCCTGTGCCGCCAGCCCTAGCCTGCCAGTGGTGGCAATCTGAGGTACCACCTCAGTTGATGGTGACATTGTAGTGGCCATTGCTAAAGACAGTGAATAGAAGGTGTGATATGTTATGCGCATGAAATGTGATGTAGACAGTTGAAGGTAGATGTATTATGAGAGCATGCTGGCCTACTATCTGTGTAAATGAGAGCACTGAAAATGTTCAGCAAAGGGAGATGGTCAGGACCAAGTCCTGAGGGTTGGTGAAACGGGAGCTCCAGCTCTCCCTATCACCAGCTTGCCATTCACCTCGGGAGTACTGTCCTGTTCGACTGGTGCTACAGTTTACTCCTATACATATATATATATATATATATATATATATATATATATATATATATATATATAGATAGATAGATAATGTATTTAATTATTTATTCTAGTTCAGTTCAATAAAGTTGCGTTATTTTTTCAAAATAACTTCTTACCTCACATACGAGTTTGATCAGAGGAAAAAGAAATCTGGCTACTGAAATCTTCATACATAAAAAATAAACAAATGCATAAAATTAGATATATATAATGCGCCTTTGTTCAAAAAAGTTGAAATTCGTCTTTGTGGACAGAAATCATGGGGCCCTAGCTGTGCTTCGAATCCTGGTCTGGCTACAAAGAACCGAAAAATTACAGGTACCGATCAAAACGTAAACACTGGTGGCCGCTGAAATAGGTCGTATGACGAAAAACTGACAGCTCTTATCTGTGCTGAGCTAGCTATATATCTCCTAAATATTAGCCTCCCCCTCCCCGATTTTATGTATACAGCGGTAATTTCTTGATATTCATGACTGACTACTCCCCGCTAGCCATTTTCAATCTTTTCAAGTGAGAGCCAGCTGCACCATGACTGCTCCCGAAGTCGCTTGGTAGATAAGAAGATGGTGTTGGTTTCGATGAAAAATATTTCGGTCGGATTCTTATCACTTTGACCAACAAAACACAGTGCAGTTTAGTTTAACCGAAAATTGTTTTGAATCTGATCGGTCGGCTTTGACGACAAAAATGAGCAAATAGTTTTTGCGGAGCGATTTTATTTTTATTTTTTTTAATAGAAAAGATTTTCAGGGCAAACTGAAGGAAATCGGTTAACTGGTGTTTGGGTTTATAGGCATTATGTTACCATTATGTAGATTCAAGTAAAGTACTAAATTACGTATGTCAGTTTTTGACGGATGTGGCAGAGATTTACTGTAGGTAGAAGCTTACGTTCATACTTGGCAAATATTCTGAAAAAATTATTCATATCCATCCATAAATACCTAGACTATATAAATCTCTTTCTCTTTCTCTCTCTCTCTCTCTCTCTCTCTCTCTCTCCACATATTATACAGCATACTCGTGTGTGTATATATATATATATATATATATATATATATATATATATATATATATATATATATACGAGGTGCATTCCAGAAGTTCTGAGACTCTTTCGGGAGAGGCACTTCTAACTGTCCTAGATTACTGTCACTTTAATATATCATTACTATACATCTAATAAGCTAACATGCCAAATTTTGTTTTTTCCAAGTTGAAGGAGACGGCTGTTACAGCACTTTAAATACACCCTACTATACACCGCCTGTCACAGCTGACTAGTTGTCAGAATGCAGTCGGGACGTGAAAACAATTTGGAAACTCGCTACGCAATAAAGTTTTGTGTTAAACTGGACAAAAACGCTACAGAAACTTATGAAATGATTCAGACTGCTTATGAATTAACTTGTATGAGCAGAGCATCTGTTTTTCGCTGGCATAAGAGTTTCCAGGACGGCAGAGAGGAGGTGGGAGACGATGAGAGGTGCGGGAGGGAGAGGGATCTCAGAACGCTAGAGTTGGTTGTGAAAATTCGTAATTTTCTGGACGAGGACCATCGTATATCTATTCAGACAATAAATACACAGTTTGGAGTCAGTGTGGCAACTGTGCACAGAATTCTTCATGAAGATCTGAACATGCGCCAAATTTGTGCAAAGTTTGTTTCCAGGGTGCTCAGTGACGAACAGAAGGAAAAACGTGTTGGTGACAGCCGGGAGATGGTTGAGCTCATGACCTAGAATCCGAGTGCTCTTGAGTCTCTCGTGACCAATATATATATATATATATATATATATATATATATATATATATATATATATATATATTGTTGCATAGCCTATGATTTCATCATCCTTTGTGTAATTTTAACGCACAGTATGCTGCATGTTTGATCACGAGCGTGTTCTGCCTCAGTCCCCCCCTTCTACCGTTATAGTAGAGTAAGTCGTTCTTTCTGTTGTTCAGTTCGGGATTGTCAACTCTTTGTCCCCATGGCTTCATTTGCACGTTCTTCTTACAAGTTGTATCAAGCTCTGCTGGCCCCTATATAATGAACTCAGTCTCTGCATTATTGCCACTTAGATCTGCTCCTCATTTTGTTCACATCTCTGTCCTCCCCTGTACAGTTATTATTGAGTGCTCAGGAAGTCTCCAACCATCTAGCAGCTGTGTAATTTGAGTATAAGTGTTGTTGCATTTTGTTCTTGTACTGTATAGCATAAGTTTAATTTGTGGGCCTAGTGAGGTTTTTGTAATTTATGTAGGATTCATTTTGTCAGCCAGTTTTAATAATATTTTGTATCTGTAATAATTTATCTTGCATTAATTGAGCATTACCCAGTGTATTTTCATTTTATCAGGGCTGACTTAGATAAATTTACTCTTGCTAGTATCGTGTTAATAGAGGCTTTTGCAGTTAACCATATATTTAATCTGTTTTTTGCCATTACATTATCCTTATGAGTCCTGAATGTTTTGTTGTTAGTTTGAGCATTAAACTTTAACTTGTAATTTTACCCAACTCTTTTATTTTGAACCTGGACCTTTACGGGACAGTAGTGATTATTAGTATTCTCACTTAAAGTGTACATTATCTTTCTCTGTTCCGTAACATAAATTTGGCGATCTCATATCAGGATATTCAGGATATTATCATAAGGATATTGCTTGATATTTTGTGACTGTGATTTATTCATGATTGTCACGAATCAATTCGCGACATTTCCCTTTTGTGAGAAGCCATGAACTATTAGTGGAAAACCCACTGTGTATCGCTCAGTTAACCGTTTCTCTCTCCATTTCGGAGTATACTTTTTAAAACATTCGTCACTTTCAAAAGTGACCGATTTAATGCACGTCACTAAGTGCTCTACTGAGCGATACAATTGTTTCTTTATCGTTCGCCTCTGCTTGCCTAAACCGTTAGCCACGCCTTCTTCCGGTGGTGTGTGCGTCCTGCCCATACAATGTATTTTGAAGGCAGTCGAGTGTTTGTTGTGACGAAGGTCCTGTGCTCCAGAAGTGTGAGAGGTCACTAGCACCCAAGCTCCACTGAGCCAGTTAATCCAGTCCTCCCACCCCCCGGGTGATACATAGCATTCATCGACTGGTATTTCCTTTTTGTATAATCCTAGTTTTAAGAGTTTAGTTAAGGTTTTTTTCCTAGGCGTAAGTATTTAGCTTTTGTGTGAGTGAGTGAGTGCGTCTCATTAATTTGATTTGAATTGTAACGTTAAATTTATTTTTTTGTAATCAATAAATTTAACAGTTCCTTTCTTGAGCTCAGTGTAAAGTAAAATCTTGTTTCATTTCTCCAAATTAAGCTTATTTTCCATATAGCTCCTAGCTTGCATAAACGTTTTACTATTCATAACTGGTACTTAGACCAGTCTTGTTGTATTAACTTAAAATCCGTTGTGCCATAGGAGTTAAGCATCGGCAAGAACCTGATGTTAGTATTAGTTATTTATTGTCAGGGGTGAAGTAACTTTCTCCAGAGGCTAACGGTACAGTAATTCAGCAATTGTGAGTAATTAGTCTCTGCTGTGTACTGTTGAGAAAGTTTATAAATTCTCGTTCTTAGAGAATCGTAGCAAGTCAGCGTAAAGTAATCGTTGCTTGATGTAGCAAGACAATCATTGTCTCTGCTCTTCAATATTATTGAATATTAATATCAATTTAAATAATATTTAAGCATTTATTTTTAAAAACACCGCGATATTATAAAAACCCCGTGACAATTGGCGACCTCGCCAGGATATTAACTCCTAGCTCTAAAGCTATTCACAAGATAGTGCTCACTCATTCATATTTAGGTATTTATAATTAAAGTTTATAGGCACAAGTTTACTGGTGTTTACCGTTAATTTAGCAAGTGAGTTTTTGCTTTATTAATCAATAGAGTACTTAACTCTAGTTTATTCTTGGTAACGCCAGACGATTTTATTCGCTCCTGGGAAGTCAGCGTACCCATTGTGTTTATTATTGAGTCTTCCCAGTCATTTACATTTTTGATTTATTCTTTGCCAGTTAACTAGATAAGACTGGTCACCACTAGCTTGTGTCTGTCTTCTTTATTTGTATTATTAGCATTCGTTTGCGAAGCAGTCAGTGCTCAGTTTCGTTTGCTTAATAAATTAGCGCCATGGCAGCCAGTGCTTATGTACAGGAAGCCAAAGATATGGGTCTCACTGACCCAGAGAAAATTCAGAGTTAGGTTCTCTCACAGTTCAATTACGAGCAAGAACGTGAGAAAGACGCTCGTGAACGTGAGCGAGAACAGCGCGAATATGAGCGAGAACAGCGCGAACACGAACAAAAACAACGCGAGCTCGAGTTAGAAAAAGAGCGACAACAGCGCGAACACGAGCTAGTACAAGAGCGAGAACAGCGCGAATACGAGCGTGAACAACGAGACAAAGAACGAGAACATGAACTTGAAGTGCTGAAGCTCAAGTGAGATTCCTTGGCTTCAGACACGTCTGGTGCAGTTGGTCCAAGCTCCACGAGCGTTCTCCCTGCACATGTCCTGGCGACCCCACGCATCAAGCTTCCTTCATACAAGGAAAGCGAGCGAATCGAGCCGTACATAGCTCGTTTTGAGGACATGGCAGACTTATATCAACTGGATGAGGCAGCTAAGCGGCTTCAGTTTCTTAGCCTATTTGAGGGCCCTGCCCTCGATATTCTCCACAGAATTCGTGGAGACAATCTCACATATGAGATGATGAAAGCTGCACTCATTAAGGCGTATGGTCTCACAGTAGACGACGCCAAAGTTCAGTTCACGCGAGCTCGTCTCCAAGACAAGGAGACAGCTGTTCAGTTCCTTGATCGTCTCACAGCTTACTTAAATGAGTGGATGGAGAAAGATGAAACTCCTTCCACGCGTGAGGGGATAATTGACCTTATGCTGCGTACACAGCTAGAGAGGTCGTGGCCTGCTGAGCTCATAGCACAGCTTAAGATCTGCCAGGTGAAAGATGCCAGCCAAATGGCAGAGAAGGCTGACGCATTCTTTACTGCATACGGGTATCAAACTCGTAAGCAAAACACCTGGAGCAGAAAAGATACTGCCAAGTCTGGGAAGCCGTCTCAGACTGAATCCCAGCACCAAAGCCGTTCTCAGAGTAATGGCCAAGGTCCAAAACCACAGAAGGACCAGGGGCAAAACACTCAGAAACCTGAGTGGAAGAGGTACAAGTACCCTAACCAGCAGCAGTATCAGCCACGCAACCGACCATCGGGACAAACTTTTTCACCACCAGCTCAAAAGAGGCAGGAAGCGAATGCAGCCTTCATTCCTCAGCAGCAGCATGGTGGTCACGTCCCTACCAGTGTGGGTACTTCCCCACAGTTCACTAGTCCCTCAGTGACAGTGAACCCCCCTCCACAGATGGCCAATGTTCCATCTTCCCAATATAACCCTCAAGGCACAATGTTCGCCGCATCAGTTCAGCAGCCTCATGAGTGGCTAGCTGCTTCCTCCACAGGCCCTCCCACAGGTGACAGTACCTTCCTTGTTCAGCAAGGGTTTGTGGGAGACATTCCTGTGAAGGTCCTGAGAGACAATGGTTCCTCAGGTTGCTTGGTTAAGCAGAGTTTAGTTCGGCCTGAGCAGTATACAGGTCGACAGATCCATGCAAACCTTATTGATGGATCAGTGAGATTGTTCCCTGAGGCATGTATCCAGGTGGCATCTCCATTTTATACTGGTACGACACTTGCAGTTGTCATGCCAGAACCTTTATTTGACCTCATCATTGGAAATATTAATGGAGTCAAGGATAGTTGCTCCGATGACGCTACTCAGACTTCGGCTGCTGCGGTAATACGAGCCATGACTGAGGCTCCAGACTGTGTCACCCCAGTGATCATTGAATCGCCGCAAGATCTGATGTGTAGTCAACTTGTTGTGCAAGAACAACATTCTGACCCGACACTTGCTGCCGTGCGGAACAAACAAAAGGGTCGAGTGATAAAGTATTCACGGGGAGGTCGAGCCGAGTTCCTTCGCAAACAAGGACGGCTCTACCGTGAGTCACGAACACCCGAGGGCGAGGTTCGACTGCAGTTTGTCGTTCCCGCCAAGTACCGCCTAGCAGTGTTACAATGGGGTCATTGTTCAGTCTCAGGAGGTCACCTGGGCAAAAGGAAGACCCAGGGCCGTATCCGAGCTGACTTTTTCTGGCCAGGGATGGGACGAGACATAGATAGTTTTGTCCGTTCCTGCAGTGTGTGCCAAAGTATCACCACTAATCAGGGACATGCCCTTCCTGTGCCATTTGTAACCACACCCGTAATCTCTGAGACAGTTGAGAGACAGGGTAGTGGTGAAGTGGGTGCAGACCTGACGTCTCGCCCATTGGCCCCACAGGACACATTATGTCCAGGGCCTGTACATACATATTATGTACCGTAAGTTAAGGGGGAAGTTGAGAGGCGACTTGAGGCTATGGAAGACCCAAGTTTGCATAAGGATTCTCAGCTTCCCGGTACTAATAGAAGTACTGTAGGTTAAGGGGGAAGTTCGAGTGAGAACTCCGCAGAGGCGACTTGAGGCTATGGAAGACCCAAGTTTGCACAAGGATTCTCAGCTCCCTGATACTAATATAAGTACTGTAGGTTAAGGGGGAAGTTCGAGAGAGAACTCTGCAGAGGCGACTTGAGGCTATGGAAGACCCAAGTTTGCACAAGGATTCTCAGCTCCCCGATACTAATATAAGTACTGTAGGTTAAGGGGGAAGTTCGAGAGAGAACTCCGCAGAGGCGACTTGAGGCTATGGAAGACCCAAGTTTGCACAAGGATTCTCAGCTTCCCGATACTAATATAAGTACTGTAGGTTAAGGGGGAAGTTCGAGAGAGAACTCCACAGAGGCGACTTGAGGCTATGGAAGACCCAAGTTTGCACAAGGATTCTCAGCTTCCCGATACTAATATACGTACTGTAGTTAAGGGGGAAGTGAGAATTCCGCAGAGGTGACTTGAGGCTATGGAAGACCCAAGTTTGCATAAGGATTCTCAGCTTCCCGATATTAATATAAGAACTGTAGGTTAAGGCACAGGTTGAGGACCCGTGTGCGGTTCGAGGCTATGGAAGACCCGAGTTTGCACAAGGATTCTCAACTTGCCGACCATAATCGTGTGCTATAATTAATGGCGACCTCGAATGTACGTCGTAGCACTGACTGCTAGGCAGAGAGTAATTGTAACATACTAAAATTTTGTGTCATTGACACTTTTGATGCTCCACCTCAATTAGTTTTGCAGGTCCAGCAATGGGTGTAGCAGTTTTGCTGTGCGGGCCAGCTGATCGTCTGCCGCACGCTGCTGCCTCTTCTCTGCCTTCGTCGTCGCCATATTATTATTTACTGTGTCATTTTACACGTAGGTACAGTTACATAACAACTGTCACACCTACACCGTGTATTACATACACCACGCTACACAACAATTAGTTGTCAGTGTAAATGTAGCGAATTTTCGCTCAGTTTGACCTGAGTACAGGATTTTCACCGTCGTCACGGAGTTTTTCCCTCAAGCTTGCTTCTATTAACGTAAATACGAGTTTTTTTTTCGCTCACTGGCGACTGCGACTTTCTCCTGTAGCAGGATAGCACACACACCACAGTGTGAATCTTGTGTGAATGACTTAGGATGTGTACATATATATATATATATATATATATATATATATATATATATATATATATATATATATCCACAAATTTTTTCCCATAAGGAAAAAAATTTAATTTTGTAGGGGCGTAATGTCACGAATCAATTCGCAACATTTCCCTTTTGTGAGAAGCCACGAACTATTAGTGGAAAACTCACTGTGTATCGCTCAGTTAACCGTTTCTCTCTCCATTTCGGAGTATACTTTTTAAAACATTCGTCACTTTCAAAAGTGACCGATTTAATGCACGTCACTAAGTGCTCTACTGAGCGATACAATTGTTTCTTTATTGTTCGCCTCTGCTTGCCTAAACCGTTAGCCACGCCTTCTTCCGGTGGCGTGTGCGTCCTGCCCATACAATGTATTTTGAAGGCAGTCGAGTGTTTGTTGTGACGGAGGAAGGTCCTGTGCTCCAGAAATGTGAGAGGTCGCTAGCACCCAAGCTCCACTGAGACAGTTAATCCAGTCCTCCCACCCCCTGGGTGATACATAGCATTCATCGACTGGTATTTCCTTTTTGTATAATCCTAGTTTTAAGAGTTTAGTTAAGGTTTTTTTCCTAGGCGTAAGTATTTAGCTTTTGTGTGAGTGAGTGAGTGCGTCTCATTAATTTGATTTGAATTGTAACGTTAAATTTATTTTTTTGTAATCAATAAATTTAACAGTTCCTTTCTTGAGCTCAGTGTAAAGTAAAATCTTGTTTCATTTCTCCAAATTAAGCTTATTTTCCATATAGCTCCTAGCTTGCATAAACGTTTTACTATTCATAACTGGTACTTAGACCAGTCTTGTTGTATTAACTTAAAATCCGTTGTGCCATAGGAGTTAAGCATCGGCAAGAACCTGATGTTAGTATTAGTTATTTATTGTCAGGGGTGAAGTAACTTTCTCCAGAGGCTAACGGTACAGTAATTCAGCAATTGTGAGTAATTAGTCTCTGCTGTGTACTGTTGAGAAAGTTTATAAATTCTCGTTCTTAGAGAATCGTAGCAAGTCAGCATAAAGTAATCGTTGCTTGATGTAGCAAGACAATCATTGTCTCTGCTCTTCAATATTATTGAATATTAATATCAATTTAAATAATATTTAAGCATTTATTTTTAAAAACACCGCGATATTATAAAAACCCCGTGACAATGATGTCTACTATTACTACACTTGATGAAGCCAAAGATTTTTTGTCAAATGTGCAAACAGTGTTGGATGTAGAAAACAGAACAAAGAATGAACTTAAGCTTGTTGCTCAACAATTGGGAATTGATGTTCGCTCTCATCATTCTAAAGATCAAATTGTTGACATGATTAATGAAAGCTTGTTTAATGTAACTCCTCCAAATGAGCAAACCCAGTTTGAATTAGCTAAGTTACAGCTAGCCCTGCAGGAGGCTCAGGCTAAGGAGGCGGAGTCTCGTGTTAAGGAGGCTGAATTTCAAGCAAATGCTAAGGAGGCTGAATATCAGGCTCGGATTCAGGAGGCACAGATACAGGCTCAGGCACAAATTGAACTAGCTAGGATTCAGGCAGACCATGAGTATCGCATGAAACAAGGTGGAACTGGATCATCTAGCTCTGATGATTTTGATGTGGCTAAAAATGTTAAACTTGTCCCTCCTTTTAATGAATCTGATTTAACAAAGTATTTTCAGTTGTTTGAGAGGGTAACTACAAGTTTTAATTGGCCCAAAAAGTATTGGCCAGTACTCCTTCAAACTGATCTCACCGGTAAAGCTCAAGTAACTTATGCATCTTTGCCTCAGGATCAATCTGATAATTATGATGTAGTTAAGAGCTTGATTCCTAAGGCCTATGAGTTTGTTCCTGAAGCCTATAGAGTAAAATTTAGGACAACTTACAAGCAAGATAAGCAATCCCATGTTGAGTATGCAAAAATCAAATAAGATCTGTTAGAGCAGTGGTTAAATTCTAAGAATGTGGATTCTGATTTTGGTAAATTTAAGCGGATGATTTTGCTGGAGGACTTTAAGAGGTGAATTTATAAAGATGTAAGCCTATATCTCGATGAGAAAAGAATAGATAATTTGTCTGATGCTGCAGTTTTAGCTGATGAATATGTTCTCACTCACAAGAGATATTCTAGAGAAAAAGGGAAAGCTGAGAGTAAGTACGTTGCCTCTACTCAGAGTACAGGTAACAGGAAAGAGAATAAAGATGATGTTTCTCAGGAAGTAAATACCAGCTTCACCTCTAGATTTCAGAAAAGTAAATGTACTTATTGTAGTAAGCTTGGTCATACTACGGAGAAATGTTTCAGGAGACAGCGTGATGTGAACAAAAAGGAGTCTTTAAATATTCAGTCAATTGGTCTAGTGTCCACCCTTGAGAGTTCCCATAATTCTTTAACTGAGTTAACTGAACCTGCTTTGATGGGTAACGTAAATTCTCATGATGGAGCTCCTCTTTTGAGCAGTAACGTGGGTGACACTCTCAAGAGTTCATGTGCTAATTTCCTGTCTGATGGTTTTGTCAGTCCTCTGGACAGTAATGACAGGAAATTAGTTCAAATATATCGTGATACAGGTGCTTGCCAATCCCTTATGCTGACCAGTGTTCTAGGCTCTAATGTTAATTCCTCTGATGAAACTGTAATCTTACAAGGTGTAGGGAATAATTACTTCTCTGTCCCTCTGTGCAGAGTGAATTTAGAGTCTGGTTTTGCTAATGGTTCCGTTATGGGTGGGTTGGTTGAGACACTCTCAATGTCAGGTGTAACTTTCTTACTTGGAAATGATATTGGTGGGAGTCAAGTGTGTCCAGCTCCTCAGTTGTCTAGTGAGCCAGTGGCTGCGTCCCAGGATTGTGATGTCCTTGATGTGTTCCCTGCATGTGCTGTCACTAGGGCTAAGTCTAAAGTTACTGGTGATTTAGAGGATAATGATGATGATGATGTTATCCTAGCTGACACTTTTCTTGCTAATTTGGACCACTCACCAGATGAGGCAGTACCCCGTAGTGTTGATAATTTGTCTCGTCAAGAGTTGATTGAGTTGCAGGTTGCTGACCCTGAGTTGAAAGGTCTTGCTAACTCTGCTTGCAGTGAGGAAGAGTCAACTGGTGCTTCTAATTGTTATTATATAAAGTCAGGAGTACTTATGAGGAAGTGGAGACCCCCAACAGCATCAGCCGACTGTGAATGGGAGGTTGTACATCAAGTTGTCATCCCTCGTGTTTGTAGACAGGATATCATTAGAGTGGCTCATGATTCCAGTTTGGCAGGACACCTTGGAGTGAGGAAGACTGTGGCACGCATTTTGAAACACTTCTACTGGCCAGGTATCTTCAGGGATGTTTCCTGGTATTGTAAGTCTTGTCACACCTGTCAAGTTGTGGGGAAGTGTAATCAGACCGAAAAGGTTGCACCTCTAGTCCCCATTCCTCCTTTTGAGGCACCTTTCACCCATGTGTTGGTGGATATTGTGGGCCCTCTTCCTAAGACTTCTTCAGGATTTTCTTATGTGTTGACCCTGATTGATATGGCTACTCATTATCCTGAAGCCATTCCACTTAGAAATATCTCAGCAAAGAACGTGGTTATGGAAATGCTAGGGTTCTTCACAAAGTTTGGTCTGCCCAAGGAGGTACAGTCAGACCGGGGAAGTATTTTCATGTCAAATGTTTTCAAGCAGTCTCTGAAAGAGCTGGGCATCACCCAGATCACGTCTTCAGCTTACCATCCCCAGACCCAAGGAGCGTTGGAGAGATATCATCAAACACTCAAATCGATGCTCAAGAAATACTGTTTGGAACATCAGAAAGACTGGGATAAAGGTCTTCCATTTGTTGTGTTTGCCGCAAGAGAATCTCCAAATGAATCACTGGGCTTCTCACTTTTTGAACTACTGTTTGGCCATGAAGTAAGAGGACCCCTTAAGTTACCGAAGGAATGCTGGCTGTCGGAGGAAGATGACGTCAACCTGCTGGAGTATGTGATGAAGTTCAAAGAACGGCTGTCCACTGCTTTACAGCTGGCTAGAGAGAATTTAGGAGCTGCTGAGGAGAAGATGAAGACTTGGTATGATAAGAAGTTCAGGTTACGCCACTTTCAGCCAGGAGATCAGGTTTTGATTCTGCTACCAGTGCATGGGCAACCTCTTCAAGCCAAGTTTAGTGGTCCTTATTTCGTGGAGAAGAAACTCAGTGATGTGAACTATGTCATCGCCACACCAGATCGTAGAAAGAACAAGCAACTATGTCACATCAACATGCTAAAGTTGTATCACAGGCGGGACGAAAATAACCCAGTCTGTACTGTAGCTGTTCCACCCGAGTCTGCAAGTGAAGCTCTCCCATGCAGCATCAGCATGAGTGATAGTTTGGGGAAGAATCTTGATATCATGAATGATCTCCAGACTAAGCTTTCTCATCTAGCTCCCGAGGAAAGGCAGGAGTTTTCGGCATTACTGCAGGAGTACCCGCAAGTGTTCCGTGCTACTCCAGGAAGAACCACTGTGTTGATGCATGATGTCGATGTTGGAGACGCAAAGCCAATTAAATTGCCTCCTTACCGTGTGAACCCAGTGAAAGTTCCTCTCATCGAGAAGGAGCTTGGCTACCTGTTGGACCACAAGATGATTGAGCCCTGTCAGAGTGAGTGGAGTTCTCCTGTCACTTTAGTCCCTAAGCCAGGTGGGTGACAGCGGCTTTGCATCGACTACAGACGTGTTAATCAGATAACCAAAACAGGCACTTACCCTCTCCCTCGCATGGAAGATTGCATAGACAAGATCGGAAAGGCTAGGTACATAAGTAAGTTTGATTTGTTAAAGGGATACTGGCAAGTACCTATGACTGAACGTGCTAGGGAGATCTCATGTTTTGTAACACTAGGAAAGAAAATGTTATTGCAGAGTGCTTATCTTGACTTTAGACAGATTGTTTTAGAGTAATAAGAAATTTCATTTGTAAATTTCTTTTTCTTTGTGGGGAGGTGTTACATAGTCTATGATTTCATCCTTTGTGTAATTTTAACGCACAATATGCTGCATGTTTGATCACGAGCGTGTTCTGCCTCAGTCCCCCCTTTCTACCGTTATAGTAGAGAAAGTCGTTCTTTCTGTTGTTCAGAGAGGGATTGTCAACTCTTTGTCCCCATGGCTTCATTTGCGCGTCCTTCTTACAAGTTGTATTAAGCTCTGCTGGCCCCTATATAATGAGCTCAGTCTCTGCATTATTGCCACTTAGATCTGCTCCTCATTTTGTTCACATCTCTGTCCTCCCCTGTACATTTATTATTGAGTGCTCAGGAAGTCTCCAACCATCTAGCAGCTGTGTAATTTGAGTATAGTGTTGTTGCATTTTGTTCTTGTACTGTATAGCATAAGTTTAATTTGTGGGCCTAGTGAGGTTTTTGTAATTTATGTAGGATTCATTTTGTCAGCCAGTTTTAATAATATTTTGTATCTGTAATAATTTATCTTGCATTAACTGAGCATTTCCCAGTGTATTTTCATTTTATCAGGGCTGACTTAGATAAATTTACTCTTGCTAATTTCGTGTTAATAGAGGCTATTGCAGTTAACCATATATTTAACCTGTTTTTTGCCATTACATTATCCTTATGAGTCCTGAATGTTTTGTTGTTAGTTTGAGCATTAAACTTTAACTTGTAATTTTACCTAAGTCTTTTATTTTGAACCTGGTCCTTTACGGGACAGTAGTGATTATTAGTATTCTCACTTAAAGTGTACATTATCTTTCTCTGTTCCGTAATAATATATATATATATATATATATATATATATATATATATATATATATATATATATATATATATATATATATATATATATTACGGTTCTGGCTAGGAATCGAAAAAAGTCACACTGCTACCACTATACCATGGCATGATGAAAGCTAAACCACCTGAATCGTATGACGAAGCAGGTAAATCCGTTATAGGAGGATATATTTCAATCACAACACATCAGGATTTTTGTTTTGCCTCACGCAACTCGGCAAGTGACAGAGCAGTTTCAATCTGTCCCAGCTAGAACACGAGCGTCTTTTAATTATGTTGGAGAGACACACACTACACGCGTGTGTACATTTGTACACACAATTAGAAAACATAGGTTGGAATACTATAAATCTGAGTGAGATCAAGAGAAAAGAAGAAAATTTAATTCGTCTCCAAGACCGGAAGCAAATTATTTTTTTTACAGAGAAAGGCAAAATGAAACAGTTGGTGGTGTACTATTTCTTATTAACAGGCATCTTGCAGAGAACATTAAATTAAGCAGTGTGCCTGGCACACTAGCATTAGGTGTAATAAAACTATGTAAAAGATGCACTTTGAATATATTATAGGTACAGTATATGCACCCATTTCTCAAAACACAGATGAAGAAATTGAAACAACATAACGAGATCCCCAGGACTATAGGAGAAGAAAAGACCAGATATAGTACACTTATGTAGGACTTCAATGTATCAGCAGAAAAATAAACAAATGGAGAATCATGTATGAGAAAATTCGGAGTAGGAAAGGGGAATTATAGAGTGAAATGGTGGTAACTTTCGCTGAAATGTATACCGTGAAAATAAATATTTAATACATTCTTCCACCAGAGCACAGGAAAAAAATAGACCAGAAGTCAAAATGGAGAACCAAAGAATGCAATCGACTTCATTATAGCATCCAAGATCAACACCGCAGCTTACGCCACAAATATCAACATAATAAATATAGGAAGTGACTAGAGAATAGTGACTTGCATAGCCAGACTAATTTTTTCAAAGAGCAAAGAAAGAAAATTATTCAAAACAAAATTGTATGTGCAGTACGAGTGAGAAAAAGCAAAGCTCCCCCTTAGAAATAAAGAACACATTCTAGGCTCTGAGTTATATCGAGTGTAACATTGAAGAGCTGAGTGATTGACTAACAAAAGTACAAAGGGAATCAGCAGAGACAGTAAAGAAAACTAGTATAACTATAGCCAATATCTATTAAAAGGCGATGCTCGTGCTCATGCAAAAGAGGAAGTAGAAGAAAAACAAAGAAAGATGAAATAGAAAATGCGGACAGACACAAGAAAAGAAAACAACAGGGATGAGATCAAAGAAACTATCAAAAAAGAGGAAAATTTCTGAAGCAGGTGTGCATAAAAATGGCCCTAAGAAGCAATAATTTATATCACCGGAAAACGAGAATAGTGAAGCCATGTAAAGTACAGAGAGGAGATGGTCATGAGAGCTGGAGAATTTTACAAAGAATTATACAGTATGTATCAAAGGCAAAAATACGTGCAGTTGATTTTTCATATGATACAAGTGAAATACCACAGGTAACACCATATGAAATAAACTGTTCAACGTATGAAAAGAGGAAAGACACCAGGAGAAGATGGAATAGTAGCAGAATTGTTGTGGGATGAAGAAGTTCTAAACCGACTTGCCCGGTTATTTATGCAATATATGGGTATTAAGAAAAAGAATATCCTCCAAAAATGGTGTAGTACAATAATTACTTTGATGGTCAAGAAAGGCGACTCAAAAGATCATGTAACTATGGACCCATTAGCTTATTACCAGTTATTAACAAACTCTTCTCTAAGGTTCTTATGAACAGAATAACAACGAATTAGGATGAAAACCAACCTCGTGAGCAGGCAAAATTCCTAAGCTGGTATTCTACTATTGATGAACTACACACGATGAATCAGCTAACTGAAAAATCTACAGAACATAACAAACGACTCTGCTTTGATTCTGTTCATTATGAAAAGGCTTTTGACACTCAGTGGAGCATACAGCAATCATTAATTCATTGCGGGGACAATGGAAAAACGAATACATTGTAAAACTGCTCCAAAACATAGACACAGAACCACCAGAGGCATTGCGAGAAATGCTAAGTGACAGAAATAGAGAATGGTTCAGTGTAGGAGTAAAGATGAACTAAATTAATAAGCAAATAATCCAAATACACCAAAAAGCGTCATCAAAATAAATGAAGAAACTCTTGAAGAAGTTGATTAGAACAATTACGTTGATGAAATACTGAAAGTAATGCAAGATCATGAAAATTAAAAACAAAAAATAGAAATGGATGGAAATATTTTGGTAAACACAGAGACATCATGAAAAGTAACTTAGTATGTATGAAACAAAAAGTATATAACGAATGCATAGTCCCTGCTATGACGTGCGATTGTCAGATCTGGATACTTACATCAGTATAAACTAAATTATTCCTCTCCCAAAGAGTAATTGAAAGGTCAGTGTTGGGATAATCTTTGAGAGACGTAAAAAGATCAACTAGTTTGAGAGAGGAGACTAAACTCAAGCATATTACAGAAGTTGCCAAAGAATGGAATGTCGGTGGGTAGCTCATATATATATATATATATATATATATATATATATATATATATATATATTGTATGTATTTACTGGCAAGGGTACCCGACATTGCCGGGCCAAAAAGGCAAACACTGTAATCCTGTTTTTCTAGTTCAATCTTTCTTTCTACTCCAGAAAAATCATGTATAAAGAGGGATTATAGGAGGTCAAGGAAGTTTCTATTTCGGCATTCACTGACTAACACACAGTATTTGTGTGCACTTGTTTATTATTACCTATGACCTCGTGACCTCCGACCAGTGACCTGAAATGGCCTTGGAGGTCAACGTCACATCACCTATGCCTGAACTGGAGGTCATGTGAATCTCCATACCAAAAATTGGGCTGCTGGGCCCAGTGGTTTGAGCATGTATTACCAGTGACCTCAAATGATCTTGTGTAACCACTTGTAATCCAGTGGTATGTAGGTATGTTCTACTAGTAGTCTGTAACTGTTCTAAGTAGGGCGTACGTTACCTGAATCCCTTACCTAAGGTCTGGTCTAGTTCAAATTCTGCCTACATAGTCTTTTTCAAGAGGGAGAGTTAGGAGAGGGCCGGCTTTCTGTCCAGAGACAAGGCAGGCATAGTGGAGGCAAGATCTGTGTTCAGCTTGTGTAAATACATATCTGTAAAATTACCCAGGAGTTTGAGTTAGCCTGCAAGCGACGAGTAAGGCATCAAGAGTTGGTGGCAGCAGTTGGATAAACGTCATTTCACGTCTTCTGTGGGCAGTCTCTGTGCAATTGTCCCCTTGCCCACAGTACGGTACCTTCCATGATGACAGCCTGTTCCTGCCCCCGGCGCCCAGCCTCTTTACAGTTTTGGTGTGGTTCTCCTATGGGAATACCTACAACCCACACCAACCCCCACCTGCCACTACGTCGCGACAACCCCAGTAAGTCCTCCACCACTCACCTCAAACTATCTGCCCGAACTGCCAGTCCTGTAAAACCCATCATTACGTTACCACACTGCCAGGGCTTAGTGACTGAGCCCCTCACAGCCCCCCCCCCCCTCCCACTACAGTGAGCAACCCCTAACATCCCCCACTGCAGTGGGCAACCCCAACCGTCGCCAAGCTGCCCTGATGTCACAGAAGAGTGTGCGTGGCCAATCACGGAGGGCTACGTCACATTCTTCCTCTCCTATCAGCTTCCCACCTTGCCTGGTGCCTCCGTGCCTCCCAGCTACGTTACAATCAGCTCTGCCCAATCAATGCCTTCCATGGGTACTGAACACTACTCTGCCTTCGAGTGAATACTACTTTCCTACCTACAATATACTGTGAATATTATTCTTTTTTGTGAATCCTCATATATTTTCTTATTAAACAACTCCATTCCTTTCTACAGAGATGGCGCGCTATCTCTATAGATTGTGATTACTGTATATCATTCATTTAATTCTGCTCATTACATTCTTCATTCCTTATTTTTCGTTCACTCACTCCTACTTTGTTCCATTTTCTCCAAGTTACCTCCAGGTTTCGCTGTACATAACTCATTTTTTCCCATTCACATTCATTGTATATAAACCATATTTCTTCATGTACTATAAGTATTTTCATTCATTCATTCTTTTATTTATTTAATTATTTATTTCCTTTCTTCCCCTGTTAATGTCTTTTTTTTTTTTTTTTTTTTTTTTTTTTTTTTTAAGGAAAGGTCTCTCCCCATCTGAATATGACAGTGAAAATGATGCAAATGTAGGTGATGATGGTGTAACGTACCTCTGTAGTGGTAAATCGTACACTAAATTCCAAGCAACTCCTTTGACTACTTCAACTGTTACTGTTACTACAGTACTCCTACCACACCTACCACCACCTATACAAACCCTACAACTGCTGTAGAAAATCCAAATAAATTGACACCAGATACCTTAAATTCATATTCCCCAGCTGATTCTCTAGAATTTCCACAACCTTCACCACAGCATCTGTCCTTACCTTCTACTACAAATACGCCACCACAAACCCCTACACACACCTCTGCCACAACAACAGCCTCTTTGCAGTGACTACTTCCATACTCTTGCCACATGAACTTCACGCCGCAATGACAACCCAAGTTCCACCTTCACAGTCAAATTTCCAAGATGATGTTAACCACCCGAAATTCACTGCTGGGGATCCTTCCATTTCTATTTACTTCTTCACTGAAGTCGAAACTGACATTGCAAACGGACAGCACAGAGACGAATCCCAAAAGATCTCTTATCTTTGAGGCATGTTAGATTAATGCAAATTGCACATGGGTTCCGGATTGTGATTAGGATATTTTGATAGCCGTACAACATTTGCTGATTTTTGCAAGAAGTTAATTAAATTTTGTTGTGCTTCCTCGAAAGGGGGTTTTCTAATTGTCTTCCCTACTCTCTCAAGAAACATGCGAGACGACATGTTCATACCTCCCAGACAAGCAAACATATATGAGGCAGCCACGGTAACAAATGCAACCAATACTGAAATAACCCACCTCTTGAGACAAACACCCTGGGTTACTGATGTCAGTGGAAATGAGGTCATCAAAATAACCCGCTGCATCCCGGCAAATTTTTCACCATTGACCTCTCCCCCCATTCCGGTAGATTTTCGATTTTTTTTTTTTTTTGCTAAAACCTCCGCTTTTTATGAGAAACATCGAACATTCAGAGAGAAAGTTCTCAGTCGAGTTTAGAAATACCAATATAGGTAACAGCACCCTCACCTTGGTAGCGTGTTCTCTCGGGTCAGGCTACAGAGAAGACGTTTTCTTTGGAGGGGTAACTATTCCAAACCACTCATTATCTGTAAATATTTATTTATTTGGTACGAATGTATATGTACTACAAAAGTATATTGGTTTTCACACAATATAAGCGATATAAGCGTTGTTCACTCACCAAACATACACATATGGCACCTTCCTTTACAACGTTACCGCCTCAACACTTCTGCTTGTTTCTTCCTCTGGTTTGTGTACGGGGTTATAATAGAGATACAAGGTAGGACAGTGGATGTTGAAGCGACCCTAATGAGATAGGGCAGTGTTTGGAAACTCCCCTTACTGTTGTTTGCAGATGATACTGTATTGTTAAGTGAAGACGAAAGGGAGCTGCAAGGCTTGGTGGATGAGTTTGGGAGAGTGTGTAAGAAACGGGATCTAAAGGTGAATGTAGGGAGGAGTAAAGGTATGGTCTTCGAGAGAAATGAAGTCAGTGAATGTACAGTGAGTTTGGATGAGGAAATGGAAAATGAGAGTGCGTTTAATGTAAGTACTTGGGTTGTGTGACGAGTTAAGATGGAAGTTTTGAGGGTGTAGTGCTTGAAAAGGTACAGTTCCGTTCAGAAATTCGTACTACACCCAATGTGGAAGGCGCTAGTCTCAACCCCTCCTTCCCAGACGACAGGTAACAGTTTCGAACCTCCCACGAGCAACCAGAATTTAACTAGTATCAAAGCAGTGTCATTCGCTCACCGACTGTTAAATGAAATGAGAATTTTATTTTCATACTCGTAGGTATCAGTCAATCTTACTGCTGATTAAATGATGAAATTATGTTTATATTCACCAGCCTTAAAAAATATAATACAGTAATAATAGCAGAAATGCACATAACAGAATATAAGAAGTTCGGCTATGAATCAGTGTGATTAGGCGAGCTAGTGAGTTATCACATGTCTTAATCCCTAGACACGGCATTATTTCAGCTAACCATCTTAGCTCAGTATCTATGACCTGTTCTACCGCTTCAAGGAAAATCCAAGCAGCTAAAGGTAATTTGTATGCAGTCAAGATATCCAAACATTTAAGAAATATCAGAACAGTTAAAACTTATATTCATACTCAAAACCAGATGAAGACGATTGGTGGAGTCTCAGGAATATTGGAAATCATATGTTTTCTGATGAAGTAGCCTACATGATGTTTCTCCTACATAACTACATAACCGTCGGTCTCTCTCTCTCTCTCTCTCTCTCTCACGCCTCTGTTCATCTGAATTCTTTGCTTGCTTCTCTCCCCCATTATGACTGAAACGAGGCACCAGCCTAGCCCCATCCTCCCACCCACTCTGCAATGCAACTGTTAACTAGTAATCTGTCTTTCTTGTATACGACAAGTTATTTGTTGAAATGTCTCAGCATGTCTTCTTCCAATGCACAGTTCCCCATTATTTCAAACACAGTGTGTCCAGGCATTTCAGCGGAATGGATATTTGTGTGTTTACGTTTCTTTGGAAGGAACTGGCAGAGTTTTGATTTATGACTGTCACATACAAATCAGTCCTAGTCATTCTAAGAACGAGACTTCAATTCCCATCTGATGTATAGCTGTTGTTGTTGTTGTGTAACCCTGGTCTGTCTGGCCAAGCAGAGCCATGAACCACAGTCAAGCAATCGCCTCTGCAGGGCTGTCCCATGCAGTGATAGGGTGAAACTATACTCATTTTTTATTTTTTTTATCGAGGCGAACATGCACATGACAGGTTGGTGATTATTTGCTGAATGCAACATTACTACATAATCTAACATTATTAATTGACAACAAATATCTGAGAGGGAAATTTGGGTTAGTAAATATTTTTTGGATATGTTGCATTCAGCCAATCATCATCAACCTGTCAAGTGCATCTTCGCCTCGATTAAAAAGAAAAAAAAAAAGAAGTATAGGATATCTGGCCTTGAGGTGCATTTAGTCTAGCTACGCCACTAGCTTCATAGGCAACAGTTTGTTTAGTACAACAGTTGCCCTTGTAATAATATTTTCATATCATATAATTTATTTTAAAACAAGTATACATACCCGTAATGTTTTTCCAAACTAGACTTTCGGCATTGATTTTTATTAGCGCCATATTTACTAATGAGCCCCTCGAAGAACCACCCAGGCTGAAGATTCTGCTATTGTCGCGGCAGCAGAGGCAACTCCCCTTACGAACGCAGTGCCCATAAGGGACAGTCTTCAGTTACTGCGCTGACTGTCAGGCGAAGGCTGCATGACGCTGGTATACACCATAGAACTGCAGCAATGAAGGAACGCCTGACACAACACAGAGAGGGGAGGTTAGCCTTTGTTCAACGCTACTTCCAGGAGAACCTAGTCTTTTGGTCGCGAGTCATCTTCACGGATGAGAAGCGTTCCTCCTCCACCTCGCATGGTAGGGTTCACTGCTGGAGAAGAAACACCAGGGTATGATATTACCATTTTTATTACCGATAAAATTCCGTACACTTATTGCCCCCCTCCAGGCTCTGTCTTCGTTGCAGTCATCTGTTTTCTATCACTCTGTTACAGTGATTAACCGATATTCAGATTTTTACGTATGGAATAGGTCAATAATGAAGCTGTTTTCCGCAGTCTTCATACCCCTCCATCCTTGATATCCAGTCTTTTAAAGGCAATATGATCAGGCATCTAAAATAATCAGGATCCCTTATTTTTGGTCTTATTCTGTTCATATTGTCCTGGAATAAGATATGATTCCTTCTACTCTTTGCCTCTGTTTTCTTTGTATAAAGACATTAGTGCCAAGAAAAAATGTGATCAGTTCTAAATAATATAAGGTTAGGGGGACATGTCATCCCCTGGTATTCTGTCTAATGGCTGCAATAATAATAATAATAATAAAAAAAAAAGTAAATATATATTTCACATGCAGATACGAGAGGGTCAACATTTGTGATGAGGCACGATCGGGTCACGTTACCTGTAACATCTGGGGATACCTGACTCTACATGGCCTGGGTGACTTGTCCAGCAACGAGGGGCGTTATACTGCTAACTAGTATGTCCATATCCTGGAGGAACGTCTCCTGCCATCTTTACGCGCAAAGGGCTTTCCTTTCCCAGATGGACCTATTATTTTCATGCATGACCGGTGCCCCATCCACACAGCACGTGTAGTACAGCAGTGGTTTCAGAGACAAGACACACTTCAGCTCTTAGACTGGCTCGCCAAAGAGGCCGATCTAAATGTAATAGAACATGTCTGGGCTGAAATGGTTAATACCTTGCAGCCAGGACTGACGAGAGGACAAGAAATGAACTCAACCACGTAAACGCCCGGTGGGAACTTTGCCGGTGCAACATGACTTCATCCGTGGCCTTGTAAGCTCCCTCCCTGACAGGTAACAAAGCAGTGATTAAGAAAGAGGGAAGCTGGACCCGATATTGATATGAAAAGTTAGGCAACTGTTATCATTATATTAAGGATATGTATATATAGATAGATAGATATAATAGAGATATAGAAAGATCGATATTATAGAGATACAATAGAAAGATCGATATAATACATACAATAGATAGATATAATATAGACAGATAGATAGATATAAGACAGATATAATATAGATATAGATAGATAGATAGATATAATAGATAAATATAGTACAGATAGATATAATAGACATATAGATATAGATAGATACGTATAATATAGATAGATAGATATAATAAAGATATAGATATGATAGACTGCAGATAGTTAGATATGGTATACATAGACAGCTATAGATATAATATAGATATATATAGATAGACAGATATATATATATATATAGATATATATAGATAGACAGATATATATATATATATATATATATATATATATATATATATATATATATATATATATATATATATATATATATATATATATATATATATTGTTACGGAACAGAGAAAGATAATGTACACTTTAAGTGAGAATACTAAAAATCACTACTGTCCCGTAAAGTTCCAGGTTCAAAACAAAAGAGTTAGGTAAAATTACAAGTTAAAGTTTAATGCTCAAACTAACAACAAAACATTCAGGACTCATAAGGATAATGTAATGGCAAAAAACAGGTTAAATATATGGTTAACTGCAATAGCCTCTATTAACACGAAATTAGCAAGAGTAAATTTATCTAAGTCAGCCCTGATAAAATGAAAATACACTGGATAATGCTCAGTTAACACAAGATATATTATTACAGATACAAAATATTATGAACAATGGCAAACAATGAGAACCTTACATGAATTACAAAAAAACCTCACTAGGCCTACAAATTAACAACTTATGCTATACAGTACAAGAACAAAATGCAATAACACTTATACTCAAATTACACAGCTGCTAGATGGTTGGAGACTTCCTGAACACTCACAATAATAACTGTACAGGGGAGGACAGAGATGTGAACAAAATGAGGAGTAGATCTAAGTGGCAATTAATGTAGAGACTGAGCTCATTATATAAGGGCCGGGAGAGCTTGATACAACTTGTAAGAAGGACGCGCAAATGAAGCCATGGGGACAAAGAGTTGACAATCCCGCTCTGAACAACAGAAAGAACGACTTACTCTACTATAACGGTAGAAGGGGGGGAGTGAGGTAGAACACCCTCGTGATCAAACAGGCAGCACACTGTACGTTAGAATTACACAAAGGATGATGAAATCATAGGCTATGTAACACCTCCCCACAAAGAAAAAAGAAATTTACAAAGGAAATTTCTTATTACTCTAAAACAATCTGTCTAAAGTCTAGATAAGCAATCTGCAATAACATTTTCTTTCCCCTTGACATGTTGTATGTCTAATGAATACTCCTGAAGAAGTAGACTCCATCTTGTCAATCTCTGATTTTTATCTTTAAACTTACTAAGGAATTTCAGTGGGTTATGATCGGTATAAATGACTATGGGGTCAAAACCAGAACACAAATAAAATGAAAAATGCTGTAAACCCAAAATCAAGGCCAAAAGCTCTTTCTCAATAGTTGAGTAATTCTTTTGAGGTGGAGTGAACTTCTTACTGTAATAAGATACAGGGTGTTCAATACCCTGATCATCCTCTTGCAGCAAAACAGCCCCAGCTCCTGTATCACTTGCGTCAACAGCCATCTTAAAAGGCTTAGCAAAATTTGGAGTAGCGAGCACTGGCTGACTTAATAGGATAGCTTTAAGTTTGTTGAAAGAGGATTCACAGTTATCGGTCCAGACAAATTTAACTCCCTTTTTCAGTAGGTCTGTAAGTGGTGATACAAGAATTGAAAAGTTAAGAACAAATCTCCTGTAATAACCTACCATTCCCAAAAATCTTTGTAGCTCTTTCCTACTTTTAGGTCTGGGAAGATCACTTATAACCTAAACTTTAGCTCCTGGTGGTGCAACATGTCCATCACCAATTACGTACCCAAGGTACTTAACTTTAGCTTGACCAAACTCACACTTTAATAAATTAGCTACAAGATTAGCCTGAACCAAACGCTCAAGAAATTTACTGACATGGCTTAGGTGATCTTTCCAGTTGTCACTGAAGATTAATACATCATCAATATAAACAACACACCCTGCCAAACCCTCTGTTACTACATTCATGAGCTTCTGAAATGTGGCTGGTGCATTCTTCATACCATATGGCATTACAGAACATGCAAAAGTCTTTCCTAGTGTTACAAAACATGAGATCTCCCTAGCACGTTCAGTCATAGGTACTTGCCAGTATCCCTTTAACAAATCAAACTTACTTATGTACCTAGCCTTTCCGATCTTGTCTATGCAATCTTCCACGCGAGGGAGAGGGTAAGTGTCTGTTTTGGTTATCTGATTAACACGTCTGTAGTCGATGCAAAGCCGCTGTGACCCACCTGGCTTAGGGACTAGAGTGACAGGAGAACTCCACTCGCTCTGACAGGGCCCAATCATCTTGTGGTCCAACAGGTAGCCAAGCTCCTTCTCGATGAGAGGAACTTTCACTGGGTTCACACGGTAAGGAGGCAGTTTAATTGGCTTTGCGTCTCCAACATCGACATCATGCATCAACACAGTAGTTCTTCCTGGAGTGGCACGGAACACTTGCGGGTACTCCTGCAGTAATGCCAAAAACTCCTGCCTTTCCTCGGGAGGTAGATGAGAAAGCTTAGTCTGGAGATCATTCATGATATCAGGATTCTTCCCCAAACTATCACTCAGGCTCATACTGCATGGGAGAGCTTCACTTGCAGACTCGGGTGGAACAGCTACAGTGCAGACTGGATTATTTTCGTCCCGCCTGTGATATAACTTTAGCATGTTGATGTGACATAGTTGCTTGTTCTTTCTACAATTTGGTGTGGCGATGACATAGCTGACATCACTGAGTTTCTTCTCCACGAAATAAGGATCACTAAACTTGGCTTGAAGAGGTTGCCCATGAACCGGTAGCAGAATCAAAACCTGATCTCCTGGCTGAAAGTGGCGTAACCTGGACTTCTTATCATACCAAGTCTTCATCTTCTCCTGAGCAGCTCCTAAATTCTCTCTCGCCAGTTGTAAAGCAGTGGACAGCCGTTCTTTGAACTTCATCACATACTCCAGCAGGTTGACGTCATCTTCCTCCGACAGCCAGCATTCCTTGAGTAGCTTAAGGAGTCCTCTTACTTCATGGCCAAACAGTAGTTCAAAAGGTGAGAAGCCCAGTGATTCATTTGGAGATTCTCTTGCGGCAAACACAACGAATGGAAGACCTTTATCCCAGTCTTTCTGATGTTCCAAACAGTATTTCTTGAGCATCGATTTGAGTGTTTGATGATATCTCTCCAACGCTCCTTGGGTCTGGGGATGGTAAGCTGAAGACGTGATCTGGGTGATGCCCAACTCTTTCAGAGACTGCTTGAAAACATTTGACATGAAAATACTTCCCCGGTCTGACTGTACCTCCTTGGGCAGACCAAACTTTGTGAAGAACCCTAGCATTTCCATAACCACGTTTTTTGCTGAGATATTTCCAAGTGGAATGGTTTCAGAATAACGAGTAGCCATATCAATCAGGGTCAACACATAAGAAAATCCTGAAGAAGTCTTAGGAAGAGGGCCCACAATATCCACCAATACACGGGTGAAAGGCGCCTCAAAAGGAGGAATGGGAACTAGAGGTGCAACCTTTTCGGTCTGATTACACTTCCCCACAACTTGACAGGTGTGACAAGACTTACAATACCAGGAAACATCCCTGAAGATACCTGGCCAGTAGAAGTGTTTCAAAATGCGTGCCACAGTCTTCCTCACTCCAAGGTGTCCTGCCAAACTGGAATCATGAGCCACTCTAATGGTATCCTGCCTACAAACACGACGGATGACAACTTGATGTACAACCTCCCATTCACAGTCGGCTGATGCTGTTGGGGGTCTCCATTTCCTCATAAGTACTCCTGACTTTATATAATAACAAGTAGAAGCACCAGCTGACTCTTCCTCACTGCAAGCAGAGTTAGCTAGACCTTTTAACTCAGGGTCAGCAACCTGCAACTCAACCAACTCTTGACGAGACAAATTATCAACACTACGGGGAACTGCCTCATCTGGTGAGTGGTCCAAATTAGCAAGAAAAGTGTCAGCTAGGATAACATCATCATCATCGTTATCCTCTAAATCACCAGTAACTTTAGACTTAGCCCTAGTGACAGCACATGCAGGGAACACATCAGGGACATCACAATCCTTAGACGCAGCCACTGGCTCACTAGACAACTGAGGAGCTGGACACACTTGACTTCCACCAATATCATTTCCAAGTAAGAAAGTTACACCTGACACTGGGAGTGTCTCAACCAACCCAACCATAAGGGAACCATTAACAAAACCAGACTCTAAATTCCCTCTGCACAGAGGGACAGAGAAGTAATTATTCCCTACATCTTGAAAGATTACAGTTTCATCAGAGGAATTAACATTAGAGCCTAGAACACTGGTCAGCATAAGGGATTGGCAAGCACCTGTATCACGATATATTTTAACTGATTTCCTGTCATTATTGTCCAGAGGACTGACAAAACCATCAGACAGGAAATTAGCACATGAACTCTTGAGAGTGTCACCCACGTTACTGCTCAAAAGAGGAGCTCCATCATGAGAATTTAAGTTACCCCTCAAAGCAGGTTCAGTTAACTCGGTTAAAGAATTATGGGAGCTCTCAAGGGTGGACACTAGACCAATTGACTGAATATTTAAAGACTCCTTTTTGTTCACATCACGCTGTCTCCTGAAACATTTCTCCGTAGTATGACCAAGCTTACCACAATAAGTACATTTACTTGTCTGAAATCTAGAGGTGAAGCTGGTATTTACTTCCTGAGAAACATCATCTTTATTCTCTTTCCTGTTACTCGTACCTGTACTCTGAGTAGAGGCAACGTACTTACTCTCAGCTTTCCCTTTTTCTCTAGAATATCTCTTGTGAGTGAGAACATATTCATCAGCTAGAACTGCAGCATCAGACAAATTATCTATTCTTCTCTCATCAAGATATAGGCTTACATCTTTATAAATACACCTCTTGAAGTCCTTCAGCAAAATCATCTGCTTAAATTTACCAAAATCAGAATCCACATTCTTAGAATTTAACCACTGCTCTAACAGATCTTATTTGATTTTTGCATACTCAACATGGGATTGCTTATCTTGTTTATAAGTTGTCCTAAATTTTACTCTATAGGCTTCAGGAACAAGCTCATAGACCTTAAGAATCAAGCTCTTAACTACATCATAATTATCAGATTGATCCTGAGGCAAAGATGCATAAGTTACTTGAGCTTTACCAGTGAGAACAGTTTGAAGGAGTACTGGTCAATACTTTTTGGGCCAATTAAAACCTGTATCTACCCTCTCAAACAACTGAAAATACTTTGTTAAATCAGATTTATTAAAAGGAGGGACAAGTTTAACATTTTTAGCCACATCAAAATCATCAGAGCTAGATGATCCAGTTCCACCTTGTTTCATGCGATACTCATGGTCTGCCTGAATCCTAGCAATTTCAACTTGTGCCTCAGCCTCCTTAGCACGAGCCTGAAACTCCGCCTCCTTAGCATGAGACTCTGCCTCCTTAGCCTGAGACTCAGCCTCCTTAGCACGTGCTTGAAATTCAGCTTCCTTCACACGAGCCTCCTGCAGGGCTAGCTGTAACTTAGCTATATCAATCTGCGTTTGCTCATTTGGAGGAGTTACATTAAACAAGCTTTTATTAATCACGCCAACAATTTGATCTTTAGAATGATGAGAGCGAACAGCAATTCCCAATTGTTGAGCAACAAGCTTAAGTTCATTCTTTGTTCTGTTTTCTACATCACATACTGTTTGCACATTTGACAAAAAATCTTTGACTTCATCAAGTGTAGTAATAGTAGACATCATGAATAAATCACAGTCACAAAATATCAAGCAATATCTTTATGATAATATCCTGAATATCCTGATATGAGGTCGCCAAATTTATGTTACGGAACAGAGAAAGATAATGTACACTTTACGTGAGAATACTAAAAATCACTACTGTCCCGTAAAGTTCCAGGTTCAAAACAAAAGAGTTAGGTAATATTACAAGTTAAAGTTTAATGCTCAAACTAACAACAAAACATTCAGGACTTATAAGGATAATGTAATTGCAAAAAACAGGTTAAATATATGGTTAACTGCAATAGCCTCTATTTACACGAAATTAACAAGAGTAAATTTATTTAAGTCAGCCCTGATAAAATGAAAATACACTGGATAATGCTTAGTTAACACAAGATATATTATTACAGATACAAAATATTATGAACAATGGCTAACAATAAGAACCTTACATGAATTACAAAAAAACCTCACTAGGCCTACAAATTAACAACTTATGCTATACAGTACAAGAACAAAATGCAATAACACTTATACTCAAATTACACAGCTGCTAGATGGTTGGAGACTTCCTGAGCACTCACAATAATAACTGTACAGGGGAGGACAGAGATGTGAACAAAATGAGGAGTAGATCTAAGTGGCAATTAATGTAGAGACTGAGCTCATTATATAGGGGCCGGCAGAGCTTGATACAACTTGTAAGAAGGACGCGCAAATGAAGCCATGGGGACAAAGAAATGACAATCCCGCTCTGAACAACAGAAAGAACGGCTTACTCTACTATAACGGTAGAAGGGGGGGAGTGAGGTAGAACACGCTCGTGATCAAACAGGCAGCACACTGTACATTAGAATTACACAAAGGATGATGAAATAATAGGCTATGTAACAATATATATATATATATATATATATATATATATATATATATATATATATATATAGATAGATAGATAGATATATATCTTATCTCATCAGCCGTTTGAGTGTCCATTGTAGGATCGGCCTATCCCTACCGAAGTCGGGACGATATAGCCAATGTATCTCTACTAAATGGCTTAGGCTGTCTGGTAGAGATTGTATGTAGGGTGAGAAGTGCTTGTAAGTGTAATTGGTGTTGGAGTGGCTCTGGATGTGTGTGTAGTCTGTGAACGAAGTGTAATCGGCCCGCGCAAGTCAACTGGGTGTAAGCATACTTTAGTATGTGACACTGGTTCAACCACAGCACCCCTGATGTCCGCCAATGCAGTACGTGACCAGAAGAATGCTCCCAAAGTTTATTACCCTGGCGGGGTGCGAACCCTTGTTCTTCAGTGTACAAAAACGCACACTGTACCACAGAGGCTCTTATATATATATAAATATATATATATATATATATATATATATCCATCATCCAATCCTACATTGCCCCATGAGGATCGTAGAAGCCCGGGGCTAGGCAGTTGGTCCCGACATTTAAGATGAGTGACCAGTCTCACTCATCCCTGAGTGGCATTACATGAGGAATCAACCCCAACCACCCCTTGGATATAAACCTTCACCGGCTCAATCCGATTGGAGCGCAATAATTACCCACTAACCCACCAGGCGCCAAAATTTGGTCATATGGTTACCACCCAGCGTAGTAAATGGTTTCCTGGTGCACTGGAAACATATGAGAGAGAGAGAGAGAGAGAGAGAGAGAGAGAGAGAGAGAGAGAGAGACTAAAAAAACAGAAATAAAAATGAAATTGTCTATTTTTGTTTGAAAACATCTGTATAATTCTATTTATCTATCTATCTATAGCCCGACGACCTAATCCCGCAAAGGGTGGCCACAGACAACACGCCTCCAAGTCACTCTGTCACCCACCATTCGACTACCCTCCCCCCAACTCACTCCCCCCTTCCTAATATACCTCTCAACTCCATCCCTCCACCTCATCCTCGGTCTACCCCTCCCTCTCCCTCCCTCCACCTCACCTACATACACCCTTTTAGTCAGTCTTTCATTCTCCATTCTCTCCACATGTCCAAACCACCTCAGTGTATTTCTCCTAATCTTTTCAACCACATCCACATCTACCCCACAACGTTCCTTCACTTCTTCATTCGTCAACCTGTCCCTCCACGTCATTCCACATGCTCCTCTCAAGTAACTCATTTCCACTGCTCTCACTCTTGACTTGTTTCCCTCTTGCAAGGTCCACGCCTCGCTTCCATACGTCAGGGTAGGGATCACAATACCATCATGCAGTGACTTCTTAACTTCCATTCTCACCTCCCTATTTCTCATCACTGCTTTCAGTGTACCAACAACCTTTCTTCCCTGCTGTACCCTTTCACGTACTTCATCCCCCAAAGTTCCATCCGTACTCATCACACTACCCAAGTACTTGAATGCACTCACATTTTCCATATCCTCACCATCCAACCTCACTGCACACTCTGTGACTTCATTCCTCTCAAACACCATAACTTTACTTTTGTTTACATTAACTTTCAGCTTCCTCCTCCTTCACACTGTCCCAAATTCATTCACCAAACCTTGCAACTCCCATTCATCTTCACTCAACAATACTGTATCATCAGCAAACAGCAACACCGGAATCTTCCAAATCTCACCCTCATTCATTAGGGCCACCCCCACATCCACTGCCCTACCTTGCACCTCCTTTACAACCCCATCCATATATATATTAAACAGCCATGGAGACATCACACACCCCTATTTCAGTCCCACATTGAGATCAAAGAACTCACTCAGCTCACCATCCACTCACACCGTAGCCCTAGCTCCCTCGTACATACTCTTCACAGCACTCAGCAATCTGTATAATTATCCTTAGATTTTTTCCACCGCCTACTCAAAGCAAGATCACTCACACGTAATAAATGTAATGTGTTCCTTGGCCTTCCCACACAAACAGGACGGATGAAGTAAACTATTTCAGTGTCTTTATCTCCACATGCGTCGGTGTTGAGACGGTCGTGGTGATGGCTGTTGTTGTTATTGTTGTTGTTCTTCTTTGTTTGTGTTTATGTTTGTGTGTGCGTGTGTGTGTGTGTGTGTGTGTGTGTGTGTGTGTGTGTGTGTGTGTGTGTGTGTGTGTGTGCGCGCGTTTCAGTGGGAGAATAGTCAACTCATAAATCACTTATTGATTCATATCAGACTTCTTCATTTCCCTTTATTTGTGTATTGTAACTTGTTATTTGTATACATATTTTCATCACAACCGCATAATGTCCACGTATTTCCTTCATTAATATGTAATAATACTTGCCAATATCTATATAAATATCCGTTTCATCTCAAATTTCGCATTCGTCGTGTGACTGAAACTGTTCCGGTATTTGCTGCTCTGTCTGTGGTGGCGAGAGGTTCGGGGTATTAACATGTCATCCAGAAAGAGCTGACCGAGGCTTGAGCCTTCCACTTTGGGTGTAGTACGAACTTCTGAACGGAGCTGTACAACAAGAAAGAAAGGTTGCTGGTTCCTTGAAAGCAGTGATAAGAAACAGGGAAGTGAGCATGGAGGTGAAAAAAGTTACTGCATAACAGTATTGTGAAACTAATTCTAACGCATGGAGTGAAGCTTGGACCTTGTCGGATGGACACAAGTCAAGAGCGAGAGCAGTGGAAATGAGTTATTTGAGAGGAGCCTGTGGAGTCACATGGAGAGACAGACTGAGAAATGAGGAAGCGAAGGAGCGTTGTGGTGTGGATGTGGATGTGACAGAAAGAGTTAGGAGAAAGACACGGAAGTGGTTTGGCCATGTGAAGAGGATGGAGAGCGAGAGACTGACGAGGAGAGTGTATGCGAGTGAGGTGGGGGGGGGGAGGCCGAGGATGAGATGGAGGGATGGAGTGGATAGGTATATGAGAGAGGGACGTGTGAGCTGGGAGCAGGGCAGTGAAATGGCGGGGGACAGGCGACATGGAGGCAATTTGTTTGTAGCCACCCCTTATGGGATTAGGGCGTTTGGCAACAGATAGATAGATAGATTCTTTTCCAGATTATCAACTCCTTACAAACTTCCGTAAGAAGGGTGGCACCTGTTGTTATATTAAATCTGAATTAGCAGTTGACACTGTTTTGAACTTCACCTAATTTTGATTACTATTACATCACACCAAAAATATTCCCTCACACTTCCTAGAACCAATACTTCTCTTTTATTAACTTCATGTCTAGGGCCTGGGGCCTAGGAGGTTAATAATGACATTGCTTTTTGCTCACTCACAAAAATTACTTTCACCAAATCTCTCGGTGCTCTCCGATTCGAATCAGAAATAATAAATTCAGAGTTTCTTTAGCTGGGTGTTCTATTGGTCAGGATTCAGTAAAAAATGTCAAAGAAAGGCCAAACAGGAGGTATTATTTGTTTTGGAAAGGCAAAACCTGGTTGCACTCAGCAATCGTAAGAAAATGGTGCTGTGTTACGCAGTCTTGGACCATTACTTCTTGCACAGCCGGCTGTTACGCTAATCTGCCTTATAAAAAATAGTTTCCTCAATATACGTAAAAAGTATTGGGAATTACGGGTTGTCTATGAAGTGAAAATAATTGAGGATTTTTATGCGATTTCCAAATTGGTGTCTATCTTTCTTGTAATTTCAAAATTGGCTGAGCTATCGAAAAAAAGTTCGCTACTGTACTACTGAGTTTTCCTCCTGATCCCTACCCTCATTTCTTGCTCATGCAATAAATCTTTTGCTCGGGTACATATGTCGGAGGTCCAAACTGTGACTAAATTTGGTGTTCTCGCTCGCTTCGCTCGCTTGAACAATTATCTAAAGATTACCAAATATATCTGTATAGTCTACTGGTCCTCCAGTGCCTCTTCAAAACCCTGTGAAACTGACTTCATATCCACACAGCTGACTCACGTTAACCTCACCCTTAGCACTGAAATAACCGTTTTGGGTCATTTTAACATACATAATGCTGAATGATTATGGCATTCTGCCAGGACTGACGATACTGGTCTAGAATGCGAGCTGTTTGCAGAATCGTTTAATCTCATGAAGTTGGTAAAGCAACCAGCCAGAATACCAGATAATCCGGACCATAACGCCTATCTCCTGGATCTGTTCCTGACATATAATCCAGATCAACCCAGTTTAGAAGTACTACCACCAATTGGATCCTCCGACCATAATCTCATCAAAGCGTCTTTAGTCACTTCCCCAAATTTCCCTGTTATGAACTTGTCAGGGTAACCTGATGGCACTTTGATAGGGCAGACTGGGATGGATTTAGAAATTCTCTTGCTGACATTCCATGGCAGTCTTTCTTCTCTTGTGATATAAGTCTACCCAGTCCCACATTAATGACTTAATACAAGCTGGTTTGGAACTGTTCATTTCAAGTCAACATTCCACCAAAAGATCGGATTCCCCAAAATTGTTTGATAGCAATTGTGCCAGAGCAACGACCCAAAAGTCATTAGCATATAACTCTTACTTACAACATATAACTCTTACTTAAAAGCAAGAACACCTGAATCACTCAGTCAATTTAAAGTTGCTAGAAACCATGCAAAAACAGTAATTAATCTCGCGAAGTCAACTTTCCTCACAACGAAGCATCCAAACTACTAAACAGTCCTAATGACAATATACAATCTCAGTTCTTTCAATAATAACTTTGACAAGTCATCACATATTCCCCCACTAAAATCTTCAAACGGTAACATTACAAATGACTCGCGTGGTAAAGCCAATGTCCTTGCCAGTACATTTACCAGAAATTCTACGTTAAAGGAAATCAGCCATAACCTCCCAGTACTAGAACTTGACTTTTACGAAATTGCTACACTTAAAATACATACTAGATACGTTAAATCCATCCCAGACAATTTACCAACCACCAAAGCTCCAAGCCCAGATGTAATTTCTCAGATTGTTTAGAAAAAGTGCTCCCCAGAACCTGCTTCTATCGTAGCTAAATTATTCAGACTATGCATACATGCTTCTTCATTCCCTAATTCTTGGAAAGAAGCCAGTATCTACCCAGTTCAGAAGAAAGAAAGTTCCTCTGATCCATCTAAATACAAACCAATAGCTATTACATCTCTTGGTAAAGTATTTGAAATCGTAAGGAACTGGCATATAGTTAAACATCTTGAATCCAATAACATAGTTAGTGATAGACAGTATGGTTTTCGCCTCGAAAGATCCACCATTGATATACTTAATCTCCTGACTCACACCATCCATCAGTCAAATGACCAACATGGAGAAACTCATGCAGTAGCCCTTGATATTTCTAAAGCTTCTGACAGAGTGTGGCACCGTCCCCTGCTATCCAAACTCCCTTGCTATGAACTAACGTCTTTGGTTCCACTGATTTCGTCATATCTCAGTGACAGAAAGGTAAGAGTAAAAATAGATCATGTATATTAGAATTTCCACTCAATTAACGCAGGCTTGCCACAAGGATCAGCTCTGGCTCCAACCCTATTCCTAATTCATATAATTGATCTCTTATCTATCACCCATAATCCCATCCATTCATATGCATATGACTCAACACTTCACAGTTCATTCACGTTTAAACACCCATTCACAAAGTTTATTATCTCTAACCCACAACTCGGTACAGCCATCTCTATAAATCAAGACTCATCTAGGGTCACTGAATAGGGACAAAATAGCCTTGTCTCATTAAACTGTAGTAAAACCAAATATATACAATTTACTAATAGACGGATATTGCCAGATTCCTTTATTACCTGCAATGCTACTAATATTCCCATCTCCAAAAATATTGAAATTCTCGGTGTTTCGCTTAACAGTGGCCTCAGTTAGATCTCTCATGTTAAATCACTTGCTAAAACTACCTGAAAGAAACTTGGATTATTGTGCAGAATTCGTAGTTTATTCACTGATGAGCAGTAGGCTATAGTTTATAATATTGATTTGCACTCTCAGCTGGAATACTGCTCACCTTTGTGGGGTGGATTTGGGGAAGTTGCACTAAAGCAACTAGATCAAATTCAGAACAAAGTTGTTAGAATTATTAATAACCCTGCCATTAAAAATAAACTACCTCCTCTACAGGTAAGAATGAATGTTGCCTCCCTTACATTATTTTACAAATACTTTTATGGCAAATGCTCAGACGAAGTTGCATCCATTGTGCCACCTCTCCATGCCTTCCCCTGTGGTACAAGTGCAACTGGTACCGCACATGACTGGAATGTTTCTGCCATATTGCAGAAATCTTTTATTCCCCGAACTGCAGCTCTTTTGAACTCGCTTCCCCAGAGTTATTTCCCCCTAAACTTCAACCTACAGCTGTTCAAGTTCAACTGTTAAAGATTTTTTATGAATGGAGGACATTAGTAATCTGGTATATGGATTATTGCTTTATAAATTTTTTCCTTCGTCTGTTTTGTTATTTAAAAATAAATAAATTTATATAAAATTATGGGTTACGGCAATACAATGGCCATTGCTCTTTAGAACTCGGCTTGCATCGCTCTTCTTTTAAGACGGGCACGTAGCCAGTCTGTTTACTCTCTTACCATTATCTGTGCCCATCTCTCTAAATAAGTGTTTTATATTTTCAGTTTTGATATACTCTGCTGACCATCTCTGGATCTGTCTTGACTGGTGTTTCTCTAGTCTTTTAAATCCAGTGGGTCGAGGAATCTCGATATGATTACGTCCTGATTTAGGCCACTTGTTTGTTCAGCTTCTGGAAGACAACTATGGGAATGCTCTCTACATTCTTTGTGATCCTTTTTTTTTTTTGGTGTGTGTGTCTATTTATCAATCTAGGAATACTTTTTTCTTTCATTAGAAACGTAGGGACCTGGGGCTAGGCTGCTCAGTTCCAGTATTTAAGGATAGGGTGACCAGTCACGCCTACCTCTGAGTGGCAGATGTGAGCAGTAAATTCCAACCTTACGGCCTCATCCGGTTGGAACTCCTTAACCCACAAGACCAATAGGTCTTTATGTGCATATATTCTTACCAACCAGCCTATTAAATGGTTTCCTGAATTATCGGAATCCATGTGCCTTGCCACTCATTGTAGAGTCACTTGAAGGTTGACTTACATTGAAGAAGTGGATGGTAGGTCCCCCATCTGCCACAATGATGTCAGTAGTTGTCTAGCGAACGTGCAAGAGAGAGAGAGAGAGAGAGAGTGTGTGTATGTGTGTGTGTGTGTGTGTAATTCACCGGGTCGGTCAGGATCACTTGATGGTCGTGATCGTCAGCTTTTACCCTCCCGGAAGGGAGCTGGGAGCTCATATAGTACGATCTAAGGGCAAGGCTGTGACCTCCACACACGCACACACCCGTCCCCTTGCTCAAGGGGGACAGTAACCACCCACTTCGTCAGTGAAACTTTTTCGCAACCTGAGCGAGGCGCGAACTCCCGTCCACCAGTTGGCAAGCAAGAGCGTTACCACTGCACCAGCGAGCGGTGTGTGTGTGTGTGTGTGTGTGTGTGTGTGTGTGTGTGTGCAAACCCTCTTAGTGTTTTCCCCTTTAGCAATTCACTAACTCTACACATCTGTTAGTTACACTCTGCATCCTTCTTTTGCCTAAAGCTCTTCGGAAAAGGTAACGGTTATAGCTTATAAATTTAATAACCTACACCATGGACAAGAGGGTTAAAAGTTCTCTAACATTCACAGCACAGGTTTCATTCCATACAAGCGAAAAGGCAGTAAGCACTTTTACATATGGCAGCCACCCTGTTGAAAACAAACGAATATAAGATAGTATTTTATCGAAAATGAAAAGTATTGTTATGAAGGGGGATTTGCCAGTTAGGTAGTCTCGTACCTTCGAGACGTTTCTGGTACCGTAAGTTTTGGTACGAGCCGTCAGAGTTGCCAGCTTGCCTGGTGTTTGTGAGCATAGTTATTTCGTAAGTTAACAATTCATTTATTTTTATGCTCTTTTTCTTTATTATGTTTTATTTAAGTGATTGCTTGTTAAATTATGTAATTTAAGTTCTTATGGTTAATGATTTAGAGTGTTATGTAATATAAGACAACTCTAGAATGTTTTGATGTCTCGTAGTTGGTAACTGTTGTTGCTAGGGGCTGATGCAAGACAGTATGTCCTAGAATGTTGGAGAAGTAGAAGTTTCGAGAGTAATGCAAGCTTATAATAAGGATGGGGAAGAGCTTAGTGAGTCAGTCAGTTTGGAGTTTAGTCGGGTTTCGGGTCAGTTTGTGTGAAGTGCAGTCGGTTTTGGTGCAGTGTCAGTGTCAGTGAAGTGTATATTTTTGGTACTTGTGAAAACAGTGGCAAACAGTGACGGGTTATTGAAGTTTGTATATCATTGGAACTTGAGAAGACAGTGAAGTGTATTAAGTATTATTACTGTCAGTGAAGATTATTTTCAGCACTTGTGTAATAAGTGAAGTGTTAGCAAGCATTAAGTGTGCTAACTGTGAAGTGTTGTTAAACATTAAGTGTAACTGCAATCCATAAAGTGTATATAGCTCCAGTGCTTGTGAGAACAGTGAAGTTGAAAAGCATTAAGTGGAATTATTTGGAAAATAAAGACAGTGAACTTTAAGGAGCCAGTGTTTATTTTCGCCTCAGCTGATCTTGTGTACTGCACACCTAAAGGCTGACCATAAGAAGAACAACTCACTGGGCAACGTCCTTCCTGTACTGTACTACTGCTGATGGATCCTGTGGCAATGTGGGGACTGGGACGTAACACTGGTGTCAGGAGTGAGGATTATTATCTCAGGGCTGCAGTGAGTCTAATCTTCGGCATGGAGCAAGAAGGTGTCCAGACAAGAGGCCAAGCTAGCCAGGAAGAGGCATCGCTGGGTGGAATTATGAAACTATTACAAGCACTCAAAGCACAATTACAAGCACAGAGTGAAGGACAGGAAAAACTACAAGCACAGTTACATGCCCAAAGTGAAGAGCTCAGGAACGAATTCAAAGAACAGTTACAAGCACAAAGTGCCCAACTACACGCAGGACAGAAAGAACTCCAAGCACAATTGCAAGCACAGAACGAAGGACAGAAAAAGCTCGAAGAAAAATTACAGGCACAGAAGAAAGAAATCAAAGAACAATTGCAGGCACAGAATGAAGAAGAGAAAGAACGATATGAACGTCTTCGGAAGGCATTACAGGAGCAACAGGGGGAATTACAACTGACCATGCAAGGACAGCCAGATGCATTCATTGGGGAAATCAAGGAAGAACAGCAACAGCTTAAGGAGGAAGTAGATGCCAAGCTAGAGCAGTAGAAGTATGAGGTAAGCAATAATGTGACAGAGTGTAAACAGCATGTAGATGAACAGTTGAAGACAGTTAATGAGGAAATAGTGGCGGAGTGCAGACAGCATGTGGACAACCAGCTGAAGATTAGTGAGGGAATAGTGGCGGAGTGCAGACAGCAGAGACTCAGAGAGCCTTCGACGAACTCAAGCATGCATTGGCAAGCTCTCCAGTATTGCCGTACCCAGACCAGAATCAGCCATTTATCTTGGTCTGTGACGCTAGTGACCATGGTATTGGTGGAGTCCTGTCACAGCAGGAGGATGACAAGGAGCATGTGGTTGCATATTACAGCAAGAAGCTCAGCCCACCATAGCGGAACTACTGTGTGACTCGTAAGGAGCTCTTGGCAGTGATGAAGAGCCTTGATTTCTTCCATCCCTACCTGTACGGGTCACACTTCATCATCAGGACGGACCATGCTGCACTCAAGTGGCTGAAAACGCTGAAGAATCCAGAAGGACAACTGGCATGCTGGCTCGGGAAGCTAGATCAGCACAGTTATGAGGTGCAACACCGTCCTGGGCGGGTACATAGCAATGCTGACAGCCTGAGTCGTCGGCCTTGTGATCCAGAGTGCCGGCAGTGTAGTAAAAAGGAAGATCACAGAAAGAAATGCAGCCGTACTGCAATGACAGGGCCAGCATCAGATGAAGACCTGCAGAGGATGCAGATGGAGGATGCAGATTTACAGCCAGTGCTAGAGTGGCTGCAGCATAGTACAGTGTGACAATGTTGGGAAGAAGTTTCCAGGTTGAGCCCTGCAATCAAGAGCTACTGGAGTCAGTGGGACCTTCTTCGCTTGAGCAACAGACTACTGGAGCGTCAGTGGGAGACAGCCGATGGTCTCAACAAGTATTGGGAACTGGTGGTTCCGAAGAAGATGAGGTCTGAGATCTTGGATAAATCCCATAACCAGATCATTAGTGGGCACCTGGGAAGCTGGCTGCAACACTAGTTCTACTGGATTGGCATGCGTCAGGATGTTGAAGAGTGGTGTCGGACCTGTGATGTGTGCTGTGTCAAGAAGAGGACCAAGACCTTCCAGGAGGAGTGGACTATGTGGAAGAACAAGGACATCGTCGGAAGCGGCATGGAAGAAGACCTGATAAGTTGAAGGATTATTTTGTGTATAGTTAGAGGTTTCAGTAGGATTAAGGTTTACGTTTGTATATACTGTGTAGCTTTGTCGGGACGACAAAGAACTAGGGAGGGGGTAGTGTTATGAAGGGGGATTTGCCAGTTAGGTAGTCTCGTACCTTCGAGACGTTTCTGGTACCGTAAGTTTTGGTACGAGTCGTCAGAGTTGCCAGCATGCCTGGTGTTTGTGAGTATAGTTATTTCGTAAGTTAACAGTTCATTTATTTTTATGCTCTTTTTCTTTATAATGTTTTATTTAAGTGATTGCTTGTTAAATTATGTAATTTAAGTTCGTATGGTTAATGATTTAGAGTGTTATGTAATGTAAGACAACTCTAGAATGTTTTGATGTCTCGTAGTTGGTAACTGTTGTTGCTAGGGGCTGATGCAAGACAGTATGTCCTAGAATGTTGGAGAAGTAGCAGTTTCGAGAGTAATGCAAGCTTATAATAAGGATGGGGAAGAGCTTAGTGAGTCAGTCAGTTTGGAGTTTAGTCGGGTTTCGGGTCAGTTTGTGTGAAGTGCAGTCGGTTTTGGTGCAGTGTCAGTGTCAGTGAAGTGTATATTTTTGGTACTTGTGAAAACAGTGGCAAACAGTGACGGGTTATTGAAGTTTGTATATCATTGGAACTTGAGAAGACAGTGCAGTGTATTAAGTGTAATTACTGTCAGTGAATATTATTTTCATTACTTGTGTAATAAGTGAAGTGTTAGCAAGCATTAAGTGTACTAACTGTGAAGTGTTGTTAAACATTAAGTGTAACTGCGATCTATAAAGTGTATATAGCTCCAGTGCTTGTGAGAACAGTGAAGTTGAAAAGCATTAAGTGGAATTATTTGGAAAATAAAGACAGTGAACTTTAAGGAGCCAGTGTTTATTTTCGCCTCAGCTGATCTTGTGTACTGCACACCTAAAGGCTGACCGTAAGAAGAACAACTCACTGGGCAACGTCCTTCCTGTACTGTACTACAGCTGATGGATCCTGTGACAGTGTGGGGACTGGGACGTAACAGTATGAAGAAAACAGCAAGGTGAACGAATGTAAATGCGTCTAGATGAATGGTATGCAAGGTGGCGTCATTATTGTGGCGTAAGTTCTCCTCTGTTCATTACCCTAAACATTCAAAGAAAACTTCACACATGTGTCACAAACTTGTTATGCTACTCTTCCGTTTGATAATACAGTCCAAGGTAATAATTCTCTTTCATCAAATGTTATGAGTTAAATTTTAAGAGAAACAACAGACTTTGCATTCCTTCTATACCCTCTGAACTGTCTGCTTGCATTCCTCCACCTCTACGACGGGCGCGTAGCACCCGTCTGGCAGCAAACTCTCATCCTTTTTCTGTCCAGCTCTCTAATGCAAGAGTTAACCGTTACTCCCAGTCTTTCATTTATGCAACAGGTCAGCTCTGGAACTGTCTCCCTCTGTCTGTATTTCCTGCTGCCTATGATCTCCAGTCTTTCAAACGCAGTGTGTCCAGGCATCTCAAAATGATCGGATCTTGAATTTGGCTCTCAATTGTATTTTGTTTTTCTCTTGGAGGGAACTGTTACTGCGGGCTCATGGCCTTTGGTTCCTTCTTCCTCGCATAAAAAAAAAAAAACCCTCCTTCGGGGTCTGCACCACGCCAACCGTCAGCTACGGTCATCCCCTTGCATCCCTCCACTTCTGCCATGAAACATTCGAATCTCTTTATCGACTTAACTGAGCTCAAACCTCATGCAAGTTGGGCATTGGCTACTCTACGTGTTACTGTTGGAAACTTGGCTAACTGTACAATACATAGTTGTGATGTGAGACGGTACAGGCTGCCGCGTAGAACTATGTACAGCTCCGGACAGATGAAACGGCTACACCCCATCCACCAGCGACTTGGTTTGGGTCTCAGTGGTTCTGGTAACAGTTGCAGGTGGAGGGAGGGGGGATGTGGGAGGGTGAGGAGGGGAGAAATGTGGGCGGAGTTATATAGGGGGTAGTGTGGGAGGGTGAAGAAGCAGCACAGTCTGGCTGGTGGGAGGGGGAGACGAATGGTTGGGTAGCGGAGACGAGAGTCTGCTGGAGGGTAAGACAGGTGAGTGTGATTAGATGAAAAGAAATTACAAAAAATGAATTATTATAATATCTGCTGCATATATTGCATTTTATCTACTAAATAAAAACACTGTCTATTATTCACCACCGTATTTGGGTATCCTACTCATTATTATTATCCTTTGGATATTAGGCAATAAATAAAGATATTGGACGGTCTTTCGGACCCGAACCAATTTTTTCATAACTTTTTTCTTCAGCTATTTCCGTATTCCTATTATCCCTTGTGCTTGAATTCCCCCTTTTTATCACTTTCTCCTACGCCCTACATTTTTTTTTAGGCATAAGGCAGTTTAACTTTCTCTTTAAATAACCATATTTGTCAACAAATATTCCTTTCATTAATCTATTTAATTACCTGTTTTCTTTCAATATGCATTTGTCTAATAATGGGTGTTACACCTTAATTGGCGCCGCTATTTGACGTTTTGAATAAATTTGGTCTAAATTTACGCATATATTGCAGTCTCTCTCAAGTAGGCTGGCAGCCTCACACATCCTCCCCCCTGCTTTCTCCTTCTCTCGCTACCCGTTCCCTCCTTTCCTTTTGTAGTACTGTTTATTTATTCTTTCTCATATTTTTAACATCATTCCTTCTTACAAATTTTTAGTGCCATAGGAATTTCTCCCTTATCACCTACAGTCCTACTACATGAAAGTGGAAAAATCTGCCATCGGGAAAAGAATAACTGGAAATTTATGGCGAAGGTTACGATATTAGTTATTTAGAATGAAAGTGTTGGCAGATACGCATTCTTGACGTGATTATCGCAGCCACAGCATTTCGCCTTCATAAAATAACACGCACACAATATTATATATATATATATATATATATATATATATATAATCATACAGGCTCTACACTTATGAAATTTAACATCGAGTAACCCTATATGCCCAAAGTAATTTCCTCTGCATGGACTGACGTTGTAACGAAACTGGTTGTCCCCCTGCAGTAATTATTAATATATTTTTATGGTCATGTATGACTGAATAGTTTAGTTTATACAAGCGAAAACCTCAGAAATAATACTCACCGAGTATTATTCCTTCTCCAGCAGTTGCGCCTTCAGTGACACACTTCCAAAAATCCTCTGGCTTGTCAACATAAGGTTTGCTAGGGTCCTGTGATGCAACCCTGCTTCGTGCAATACTCTTCTCATAGTCTTTTCGCTGATATCATGGTCTGTGCATCGGTGTCTGTGGCGTGTAGTGCAACATGGCTTTTTCCGTGTGGTAGGTTGCCATGCTAGTTAGTGTCCTCTGCTTTACCCAACACAATAAATTTTAGGTCAAACAGTGTTGTTCATGGTTATTAATATATATATATATATATATATATATATATATATATATATATATATATATGATCATGTATTTAATTTCTTCAGGTTACATGTGATTGTGTGAGCTGGTTACACCCTTGAGACTGCAGCGCGGAGGCAGTTTGAGCTTTGTTGTATAATAAATGATAATTTGGTTGTATATATTGTTTTTATTATCTTTGCCTATCATTGCCATGATGAGAACATAATTCTGAAGTTGAGGATAAAGCACTGTTTTCAATAGCCTATGGACAGATTCATGAGAATCACGATGACTACCAGTACTGTCCTTGTGGTCCTTAATGTGTTATACATGGCGTTCTGCACAGTAATGCTGGACGTAAGGAGGTAATGCATGAAACCTATAGTCCTTCTGTTTTATGAAGGCGAAATGCTGTGGCTGCGATAATCACGTCAAGAATGCGTATCTGCCAACACTTTCATTCTAAATAACTAATATCGTAACCTTCGCCATAAATTTCCAGTTATTCTTTTCCCGATGGCAGTTTTTTCCACTTTCATGTAGTAGGACTGTAGGTGATAAGTGAGAAATTCCTATGGCACTAAAAGTTTGTAAGAAGGAATGATGTTAAAAATATGAGAAAGAATAGATAAACAGTACTACAAAAGGAAAGGAGGGAACGGGTAGCGAGAGAAGGAGAAAGCAGGGGGGAGGATGTGTGAGGTTGCCAGCCTACTTGAGAGAGACTGCAATATATGCGTAAATTTAGACCAAATTTATTCAAAACGTCAAATAGCGGCGCCAATTAAGGTGTAACACCCATTATTAGACAAATGCATATTGAAAGAAAACAGGTAATTAAATAGATTAATGAAAGGAATATTTGTTGACAAATATGGTTATTTAAAGAGAAAGTTAAACTGCCTTATGCCTAAAAAAAAATGTAGGGCGTAGGAGAAAGTGATAAAAAGGGGGACTTCAAGCACGAGGGATAATAGGAATACGGAAATAGCTGAAGAAAAAAGTTATGAAAAAATTGGTTCGGGTCCGAAAGACCGTCCAATATCTTTATTTATTACCTAATATCCAAAGGATAATAATAATGAGTAGGATACCCAAATACGGTGGTGAATAATAGACAGTGTTTTTATTTAGTAGATAAAATGCAATATATGCAGCAGATATTATAATAATTCATTTTTTGTAATTTCTTTTCATCTAATCACACTCACCTGTCTTACCCTCCAGCAGACTCTCGTCTCCGCTACCCAACCATTCGTCTCCCCCTCCCACCAGCCAGACTGTGCTGCTTCTTCACCCTCCCACACTACCCCCTATATAACTCCGCCCACATTTCTCCCCTCCTCACCCTCCCACATCCCCCCTCCCTCCACCTGCAACTGTTACCAGAACCACTGAGACCCAAACCAAGTCGCTGGTGGATGGGGTGTAGCCGTTTCATCTGTCCGGAGCTGTACATGTTGTATCAGGATATCGTCTAACATTCGGAGAATCGACTTACAAGACCCTGTGCGATCTTCTCGGGTCGGACGACCTGGATAAGGGGGTTCCATCAAGCCTGATTGTCAGGGAGGAGACGCTACGTCCTGCCGATCTGCGGGCCTTTACTTCATGCAGCCTGACCACTTGGCTCCCTAGATCAGCCGCCTTGTCTCCTGCCTTTTGTCTTTTGTTGTATCCAGTCTTGTTTTATATTCCTATTTGGCCTAATGCCCCTCAAAGTGGGCGATGACCATAAAGCCTCAACTAACAGCCAACAACAAAAGTCTAACAGGGTGGACTTGTTTCATACTGCAAGTGAGATGCAGAAGAGATACTGGTTCAGGCAATTATGATGCATAATGTCGTTTTGTATAATCTGCCAGGTGGTAGAGCGAGTCTTGGAGACTGGGAACTCATGCCTGAAAGAAATAGGACATTGCTGGTCTATATATTGCTTGTGGAATAGGGAGAATATTTCTTCTTGTAACCCAAAGTTTGTCCCTGTGTACCCTGAGTGCGTTGAGTCTCGGGTGCACTGCCTCTAGATGGCAAGCGTGCGGTCCTTTAAGGTAAGTTCAGTGCCGTGTGTCATACCAAGGACCTTGGTGGAGAGGTTACCCTGGCATAGGCACAGTGTTAAGTTTGATGTTAGGGATTTCCTGTGCTCACGACTGCTGTGGATGAAGAATGTAGTGATGGATTTGGCTGGAGCAGTCTTCAGCCGGTTGCCCTCAACCGATGCCTGAGGTGTTGACTAGGCTTCCAGTTGCTGCAATGTTCAGGTTATGTCTGGAATGTGATGTGTGGATGTTATGGTAATGTCACTTCCAGATGCGTCAATATTTGTGGGTGGTGGGGGCGTGGGCACATCATATAATATAAAAATATATCTATATATCTCTCTATCTATCTTTCTATCTATCCAACTGTATATCTATCTATCTATCTATTTATCTCAAGCCGCGTTATGAAGTTGCAAGGGGGACATGAAGTTTGGCTTTGTGAAGAATTAGCCGTTCATTTATTTTGGATTGTTTGCTGAGCAGTGTTAATTGTCTGTATGAAGGAGTTTGAGTTGAATCCTTATTCGGTAGAGGGGGACCATCTCATTCAAAGATCAGTATTGTGAAAAAACAGTGATTCTCAGATACATACTTGGACACCTGAACTCACTGGGAATCTTGATCATGTACTTAAATTGTCCACAGTTTAAATTGACTGTATGAGTGTTAAATGACCATGTTTTTCAGAGTGTTGCAGACAAACCTATTTATATTTTTTCTTCCATTTCTCGATATTTTATCCAAACGATATCTTATAGCATGACATTATGGTATGTTTGGTTCAAGCAGGCAAAACAACATTGTTATTATATGGGAAGGGAAAACACACAGATACGTTCTCCCCCTAGCTCAGCGTGACGCAGTTTTATTTACATAGGAATTTCAAACTCATTTATATATGAGTTTCTACATTTTACAAGCTATATTCATCATATCATCATCATTATCATTACCCAGACCTTCTTTCAAATCTCAAGATGTAGAGAGGTAGGGTAGAGAGAGCTAGAAAAAAAAATGACTTGATGAGCTACTAATCAAAGTTTGCCCAACAGAATGAGCCAAACTCCCATATGATCCATTCATCATTCAAGTCTCCGGAATCCTGACTTCTCTTGATAGGTCAAAAACATTCCACACGTAACTTCACACTTATTTATCTGACAAAAAAGTTTGCCAAGCCATGTGCATACTGTATGCTCATCCACACAAAATTCATCCAGCCAGCTTGATTCCCTCTCAATTCCCCACACTTTTATTGTTTTAAAATGTCTATGAAATTTGCCATTTGGGGGAACATTGTAGTCCACTCTTAAAACCTGTTTTTTGACCGATTACGTGCGTGCAGCTGCTATTACCATTCATAGTTTTCAGGCAATGTCTGTTTTCTTTTTTATTGTTTTTATAGAATAAGGATTAAACTGTAGCGTACTTTCGATTTTTAGTTATCTTTTATACTTTGTTAACAGAATATTAATTCTCGTAAGCAGAAGGGAAAAAGGTAGTATTCATTTATTTTGTACATCTTGGCAAAAAAAAAAGGATTTTAAAAACGTTTTCTAAAGGCCAAACGATGTTCTTTAAAATGAGACTACAACCACGGAAATTAATGAAAGATGACAAAGTTACTAAAGTCCAAGTTTTTATTATTTGCTACTAAAAACATGGTTCAAACTGCTTTACTTTTTCTGTATATGATGTAGGTTTTTTGTAACTTTAATATCCTGTGAATTTTCATTGTATTTGAAAAATTCCATTTATGAGACAAGTCGAGTTTGAGCCTCAGCCCTTATACATAATGATGATTACTTAATGTTTTGTTTATGCTGTTACAATGTACAGTTGCGAGCAGATGACTCGAGGCCACCTAGTCCACCATGTTGGTGTTTTATCTGGCAACAGATAACTTGACCGAGATTCAGTCAGCTGTTCGGGCGAAACAAACCCAGTGATAATTTGTCAATGTGCTGTTCTAACTGGTCTCCAATCAATATCATGCAAGTAAATGTATTATACTGATAATGATTAACGTGTCATCCACGTGGTAGATATATTTATAACCATAGTATTACGACACTGGCATCCAAATAGTGCAGCTTTCATTTATGTGAGACACACGGGAATCGGTAGCGATTTACAGTATTTTGTTCGACTATCGCCGTGAACCAAACAACCTTTACCAGTTTTCAAGAGATATGCCGTAAGGTTATCGGCTTCCCCGCAACCTAGCATTATTAAAAAAAAAAAAAAAAAAACGCCTTCATGCCAGTCATCCCTCACCGTTAACCTCACTTTCGTTGACCTCTGACTCCAAAGCAGGTGGGCCAGTTAAAGGTTCACACCACAGTAGGTGGAACAAGGGGAGGGGGGTGTGGGAGTTATATGGAGGGTGATGGGTGAGGAAAGGTGGGACGAGTGATAGGAGGGGGGTGAGGGTGCACGTGGTTGGCTGCGGAATTTAACGTATATGAGATTAGAAGTTGTAATAGGTTTGTTTTGACATAGAAAACCAACGTTTCATTAATATTCAAGTGATCAAGTCGAGCAATTACTCTCTACAAATGTTTATCATCATGAACGGGTCAACTAATTCCACCCCCCATACGTCACGTCACGTGGTGCCTACGTCACAAACCAAGGTGGTGATGGAGCTGCACATTCGGGATACCCATGTGTCTCACATGAATGAACGCAGCACTATTTGGATGCCAGTGTTGTAATACTATGGTTATAAATATATCTACCACGTCTATGACACGTTAATCATTATCAGTATAATACGTTTACTTGCATGATATTGATTGGAGACCATTTAGAACAGCACACTGACAGCTAGCAGGAAATACAGACAGAGGGAGACAGTTCCAGAGCTGACCTGTTCCATAAATGAAGGACTGGGAGTAACGGTTAACCCTTGCATTAAAGAGTTGGCCAGAAAAGGGATGAGAGTTTGCTGCTAGACGGGTGCTACGCGCCCATCGTAGAGGTGGAGGAATGCAAGCACAGTTCAGAGGAGCAGTGACCATTGAAGTAGCAATAGAAAAGAGATAGAGATGCAACAGTGCAATGAAGAGACAGATGTTGAAGTGAGTCAGTAAGAGGAGGAGAGTTAATCAGACAAAAAGCCTTTGTCTCCACCCTATTGAGAAGAGCTATATGTCGAGAATCTCCCCACACATGAGAGTTGTACTCCACACAGGGGCAGATAAAACCCGTATATAGAGTCAACAGCTGTGTAGGGGTAAAGAAGAAATGGAGTCGGCTTAGCACACCTAATCTCTTGGAAGCAGATTTTACAAGAAATGTAATATGATCTTTCCAAGATAAGTCCCGAGTGAATGAAACTCCAAGCATGTTCAAGGATGATGCAGGATTAAGCTGAATATTATCAAATGTTAGTGGGTACACTTGTGGAAGATCTTGTCGGGTTGATAGGTGTAAGAACTGAGTCTTTGATTCATTAAGAATAACAATATTATTTTTACCCCAGTCAGAGATATGAGCCAACTCAGACATTAGATGTGCCATAGCCTCATCCCTTGTTTGTTGAAGTCACTGCTGAGATGGACGTTGCGGGAACCGAATGGAAAGGTGAAGGGTGGAGTCATCAGCATACGAATGGATAGGGTTAGATGTACAGCTTAGAAGATCAAAGAAAAAAATAAAAAATGGAAAAAAAATAAAAGTCAATCGTCTAAAGATCAGCCAGCCTCAGTGTTGAGGTATGCCACTGAAACTTGGCATACATGGAGTCCACACATCCCCCGGGATGCTCCAGTTCCCCCAGGCCTTATGCTGTACAGGTTGCTGTGGGCCATGCTGTAAAATGAAGGGTATGTTTCAGCAAGAAGGAAAAAAAAAATAGTGTTGCACCCACTCCCAGTCCCGTTGCTGCTACCTGTGGGGCCTGTAATGTAGAGAAATATGCTACTTGGAGTGAATACAATCATCTACGGCATCTAAGCAGCAGTGGTGGGACCAGAGGCCTCACAAACGATGTTCCTGCTGAGGGTTTGTGACCAACGAGAGGGACTTGGCTGGCACTGCCACTGAAAGGCAGAAGAGCTTGACGGTGTTCTGATGTCAAAGTCCATAAAAGCAAGGGGGTGTGGACTGATGTCACGACGCTGTCGAAGTCGTTGGTCATCATCTGGAGACAAGCTGTCACGAGGTCGACGTTGTCTTGTAGAAGAAGCTGCATGATGGCGTTGGGGCCTTGACGCCCGATTAGTGGCACTTGGGTTGGAACTCCTCCTGTTGGAGCATTTGGGCAAGGCAGCAGGGGGTAAGGAGGTGTCAGAGGAGGAGGACGAAGGCACAGACTCCGGGTTGTCAGCATCAAACTCCTCCTCAGCAAGGTTGGAAGATATTGGGCAAGGAGCACAGATGGAGGGAGGGTGACTGAGGTCACGTGACACGGACCATAACTGGCCTGCCTTCCTCGCCGCTTTGTCTCCCTCACCAGCTGATGCCAGTTGGGGTTGATGGGGGTTGAGGGTCGTGTGAGGGGCCAGGCTGGGGTTCAATTGGGTCAACGAGGCTGTGGATCGGTGATGTCCTATTTCACCAGATATATCAGGGTTTCCAGACAATGGGGCTCTAAATCTATGGTAGAAACAGGAGCCACACGAATCACCTCATACGGCAACAGCACATCTCAAACTGAGATCTCGTGGGCAGGCAGCCTCATAGGCCTAACACTGTCTTGTCTGTGACGCAAAATACCTCTCTTGCCGGAATCTTGGACAAACCTGTTTATCTTAAGTTAAAAACAACTTCCAACAATGCCAAAAGATAAACAGTAACTAGAGAGCAGTAACCCAACAAACACACAACGTATGTGCAACGTTGTGGAAAGGTTCTCTATAAGTTATATTGGTTATAACGTTATAACAAATGTAACAACGTTATAAAACGTTTACTCACAATGTTATCTCGCAACCATGTAGCAACATTATCGTGAAACGTTGTCTAAACGTTGCTGCTACGTTTTCTAAGTAATATTCTGTAGTTACGTTGTTCTAACGTTTATATTAAATTGATTTATATATGAATATCAACGTGTGCAAAAAATATCCCAGCAAACCAGAAAAGGCAATAGAGAGGGAGGATCGAGCGGTCATATAGCAATGTGGGCAACCCTCCTACGAGACAGCCACTATCTGCTGAGGACTCTGTAGCTGGCGTTCTGTGGCGACATGTACTTTAATGTAAGTCTAAATTTGCTTGGAGTTTTGATCTCTGAACATTTTCTTGTATTTGTGAATTACGAGCTCAAATATACCATAATATGCGAAATATTGGAGAGTATTTTCCACTCTCGATGTTGCAGTAGCACTTTTTATTTACGTAAATTCATATTAACTCCGAAGAGTTTGGTAACGAACAGAGTTCACAAAGGTACCACTTGTTCTATCATGGCTGATATTATTTTGCTGTTCATTTTATTGCATGAACTCATAATGTTGTAAGACATCCGTTTGATGTTTTCATGAATATTTTTCTAGCACTGCGACTGTACAGTATACTAGGGTATAATTATAGTAATATCACGTATTTAGTGCCAAGCGAGATATGGCAACCATTTGTTTACATATCTTCATTATTATGAAGTAAATTTGAACATCTTCAACGACAGTAACATAGTGCAGCTACGGGGAAGCAACATTCCGTTGTGTATAAAGCAGGGTTAGTGATTTTTCTAAATAAAAAAATCAATGATTATTTTTTTGTTTATTCGATTTAGTTGATTTTTAAATTTATTTTATATTTCTGTTTATTATATAGCTATTTCAAAAGCAGCATACTCATTACTGTTAACTTCACGTCCTGTCTATCCACTGATGGTTCAGGCTAAAAGCCACTGCTCAGAATCCAGATACATACCTGTTCAAGTCCTGTCTGTACACTACTGGCTGAGTCGCCAGTGGTAATCAAGACAGCATATTCCAAAGCTGATTTTATTACCACACTGAAAAATCTTAAGCTGGTATTATTATGACATGGCCTTTAGTGACCAAGCATAGCCTACCTAGTCTTATGGCTTTGATTTTTTATTTATGGCTCATTATTTCAGATGTACAAATAATTTCAATACTTAGTTCCACAAATGTAAAAATATTTTTTGTCATACAATAGGCTATAGCAATTTCTAATGGCACCATTCTCCAAAATCTCCTATCTTAATGCTTAAGTATCTGAATAAATGAATGCCAACACAAAGTTATACACAACTTTTATAAACCTTCAAATTTTGTTTTCATAAAATTTTAGATAAGAAAAAAAAAAAAAGATTCTTTTAGCAAAAAAAAATTCAATGATCTAATCACTTGATTAAATTAATTTGATTTAATTAATGCCATATCTGGTATAATGCCCTCCAAATCTCATCTTTTCTCTTTGAAATGCAAGTAAATTTCATTGTTTTCTTATGCCATTTATGACGTTGTATATTTTAGAGGAAAAACATGCAAATTTTTAGATAAAACTGGGAGAAATATATCACCTGTAGGTACGGAAACCAAGGTTTTTAAAAGGTGGGGAGTGTTCACTCACTACTTAACCAGTTGTGGTATCGCTTTCGTTTTCGTTTTCGTTTTTAAAGGCTCCAACATGCTTGCATGTGTCGGCCTTGGTCATCTAATGGCGGCTCTCCATGCTGCACGATCCATTGCAGCCTCTCTGTTCAGTCCCTTACCCTAAGGTCACACTTAATGACCTCGTCCCATGTCTTTCTCGGTCTGCCCCTCATAACCCCACCCCCAGTATTAACACTTCTCACCTTCCTCACCCAATTATCATCCCCCATCCTCTCCACATGTCCAAACCACCTCAATCTACCTCTCCTCATCACAGCACCAGTACACTCCAGTCCCATCCTACCTCTCAACTCTTCCATTGTAAACCCAGCCCCTCCAGGCCTTGGACGCAGGGACGCACTGCACATCCACCTAATCATTGTCATTTCTGTACGTCTGAGCCAGTGAATGTCTTCCTCCTTCACTGCCCAGGTCTCACTGCCATACAGCATTACACTCCTAACACATGCTGCATACAAACACCTCTTAGCACGTAGGAAGAGCCCTCTCAATGTCAGGAGAGGCAAGAGCTCCCTGAACTTCTTCCAACCACTTCTCACCCTAGCCACAGAGCTAGCTCCAGCCCCACCTCCAGCACACAACATGTCTCCCAAATAACAAAACTCTTCCGTCTCCCAAATAACAAAACTCTTCCACACACTCAAGAGATTCACCAGCAAGTTCAATCCTTTCACGTCTGAGGATCTCCACCTGCTCACTCCGGCACGCCGTACACATAAAATCAGCATTATCTCGCAGTCTACCTCTGATACCACTACATCTCTTATGCACCCATTTATCACACACACCGCACAAGATGGAATTACTTCCCACGCCCTTGTGGCAAACTGCACATGGCCACTCTCCCTCGTCTTTGACAGTACCGCCACCAACCCTAGATATCATCACTTTTGTTTTATCTGCATTTACCCTTAAACCCTTTTGCCCCATACCATCTCTCCACTTCCTAAACCTTTCCTCCGCCTCCCTTTCATTCTCTTCAATCAACACCAAATCATCAGCATACAACAACTCCAACGGGAGTCCGTTTCTAAAGTCACGTGAAAGGGCTTCAAGTACCATGATAAACAACATGGGACTCAAGACTGACCCCTGATGCACACCAACATTAACGGAAAACTCATCACTCAAATCTCCATTCACTCTCACTTGGGTGTGAGCACCCACATACATGACCATAACCACCCTCACCAGCCACTCCTCCAAGCCAAGCTTTCTCATTGCCCACTTCACCACCTCTCTAGGGACTCTGTCAAAGGCCTTTTCCAAATCAACAAAAACAAAATAAAGATCCCATCTCCTACCAATATATTTTTCCTGAAGCTGTCAAACAATGAATATGGCATCAGTGGTCCCCCTGTCATAAAAGACTTTGTAGTTACTTGTAGTGGAGTTATATATATTAGTTAGACTTGTGGACGAGCGGTTGTTGTACTTGAGTTGTTTTGTAAGTAGATAATCTTGAGTTCCCATTTGTCATGTAGTGACAGGAGAGGTAAAGAATAGTATGGGACTATTTTTATTTGTCTTGGAAATATTAACAAGTCTCTCACACAGAGCGAGGTATAAAGTAGAGTCCCGCTAGCTATCTCTCTGTCTCGCTCTCTCTGTCTCTCTCTCAAGTTGCTAAGCCCTTCTCCCTGCAACCTGTCTGTTCTATTGCTAGCTTCCTTCTGACCTCTCTTTCCTAAATTCTGGTGAAACAGGAGACGTATCACGTGTGTTCCTTGTGAGTGGAAAGTTCTAGAAGCCTGTGTGTGAGTATGTGTGTATGTGTGTGTATGGTCACTAGGCGCTGTCGTGTGCCTATAAAGCATTCCTTGAGTTAAGAGTGTGTAAGTATGTTTAGCATTGCTCGATTCTCGTAGACACAATACCTTCTCATCATCTGACTCCCTGCTTCTATCTGTCTCTCTATCTATCTATCTATTATGATTTGTAATTATAATATGGAGTCCTAACATATTGCTCGGTCACGCAAAAATGGCGTACCATCGACAGTTAATAGTCATAACATATTAATACATATTATATACACATTATAATGAACTTATAAGCTAATTAAGTGAAATACATAATATTGTAAAAGTAACATAATTGTATGAATATTGTATACATATAATATTTATAGTAAATAGTGATTATTTAGTAATATTACATTTTAAACAAGTTGTATACATATTTGAATAAATGCATTAAAGTAAATTATTTAACTGTAATACAGTATGTACTTGGGTTATTGTAGTGAAATGCATACATGCAAGAAAAAAAAAAAGTTTAAAATTAAGATTATGGTAAGAGTTATTAATATTTCATTTAAAGATAATGGTACTGGTATGCCATACATGGGTCATTCTTCTTTGTATTTTTTTTTCTTTATATATATATATATATATATATAATTAATACTATATACAAAATATATACACTTCATTCAGGGGGGTTAACTTGGATGTTAACTCTCCTCCCACTAAATAATGACTCCAAATTAGCAATTCTTGCGTGCATTCTGTGCATTGCGAACAGCAGTACTGCAACTACAATGCAGACGATTATGAAGACAGTAGGTGCTGGGCTATACACATAATATGGGTTGAACATACTCAAACTCAAATCTTCCCAGGGCTTCATTGTTTCATTGATCAGCTGCATAGTTTCAAACTTAGGTGAAGTCAGCTTAATACTTGTGCTCATGTTTAAGTTCATATCAGGCAGTGGGTGGAAATGTTTGTGTGTATGATTGAGAATGGCGTAGTGATTGATGGTGGATAAAGTAGACATGGCTGGTGTAAATACCGCACATCCCTACCTGGCATAAACCGAAACTGCATCTCATCAATATTCACTCTTTCTCTAATCATACCTTCTAAACTCTCTCCATTACCTTCATTATTCTGATCTAAAAGCTTTATACCTCTATAATTTCCTCTTTCCAGGGCATCACCCTTCCCTTTATACAAATTTTCAATTACACTCTTCAGCCAATCATCTGGGACAACACACTCATAAATAATCCTATTTATCAGGTCAGTGACTAAACTCACCCCTATATCGCCTGAGGCCTTCAACATTTCAGCAGTCAACCCAGACACACCTGCTGCCTTCCCCACCCTCATCCTGCCTATTGCCTCACTCACAGTAGCAGTATCAATCAAAGGCCAAGGGCCAGACACTGGATCTGCTGGCTCCAAACCTTCCCTGTCCCAGTCAAACTCCTCATTCAACAACCGGTTATAGTGCTCTCTCCATGCATCTTTAATATCCTCACTGTTCACCACTACCCTTCCTTCATCATTCTTCACACACTGCTCACCTATGATATCCCGATTATCCCTCTTTACCTGACCTGCCACCCTAAATATATTTTTCCTTTCCCCATGATTTAGGTTATCAAGTAATTGTCTCTGTGACTCAGACTTTGCCCTGTATACCTCTCTCCTAGCCCTACGCTTGGCAGCCAAATATTCCTCTTTGCTACCACCCTTCTTCCACTCCCGGAAAAGCCTTCTTTTCTCCTTAATTGCAGCTTCTACACCCTCATCCCACCACCAAGTTACTTTATGTCTTGGTGGTCCTCTTGTCCAGCCGCATGTTACATCAGTAACTCTCAAGAAATTGTTCTTGAGGGCTCTGTACTGTTCATTAACGCCTCTGTCTACAGCTCCCTGTTCAGCCACCACTCTCCTCAACTCGCTATAGAAGGCATCCCTTACTACTTGGTTTTTCAGCTTCCATATTTTCCTCCTAGGTACATAAGTCCTCTTTTTCATCACTTGTTCTTTAAGCACCATATCACAAATCAACAGTTTGTGCTGCTGCACACACTCCTTACTTTCTATAACTTTAACATCCCTCACTAACCTCCTATCGGCCCTCCTAACCAGAAAATAATCTGTCTGACTGCTATTTCCTCCAGACTCATACGTAATTAACCTACTGGTATGTTATACATTAATGTTATCAGTTGCAATGAACAGTATTTGTATGTAAGATAAAGTCCATATTTCCTGCTTACTTCAGGCACTATTGCTACTGGCCAAAATCAGAGTGAAGAAGGGAGAGCTGGCAGAAAAGAAATGGTGGACCAGATATGAAATCAGGATACTATCCTATCCAGTAACTTTCTAGCTCCGTGAACAATGTGCATTGAATTATCCAGCAGGGTCTGTGAGTACTGGGTGTTGAAAATTACAAGATGCCTTCTGAAAATTCTTTGATGTTTGAAGTTTTAAACTTTTTTTTTTTCAGTGCTCAAAACTAATTGGAACTTTTTTTACAAGCATTTAGTGCTGAAATGCATGACTAGGCTCCTTGTGCTGCTCAGTGATTCACTGGAAAAGGAAGAGTGCCCCACTATATTTGATGTACAAATCCTTAATTGCTATGAGGTAGAAATTTTTTGTTGTACGGTACTCTATGGCCCATAAGGCACCAAAAATTAATGATGTTAACTAGATGTTTTAGCAAACATAAGGTACATTATTATTTAAATGTTGGTTGTGCATTTTACTGCATTAGTAGAATATCATTTACATATCAACCATGTAGGTATGAATTACTCCAGAGTTCTTGGACAATGCAACCTAAATGAACCATGCACTTTGGTTCCAGACACCTATGAACAGGCTCTTTGCCATGCCAAACATGCAGAGGACACTATCAACACTGAGACGGATGACAACATTCCACAAAGAAAGAGGAAGAAACTCCAGAAGTATAAGCAGGAGAACATTTGCTGTGGAGATGGTTAATATAAATGAAATGGTTAGGATTACAGCAGCCGTAATTGTATACATACTCTTAAGGACTATGATTACAGCACATTCATATAATGAATGCTAGAGTTGTTAGATTGGGTTAATACAGCTACAGTTCAGTTGAAACTGCTAGAATTTAGCAGTTATGTTTGGTGATATGGTTAGGTTAGAAATAGATTAGAATAGGTTAGGTTAGATTAGAGCTGCTGCAATCGTAGTCCGTGACTGTATACATACTGCTGCCGTAGTCCTAACCACGGCCTATTATAAATTATTACTATTTTTTTTTTTATATGTCTGACTCTGGGCATAGGCATCACAGCCTGCTCCCAAGGCCATACACATGCCATACACCTCTACATGTCACCACTTCGGCACTAACATACACCGTCCATATTGAATACATGCTAGGGCTGTCTCATACAAGACTGGTGTATTGGTGTTAGCGGGGGTATTTTTACGACATGTCGGCGGGTCTTCTGGTAGATCAGTAAAGTCTGCTTTTATGACATTCAAATCCTTAAACTGTTCCCTGCCCCAGCCGAGATTCGAATCGGGGTCCATATTGTATTGCCCAGTTGTCAAAGTGCTGCTCTCATAATTTAGACGCCTGTCTTTAGTTAGATGTACAAACTATAAACATTTTAAATGCATGGTTGGTTGTACAGTTCAATTATTCAGCTTTGATACTTGCTTAAGATGAAGGCAAAGAATGCAGAAGAGAAGAACCTCCAGCAAACTCATCATCCAAGCCAGGAAGACATGGTTTTTCTGCCTATAAGAAGCCTGCGTTTAGTAACCTTCCAAAATACACTAAATTTCAACACGGCAAACCACAGAAATGGTAGGTGATTTATAAATCATAAATGCTTCCATTTCTCTGAAATAGAAACCAATGAAAATATTAAATGATTTAACTATTGGTCCACCAACTTAAATGGAATAAATGGTATTGTTCACTGTAAAAGTTTTTCACGTGTGACACTGAACCTGCTGAGGAACATGACTTCTGCTTTACAATTAGAATGCAAACATTTTCAGCATCTTGTTTTTATATTTTCTCTTCTTCAGATGAAGCAGAACCTTGCGAAGACAGAGCCAACTTGTCATCAGCCACACCATCCAGGTCTCGGCTTCAACTGTCAAGTTTATGCCTTCAGCTGAGGGTATATCATAATAGCAGTTACCATGACAACTACCTAACGTAAGTCCCGGGATAAGTCAAGGATCTCCTTGAAAGTGTATCTCTGTTTAGGCTATTATTCTCAAGTCGTTACAGGAATCTAATAAGTCCACATTAAAAACATTTCTTATAACATTGTGTGTGGCAGAAGTGCCGTATGGTGACCCTATTTGTTAAATAAATGCAATTTTAAGAAGCCATAATGTTACTGGAAAGAGTTCTGATTTGTGAAATATTTTATTTGACTGTGTTACATTATCCTGACCAGAATACCAAACTCTTACAGCAGAGGAAAACTCCTTGCATGCCTTTTGTGTTGGCAAGTCAAAATAGAGTTAGGTTCTTTCTTTTTCCAACAATCCACTTATTTTTTTTATCATTTGCTTTTCTTACAGAAGAGAGAGACTTGATTGACAGGCCCTGTTCATCCAGACCAGTTCATACGTGCCTAGACAGTTCCGTGGAGTGAGAAGCTCACAGCCATCCTCAGTTGTCGACCCAAGCCAAATGTTTCCTATAGGCCTACTGCCAATTTTTCTGAGGGAAAGGGCAGGCAGAACCTATGCCAGTTATGATGATAAGTCACAAAGGTCCAACCAGTAATTTTTTTTTTTAATGCAAGAGAGAAGGAACTAAAGGCTAGGAGCCTGCAACATTCTTTCTGATCGTCATGACGGGTTCCGTCAGGGACGCTCCACTGGCTATCTTCTAACCTACCATTCAGACTCCTGGTCATCCTCCTTTCGGGACTTTGGCGAAAGCTTTGCCATTGCACTTGACATCTCAAAGGCTTTTGATCGAGTCTGGCATAAATTTTTAATATCCAAACTCCCCCCTTACGGTTTCTGTCCTTCTATCTGTGCCTTCATTGCTAGATTCCTTTCTGGTTGTTCTATAGCCGCTGTTGTAGACGGCCATCGTTCTTCTCCGCAATGCCCATTTCAGCAGATACTTCAACAAACAAGGGATGAGTCTATGGCACACCTAATGTCTGACTGGGCTCGTATCTCTGACTGGTGTATAAATAATCTGGTTGTTTTTAATGCATCTAAGACTCAGTTCTTACACCTATCAACCCGAGAGAATCTTCCACATGTATACCCACTAATGTTTAATAATATTCAGCTTAATCCTGTATCATCCTTGAACATGCTTAGGGTTTCATTTACTCGGGACTTATCTTGGAACGATCATATGACATCTCTTGTAAAATCTGCTTCCAAGAGTTTAGATGTGCTAAGCCGACTCCGTTCTTTCTTTACGCATGCACAATTGTTGACTATATACAGGGGTTTATGCACCCCTGTGTGGAGTACAACTCTCATGTGTGGGGAGGTTCCCCACATACAGCTCTTCTCAATAGGGTGGAGTCAAAGACTTTTCATCTCATTAACTCTTCTCCTCTTACTGACTCCCTTCAACCTCTGTCTCTTTGCTGCACTGTTGCATCTTTATCTCTTTTCTATCACTACTTTAATGGTCACTGCTCCTCTGAACTGTCTGCATGCATTCCTCCACCTCTACGACGGGTGCATAGCATCCGTCTAACAGCAAACTCTCATCCCTTTTCTATCCAACTCTCTAACCGTTACTCCCAGTCCTTCATTTATGCAACAGGTCAACTCTGGAACTGTCTCCCTCTGTCTGTATTTACTGCTGCCTATGATCTCCAGTCTTTCAAATGCAATGTGTCCAGGCATCTCGAAATGATCGGATCTTGAATTTGGCTCTCTCTTGTATTTTGTTTTTCTCTTGGTGGAGGGAACTGTTATTGCGGTCTCATGGCCTTTGGTTCCTTCATCCTCACATAAAAAAAAAAAACTGTTCCCACCAAGAAGAAAAACAAAAACAATACAAAAGAGAACCATATTCAAGATCCGTTCATTTTGAGATACGTGGACACACTGCGTTTGAAAGACTGGAGATCATAGGATGTAGGAAATACAGACAGAGGGAGACAGTTCCAGAGTTGATTTGTTGTATAAACGAAGGACTGGGAGTAACAGTTAACTCTTGCATTAGAAAGTTGAACAGAAAAGGGATGAGAGTTTATTGCTTGATGGGTGCTATGCACCCAGTCATAAAGGTGGAGGGATGCAAGCAAACAGTTCAGAGAAGCAGTGACCATTGAAGTAGCGATAGAAAATAGATAAAGATGCAACAGTGCGGCAAAGAGAGAGAAGCTGAAGGAACCCAGTAAGAGGGGAGCTAATGAGACGAAAAGCCTTTAACTCCACCCTGTTGAGAAGAACTGTACGTGGGGAGCCTCCCCACACATGGGAGTTGTACTCTAAAAAGGGGCAAATAAAACCTGTGTATAAAGTCAACAACTGTGTGGGGGTAAAAAAGGTATGGAGTCGACTTAGCACACCTAATCTCTTGGAAGCAGATTTTACAAGAGATGCAATATGATCTTTCCAAGATCATATTTCATCTCTTGTCCCGAGTCCCGAGTGAATGAAACCCCAAGTCCCGAGCGAATGAAATCCCAAGCATGTTCAAGGATGACGCAAGATTCAGATGGATATTATGAAACAATAGTGGGTACTCCTGTGGAAGATTGTGTTGAGTTGATAGGTGTAAAAACTGAGTTTTTGATGCATGAAAAACAAGAAGATTGTTTTTACTCCCGTCAGAGATACGAGCCAAGTCAGACGTTAGGTGTGCCATAGCTTCATCCCTTGGTTGTTGAAGTAACTGCTCAGATGGACATTGCAGAAATCGAGTAGGAAGGTGGAATCATCATCGTACGAGTGGATCGGGTTAGATGTTCAGCTTAGAACGTCATTGATGAATAAAAGGAAGAAAGTTGGTGATAGGACAGAGCCCTGAGGAACACCACTGTTGATAGATCTAGGAGAAGAACGATGGCCGTCTACAATAGCGGCTATAGAACGACCAGAAAGAAAGCTAGAAATGAAGGCACAGATAGAAGGATAGAAACTGTAAGAGGGCAGTTTAGAAATTAAAGATTTATGCCAGACTCAATCAAAAGCCTTTGAGATGTCAAGTGCAATGGCAAAGCTTTCGCCAAAGTCCTGAAAGGAGGGTGACCAGGAGTCTGAAAGTTAGGTGAGACGATCGCCAGCGGAGTGTCCCTGACGGAACGCATACTGATGATCAGAAAGAAGGCTGTGATAGGAAAGATGCTTTAAAATTATTCTACTAAGAATTGAGATACAGGCTGTTAAAGCAATTGGACGATGGTTAGAGGGTTGGAAATGGTCACCCTTCTTTGGGACTGGCTGAATGAGAGCAAACTTCCAAAAAGAGGGGGAAGTCACAAGTTGACAGACAAAGGTGAAAGAGTTTGCCTAGGCAGGGTGTAAGCACTGAAGCACAGTTCTTGAAGACTACAGAAGGGACTCCATCAGGCCTATATGCCTTGTTAGTGTTTAGACCAGTGATGGCAGAAAATACATCAGCTAAAGAAATTTTAATATCAGCCGTGAGGAAGTCAGAGAGGGAAAGTGATGGAGGAACAGCACCAGAATCGTCTAAGGTGGAATTGGAGGAGAAAGTCTGAGTGGAGAGATCTGCTTTATCAGTAGAAGAAATAGCTTCAGAGCCATCAGAATAGAAAAGAGGAGGGAAGGATGATGAGGTAAAGTTGTTAGAAAGGTTTTAGCAAGGTGCCAGAAGGAGCGAGAAGAACTCTAGTTGGAAAGTTGAGAGTTTTAGTATGGATGAAATTATTTTTAACAGAGTGAAGAACAGACTTAGCACGATTCCGGGCAGAAATAATAAACAAGATGTGATACAGCGGTGGGCTGGCTCTGGTACCTTTTATAGGCCCTCTCCTTGTTGCAGACAGCATTAGAACAAGCGTGATTAAACCAAGGCTTTCTTGCATTAGTCAAAGTATATGAGAAGGGAATGTATGCTTCCATGCCTGAGAGAATAACCTTCATAATGCGCAATTCACACTCAGATGGCGGCCGTCCATGGAAGCAATAATCATTCCATGGAAAATCAAAGAAGTACTGCCTGAGGGCCTCCCAATCTGCAGCTCCAAAGTGCCACAATCGACGTTTCTTTGGAGGGTCCACAGGCCGTACCAGAGCGGTTGGACAACTCAGGGTAATAAGGTTGTGATCAGAGGAGCCCAACGGAGAGGAAAGATTAACAGTGTAAGCAGAAGGATTAGTTGTGAGAAAGAGGTCAAGTATGTTGAGCTCTCTCCAAGGATGTCAGGGATATGGGTAGGGTGCTATACAAGCTGGTCTAGGTCATTAAGGATAGAAAAGATATAGGCTTGTTCACCAGGTGGATCAGTGAAAGGAGAGGATAGCCAAATGTGGTGGTGAACATTGAAATCTCCTAGGATGGAGATTTCAGAAAAAGTAGACATGGGTAGAATGTGTTCCACTGTAGAAGTAAGATAGTCAAAGAATTTTTGATAGTAGAATTAGGAGATAAGTAAACAGCACAGATATATTTAGTTAGAGAATGACAGGAAAGACAAAGCCAGAAAGTAGAGAATTCAGAAGAATTAAGTTCTAGAACACAGGAGCAAGATAAATTGTTGCATACATATACACAACAGCCACCTTTGGCTTTGAAATGAGTATAGAGAAAGTAGGAGGATACAGAAAAGGGTTTGCTGTTAGTTGTCTCAGACTGCTGAGTCTCTGTCAAGAAGAGAAGGTGAGATTTAGAGGAGAGGTGGTGTTCAACAGAGAGAAGGAGGATGTACTGTATATATATTTATTGAAGGGTTATATGTAATGGAGGAAGGATACTCTACTTTTGAACAATGAAGTCATCAATTGTGAAATGTGTCATATGCAATAATCATTGCCAGCTTTCTTTTCAGCCAATCGTTTTACACTTAAAGTAACCCTATCTGTCTATCTATCTACTGCCAGACGCCTCAATCCCGTTTGAGGTGGCCACAAACAAATCGCCTCCAAGTCACCCTGTCCCCCGCCATTTCACTGCCCTGCTCCCAACTCACACCCCCCTCTCTCATATACCTCTCCACCTCATCCCTCCATCTCATCCTCGGCCTCCCCCTCCCTCTTCCCCCCTCCACCTCACTCACATACACTCTCTTCGTCAGTCTTTCACCCTCCATCCTCTCCACATGGCCAAACCACCTCAGCGTGTTCCTCATAACGCTTCCTATCACATCCACATCAACACCACAACGCTCCTTTATATCCTCATTCCTCAGCCTTTCTCTCCACGTGACTCCACAGGCTCCTCTTAAATAACTAATTTCCACTGCTCTCACTCTTAACTTGTGTCCTTCCAACAATGTCCAAGCTTCACTTCCGTACGTTAGAGTTGGTATCACAATACTGTCATGTAGTAACTTTTTCACTTCCATGCTCACTTCCCTGTTTCTTATCACTGCTTTCAAAGAACCAGCAACCTTTCTTCCCTGCTGTACCCTTTCAAGCACTTCACCCTCCAAACCTCCATCCTTACTCATTACACTACCCAAGTACTTAAACGTACTCACATTTTCCAATTCCTCACCATCCAACCTCGCTGTACATTCACTAACTTTACCTCTCTCAAAGACCATCACTTTACTCTTCCGTACATTCTCCTTTAGATTCCGTTTCTTACACACTCTCCCAGACTCATCCACCAAGCCTTGCAGCTCCCCTTTGTCTTCACTCAACAACACAGTATCATCTGCAAACAGTACAGGGAGTTTCCAAACACTATCCTCTCTCACCAGGGCCACTCCAACATCCACTACCCTACCTTGTACCTCTTGTATTACCCCATCCATGTACAGATTGAACAACCATGGAGACATGACACATCCCTGTTTCAAACCAATTTTCAAAGAGAAAAATTCACTTAGTTCACCATCCGCACGCACTGCAGCCTTCGCACCATCGTACATACTCTTCACAGCATTCAACAACTTCCCATCTACTCCATATATTCTTAACACTTTCCACAATCCTTGTCTATCCACCCTGTCATATGCTTTCTCCAAATCCATGAAAGCCGCATACAACTTCTTTCCCTTCTCTAGAAACTTTTCCATTAAAGATCTAAGAATGAATATCTGATCTACACAACCTCTTCCCTTCCTATCTGATCTACACAACCTCTTCCCTTCCTAAAGCCTCCCTGTTCTTCTTCAACTAATTTCTCTGTTCTTTCTCTAACTCTGTCTATAAGTATCCTACCATACACTTTTCCTATTATACTAAGAAGACAAATGCCCCAATGATTACCACACACTTCTTTTTCCCTTTTTCCTTTGTACAAGGGAATAATTATACCTGACTTCCAATCCTCCGGGATTCTACCTTCCTCCCAGGCCAATCTGCACATCTTCCACATCCATTCTACTACTATCTCTCCCCCATGCTTCAGCATTTCACCACACACTCTATCAATTCCTGGGGCTTTCCCCGATTTAACTTTCTTCATTGCTTCCACAACTTCTATCCTACTGATTTCTTCCTGTCTTCTCACGTCCCTCCTTCTCCCAGCCATTCCTCAGCCACTTATACTCGCATTATTTCCATCCTCTACGTTCAACAGTTCCTTAAAGTGTTCTCTCCATCTGCTCACTTTTTCTCCCTTCTCCATTAGTAATCTACCATTTTTATCTTTCACTCCCCTGGTAACAGCACTTCCACCCTATCTTACTCTTTTCACCTCTCTCCAGAACATTTTCTTACAGTCCCTCCACTTTACACTCAAATTCCTTCCAAATTCCTCATCCACTCTCTTCTTACTCTCTCTTACTAATCTTTTCACCTCTTTCTTTCCACATATAACTCTCTCTTCCGCCTCTCAACTTCTTCCACGTTTCTATTTCTCATCCATTCATTGTATGCTTTCTTCTTTTGTGCCACAGCCTGTCTCACCTCTTCAGTCCACCACGCTGTTCCTTGCACCCCCCTCCGTCTTCTCTTCCTTTCACACACCACATCACATGCTGCACATATTTCTTCTGTAAGTATCCTGCACACACCTTCCACGTCTCCCATCTGCACCAATTCATATTTGCCCAATCGTTCCTCCACTTCTCTCTTATACTCTGCCTTTTTCTCATTCTCTTGTAACCTTTCCACTCTCCTTGCAACTACTCCTTCCTCTCGTCTTTCCCTTCTTCTATTCCTCCATCTTACTTGCATTAGAGTAACCCAATTCTTCTTAAAATATACAGGTATTTCCAATAATATCAACCCAGGAACGAATAGAAACTGATATTTTATATCCAATTTGTCGTGCTTTGCAATTTTGACACATTTTTATTTTTATTTTTATTTTTATTTATTTATTTATTAATTTTAGTAGATGGTGAGCTGAGTGAGTTCTTTGATCTCAGTGTGGGACTGAAACAGGGGTGTGTGATGTCTCCATGGCTGTTTAATATATATATGGATGGGGTCGTAAAGGAGGTGCAAGGTAGGGCAGTGGATGTGGGGGTGGCCCTAATGAATGAGGGTGAGATTTGGAAGCTTCCGGTGTTGCTGTTTGCTGATGATACAGTATTGTTGAGTGAAGATGAATGGGAGTTGCAAGGTTTGGTGAATGAATTTGGGACAGTGTGTAGGAGGAGGAATCTGAAAGTTAATGTAAACAATAGTAAAATTATGGTGTTTGAGAGGAATGAAGTCACAGAGTGTGCAGTGAGGTTGGATGGTGAGGATATGGAGAATGTGAGTGCATTCAAGTACTTGGGTAGTGTGATGAGTAAGGATGGAACTCTGGGGGATGAAGTACGTGAAAGGGTACAGCAGGGAAGAAAGGTTGTTGGTACACTGAAAGCAGTGATGAGAAATAGGGAGGTGAGTATGGAAGTTAAGAAGTCACTGCATGATGGTATTGTGATCCCTACCCTGACGTATGGAAGCGAGGCGTGGACCTTGCAAGAGGGGAACAAGTCAAGAGTGAGAGCAGTGGAAATGAGTTACTTGAGAGGAGCATGTGGAGTGACGTGGAGGGACAGGTTGACGAATGAAGAAGTGAAGGAACGTTGTGGGGTAGATGTGGATGTGGTTGAAAAGATTAGGAGAAATACACTGAGGTGGTTTGGACATGTGGAGAGAATGGAGAATGAAAGACTGACTAAGAGGGTGTATGCAGGTGAGGTGGAGGGAGGGAGAGGGAGGGGTAGACCGAGGATGAGGTGGAGGGATGGAGTTGAGAGGTATATGAGGGAGGGGGGGGTGAGTTGGGGGGAGGGGAGTCAAATGGTGGGTGACAGAGTGACTTGGAGGCGTTTTGTCTGTGGCCACCCTTTGCGGGATTAGGGCGTCGGGCTATAGATAGATAGATAGATAGAATTTTAGTAGACACAAGCTTACTTGGAAGACCACAAATGTCTTCAAGGAGAAGCACTGATGCTCATGTTGCAGGAACCAGTCAGTTACCTCAACTGAGGGGAAGTTTACTGAGGGAGTCTGCAAACCCAGCTTACATGGATGAAAGTCAGTACAGACTAGTTGTAAGTTCTGTCATGCATGCCTGTGATATATATTTGTTTACTCATTAGGAAATGTGCCCTTTGATTTCTGCATCATTGTGACCATGTTCACTTAGTAGTATTCTTTTTTTCACAAAGGCTCTTTATTTTTGTACAGTTTGTGGATGTTGTAAATTTGTATGGTGATACCTGTCCAAACAAATATCAGGGAGTGAGGAGAGTTGTAACTATTTATGGAATATTGTTCTCGTAACCGGTATTTCTTATTGATTTTTGAAACAAAAAGAATCTGGGGTGTTGGGAGGACCTTGTACGCAGTCAAAACCTGAACTGACAATAACAGTCACTCGTTTAATCATAGAAACAATCACTCCTTGCATCAATTTCCTGTCAGCCAGCAGAGTGCCCAACTCCTCATATCCTGCAGTGGACACTTTTCCAACTTTTTAAAAAGTTTTATCACCTTTAGTTAGTTTGGTACACACACACACACACACACACACACACACACACACACACACATATACTGAATGTTCCATGTTGTTGTTTCCTTCTATTGTATGTTGTCTTTTGACTGTAACACGTTACGTGTTGACATACTGTAATAAGAAGACCAATTCTTAGTGCTACTTGAGGTTTGGATTTAGTAAATGCTATATCATATGCAACAATGTAGAAAGTTATGTGGAATATGGAAGTACTATTTCATATACGGCAGTAGAGTGTATTGTATTAAATAAGTAAAGGCTCTGTTTCATAAAACTGTTATTTTGTTAGATATGCGGAAGGTTCCTATCATTATCTTAGAAAATCATTCCGGAAATTGCCAATTCAGAATGTGTTATATGTATTAATGTAGGCCACGCTGTTGTTTTGTTTGTCTCTTAAACACATTTTGGACAGGTCCATCCTGCGGGACGCGTCCGGGTCAATACTGCAGTATCCTATGCCTCTCTGGCATGGACTCCCTTCCTCTCCAACACTCACCACAACACCTTACAAACCATATAAAGACATTGCGTTTGAAATTGCCACTGGCTGCACTAAAACTACCCCTATAGCTCACCTCCACTTTGAAAGTAAGTCCTACCAGTTGGAGATTCTCTTGACATGAGAGGCACACAGTTTTATGCAACAGCCTGTGAATATCTTGCACACTCCACCCACTTCTGCCATCTGCTTCAAGTCATATTTACCCAATTGCTCTCCAGTTCTTTCCTATATTCTGCTTTTTTTTTTTTTTTTCCATCCTCTTGCAACCTTTCTGCCTTCCTTGTATGTATGTTTTTATTATTATTATTACACTAGACACTTCAAAGTCAGTGTTAGTTTTAAGTATGTTACCAGCAAACTATTATTTTTATTTATTATATTTTGTAGCAACTGTGGCTCCGTGGGTTAAAGCGCTCCTCTCTGGCCGCAGGGTCGGAGGTTCGAGTCCACCCAAGGGTCACTGGTAGACATCAGGAAGGGCAACCGGTCATAAAGTGCTACACACTCCAAACTTAAGTCCTCTGCCCAGGGGCAACACCATAGCCCATATAGACAAAAGGGGACAGTGGGAAAAAAATGTGCTTGCAAATTATTTTAATTTAAGCTAAGATCACCTCTACAATAACACTAACTACTCTCCCTTGCCCCCACCTAATCCTGATCCCAAAAGGACCCCAGTGGAAATATGGTGCAGAGGCCTTATTGGGTTATCCTTGGCTGGTTTCGAGCATGGCTGGTACTTATAAACACTTGTTCGATGTTTAATGTGCAACTATGGCCATCCATCCATCCATCATCCAATCCTATGTTGCGCCATGTGGAGCGGAGGAGCCTGGGGTTAGGCAAGTTGGTCCTGTCACTTTATTATTATTATTATTATTATTATTATTATTATTAGTAAGACTCATTACCAGTTGTATTTTCAGAAAATTCTGAAAAATAAATATAAATTATAGAAAAAACTGTCTTTGTTTACTCATTTTCACAGATACACAGATACGTATTGGTTTTGGTAAGTTGTATAATGGTTGCTACCAAGTTACATGATGTTGTGGTAATGTTACCTGAAAGTTGCAAGAAACGTTATTCAGCATCTTTGTGGCAACTTTAAGAAAACAATACAAGATTACGTTGTCACAACGTAGTGCCATAACGTTGTGGCAACACATATACAACGTTGTGGTAACGTTGATGCAACCTAATATTGTTTGCTGGGAAGAGAGTGTATATCTCTCCCTACACCAAAAAAATCTATGATTTGCTGCTGAGTAGCCACACATACGACCGCGATCATAAATACGCGTTTCTAAATTGCCATAACACCACAAAGTAATAATCATAACCACAGCAGTGTAAAAACAATCACTAGCATACATATCATGGTATCATCAGAAATGTTAGAAATGTTAGGAACGTACTTCATTTAGGTAAACAAAAATATCTTAAGACAGTAGGGCAACATGTACAGTTGCGGACATATCAAACAGAAATACCCCGTCAACAAGCGAGACGGTTCAATGCTCTCCGCATGTGGTAACACTGATAGGTATGGAACTTCACCAGGTTTCATTCGGTCGCTACGACGAACCGACCGCGGTGAATATTGCGGCTGTGCACAGTTATTGGTGATAATATAATATATAAGCAATGTTCCACCATGAAAATACGCTGACAATAGCATGTCATGATTATGGTAAGTTTTTACAATTGTGTCACACAATACACTCTGTACATAATGGCAGTTATTATGAATGCCAAGGATTTCATGAATGGTTTAGTTTCGAGTCATGAATCATGCAGCAGTTAACAGTTCGTCATATAAGTTGTAGTTATCAGCTTCCCCACAACTATCAATGAACAGAAAATTATCGTGGTGCCCATCCTCCCTACCATGAACCTGACGTTGGTAGACCTCTGAAAGCGAAGCAAGTTCACTACATACAGGTGACGCCACAGGAGGCGGCTGGGTGAGGGTGTGGGACCTGGGAGATGGCAGGAGGGAGGTGCTTGAGGAAGGGGGCAACGGTGGTAGAAATGGAGGCAAGAGGAGAGGGGTGATGGGGTAGGGGTCGGTGAACGTTGGTAGACGACAGGAGCTACAGTGGGAAGGATAGATTACAAGGTGATGACTCGGCCAAATCACTGTTTCATGGAATGAATGAATAGTGAGAAAAGCTAGCACCAAGCCTTGGGAGGCTATGTGGCATTAAGGTAGCAAAAAAAGGATGGTCAATCAAATTAGATGCAAAATACGCAGAGCAGAAAGAAAAGCAATAATATTAGAAATAGAAAACGTTGGAGAGTTACTAAGGAAATCAGTAAGCAACAGGGGGCAGGGTAATAATGAGAGGAAGAGAAAAGCAGAGTGACGGACGTGGAGCAGGAACGTGCAGTCGAGAAAAAGATGTCGGATAGTCAGGGAGCAGTTACAACATGAACAAAGTGGCGAAGGATCACCACTCATTAAGTGACCGTGAGTGAGGCGGGTGTGACCCAAGCGAAGACAAGCAATAACAGTCTCCCATCGACGATTAGGATTAGTGAAAACAGACCAAAGAAGAACGGAAGGGTTAAAATGATGAAGCTTGTTGGTGACCTGGGAGTCCCAGAAAGTTTGTCATAGGTCACAGAAGAGGCGAGTAAGAATAACAAAACAATCAAGAGCAGGAATGAGTTGAGGAGAAGAAGTAAGCGTCCGAACAGGAGAAGGGGCCAGCGAGTCTGCACGTTCATTACCGGTAATGCCAACATGACCAGGGTCTCAGCAAAAATGAATCGACTTCTTACGTACAGAAAAAGGAAGATCCATTCTCCTGAATTTAGGTGACAAGGGGATAAGGAGAGACCCATGGAGAAGACAGTGCACTGTGGGAGTCAGAGCAGATAACAAAAACGGAAGAGGAACGAAACATAGACTTCAGAGCAAAAAGAATAGCATAAAGCTCCGCTGTGTGAACTCCTGCAACAGAAGGAAGGGAACTGGAAAAAGAAGACTCATGGGAGACTACAGCAAATCCAACACCGCGAAGAGATTTGGAGCCATCGGTAAAGATAGGAGTTGCAGAAGAGTAAGAAGACATGTGTTCAAGAAAAAGGGAGCGGAGTATGACAGGAGAAAGGAAAGAGCGAGAAAAGGGAGAAAAGAACAGACCATGGGAGGAGGTACAAGCAAAGAGGCGAAAGAAACAGGACAGAAGGGAAGAATGGGTGAAAAGGAGAATCTAACAGACTGAAGAAAAGCAGGGACACAGAGGAAGAAAGGAAGGAGGAGATGAGAGGTTGATTGAAAAAAATGATGGAGAGAGGGAGGAGGGCAGAGCAATTTGTTAGAAAGAAAACTGACGCAGATGCGCATAAGACTTAACTGTTAGGAGAGAACAGTGAGAGGAGGGAGGGGTGAACGTCAGATTCGACGCAAAGGCTCGCAGCTGGGGTTGACCAAAAGTCACCTTTGGCTGAATGCAGACCAGCATGATGAAGGGAATCAAGTTTCGAAAAAGTACTGGCAGAGGTAGAAGACTAGACTTGACACCCATAATCGAGTCTAGAAAGAATGATGACAGAGTGGAGATGAAGAAGCGTGGTGCAATCAGCACCCCATGAAAGATGAGATAGAGTTTACTATAAGCGAAGGCGATGAAGAGTGGAAGAACGAGGGGAATAGACATATACGTTCCAATGCAACCAAGAGTCAAAGACAAGACCAAGAAAGTTGCCAAAGGCTGATAAGGGAGAGAGGTGTCATACAGGTAAAGAGGCGGTTGAGGTATAGTACGGGAACAGGTAAATGACACTGCATAAGACTTGGAGGTAGAGAGGCGAAAACAATGAGTGATGACCCAAATGGAGGCTGCTGTAGTGGCGGACTGAACAAGGGATTGGAGACAGGGAAGATCTGAATCCGCTGCATATACAGCAAAATCATCGACATACAGAGAGGCAGAAACGGGGGGGTGGGGGGAGCAGAGTAGAGACAATACATTAATTGCAATAAGAAATAGAGTATTATTGAGGACATAGTCCTGGGGGATGCCTTCTTTCTGAGGGAAGTCATGGGAAAGATAGGCACTGAGACGAACATGAAAGGTTTGGTGGGAAAGGAAATTTTGATGAAAAACATCAATGTTACCATAAAGACCAAAGGAATGAACACAACGCAAAATATGGTAACGCCATGTACTACCATAAGCCTTTTTCATCTGAAAAATATAGCAATGACAGAATGGTGAAGAACAAAAGCAGAACAGATAAAATACCTCAAACGAAATAGACGATCTAAAGTGCTACGAGATTTTTGATATCCAAACTGTCATGGGGAAAGAAGACGAAGGGATTCAAGGTGCCAGATAATTCGACGATTTACCATACATTCAAGCAGTTTGCATAAACAACTGGTCAGAGTAATGGGACAGTAGTCTTGAGGAAAATGGCCCGTTTTACCAGGTTGAAGAAATGGTAGAATGACCACCACATGCCAAGCAGGAGGAAAGAAACCATCAGACCAAATCCTGTTGTAATGGGCCAAAAGAAAATTTCAGGGCACTGGACGAAAGATGTATCAACATACTATAATGAACACCACCAAGACCTCCACTGGAATCTCTATGCAACTGAAGAGTGGACTACAATTCACAGAGAGAGAAAGGGGCATTAATAGTTTCCTCAACAGATCAAGAAATCGGGACAGATACTGAAAGAGATTTAATACAGCAAAAATCTCTACTTACAAGACTAAAATAACTACCTAAAGCTTCAGCAACCAAGGATGCATCAGACACAGAACGACCATCTAAAGAAAGAAGAGGGGCCTGAGGCGGGATATGTTTACCAGAGATTCTATGGATACGAGACCAAAGTCCTGAAATGAGAGTGTCTACCGAAATGCTAGAAACAAAGGAAATCCAGCTGTGGCATGTGGCTTGACTGATAGTACTGAAGAAGGCTGCAGATGCATATTGAAATATTAACCTGCCACATCCCGTCAACATATGGGTACGTCAGAACTTTTTTCCATGTTGACACCCGGCAATGCACCAGTACGTTCTGCAATTGTGAGGTCTGTCATTTGCACATTTTCCAAGTTTTGTGGGTGATTTTTGGTAGGCTTATGAGATAGACCTTCCTCTACCTGCCGCCAGGAGGGGGCACTCCCTGACCCCGCGTGACCCCTGCGCGCCATTCTTAGTCACTCACCTGTTAGCAGTGACCCAGTAAAGACATGGGGACCACAGTCTCTCCAAAGACGAAATTCAAGCCGTCCTTGATGCCTTCACAGGTGACAGTGATTCCCCAGTCAATGACGATGTGGAAAACAAAGATTACGTGGTGCCAGACGAAGAAACAAGCAGCAGTGATGAGAATGTACCATTGTCAAGGAGGGTGCAGTATGTTATGTACTGCAGGGCTAGGGAAGGCCTGCCTGGACCCCAAGCATGTGCATGCACCTTTCTCCATCTTGTGGATGAAGGGTCTGATGAGGACGAGGAAGAGGACGGAGCCATAGGTCGTGGTGTTCTCTCGTGGTTGGGGAGGGAGAGGATTTCACCGCGGGGAGCTGAAGGAGTGGTGAAGAGAAAGATAAGGTATAGGCATGCTTTATCTGAGGAAGGCGCGCGTTGTTGGGAGGGCGTGAGTGAAATGGAAGGTGGTGGTGGTGGCAGGGAGGCAACTCCCTGGTAAGTACGCGGTGCACCTTTGGGAGCAAGCAGGTGGGGAGCGCCGTGCCTCGGCACCTCTTTCCCCCCAGCAAGCTTCCCACACTTCCCACAGCCCATTGATGTGGGGAAAGGAAGGAATGGGAAGGGAAAGGGGAAGGGAAAAGGGGGATGGAAGAGAAGTGTGAGTGGGGAAGGGCACTGTTCTCCACCTCCCCAACCACCCCCACCCCTCTCCTCCCCACCCTGACGAAGGTGACGATGGAGACGGGGATGGAAACAGCAGTGTGTCGTGGGACTGGGAAGACAGGAGTGATTTCACTCCCATCATTCACCACTTCACAAAAGAGTTGTGGTTTGGCTGTACTGCACCTGGCCTCCATGCAGGCTCTACCAGGGTGGATTTCTTCCACCAGTTCTTTAGCGAGGAGTTTGTAGAGTGAATTGTGAATCAGACAAACACTTTCTCCAGCAGCCAGCACCATGAAAGCAAACATGAAGGGACAACTAGCAGGCATTCCCAACAGTATGACTACCCAGTAACCACAGGTGAGATGTTCATCTTTTTTGCCCTGGTTCTCTTGATGGGTATTACAAGGAGAAGACAAATTCTGGCATACTGGTCTACGAACTCTATGATCAATACACCTTTCTTTGGCAAGGTAATGGATCGTAATAGATTTCAACAGATTCTGAACCACCTCCACTTTTACGATGCTGAGGACCCTGCTAATGCTGATAACACTGATAGAATGAGGATAATAAGGATGGTATTTGATCACCTGCGGGAAAAGTTCTGCTCATCCTTCTATCCTTGCAGAGACATTGTCATAGACAAGAGTCTTGTGTTATGGAGAGGCAATATTTCTTTTCACCAGTACATACCCAGCAAGAGACACTGTTTTGGGTTCAAGGTCTTCGTTATGTGTGACTGGTTATGTGCAAGACATATTTTTGTACACTGGCACACAGATATAACAGAAGTTCGAAGTACAGGACTCTCAGGGGCCGTGGTGAAGACCATGAAAAGTACCTTCATCATGGTCTCATCTTGTACCTGGACAACTGGTACACTAACCTCCTTCTCACTCGGTACCTCCACCTTCATGACACCAGAGCCTGCGGCACGGTCAAGAAAAATTCTTGGCATATGGTTAAGTTTGGAAGGAAGCTTGACAAGAACAAGGTGGTATTTTTCAAGGTGAATAACATCTTCACCACCATATGGAACTACAACAGGGAAGTTTTCCTCCTGTTAATGGTACACCATCCCCTGATGCACCGCACCAACTCCATGGATTACCGCAGTGAAAGGAGGTTCCACTTTTGGAAACCAGAGTCAGTAATTGACTATAATGTCACCATGAGGCAAGTTTACCAGTTTGACTCCATCATTTCCAGTGTGGAATGTGCCAGGACCATGTTGATGTGGTACAAAAAGTTTTTTCCACTTGCTATAGATCATGGTCCTCAACGCCCACTACCTTCACGCCTTGACTACTGGTCCCTCAGAGACCTTCAAGGGGTTTTTGAGGGAGCTGTCCTGGGAATTATTTCAAAATATACAGAGGACATGCCCCACCACCGCCCCCACCCTGCCACTGCCGGCCAGACTCCTTTACACCTCTCCGAACGCCACTTCCCCACAACCATCCTGCCTCAACCGAACTGTCCTAGATCCCAGAGCCATTGCCACGTATGCAATCACCCAAAAGTAAGACCAATCACTCAGAGAAAAGACATGAGGTACGAGTGTGTTGAGTGCAACATAGGATAGTGCTTAGAGCCCTGTTTCAGGGAATACCACACCTTAGTACATTACTGATACTGTGTGTGCTCGAGATATATGACGCTCACCATAATAGTAAGGCCTTTAACCCTCCCAGTCACGTTGACGCGATTCGTGTCCCATATCTTTCCTGGTAAACACACATTGATGCGAATCGCATGAAAAAGCAGAAAAAATATCGCCCAATAATAAGCTCTCAGCCAGTTTGTGTCAAATTTTGGTGCGTTCTAGTGGGCACGTCTCTCCTCCAAGGTAAACATTTGGCAACACTGTCGTGCCTTCTCTGGGACTGTTCTCTGGGACCTCAGTACTTCACAACCAGGCGGGCTGTAGAGTTGTGCATTGTGTGTGTTGTCCCTTTAACTCCTCTAATTCTCCCCTTCCCACCTGAGGCTGAAGCTCCTATGGACAGACTGTGATATATTATTTATGGGTATACTGTGAGGTGATTTTGTCGATGGAACATATATATATAATTCATAAAGCAATGGGGTCCGTTAGCAGCCGTTAGGCCTAGGGGCAGGACTCATGTTCACTTTAATGGGGTTGCCACTCTGCTTCACCTTGCCCCTAATGCTGTGAGTATATTACATTTATAGTGAAGCCAATGCCTAAACTGTATATTGTGTGAGAGATAAAGTGGCTGGCTTAGTGAAACAATTGAACTAGCAGGTGTTACGTATGCCATAGCTGTAATCCGGAAATTGGGTAGGCATCACGTTTACTCCATAGTCGGGAATGTATTATTAGAAGAATTAGGGATGGAATCTTTGTGAGAGAGATATATATATCTGCGTATGATTTAGTGTGAAATATATATCCACTATGCTGTGAGTGTTCATGTAGAAGTGTGGTGTGTGCCATATGGAGGTGCATCATACTCTCGAGGCAAAGTTGTGTCATGTGGTATGCCATAGTCAGGAACGGAATAATTGCAGAGGTAGGGATGGAATCATTCTGACAGTCATGTATTTGCATATTATTTAGTGTGAAATGTATGTGCAATGTGCCGCGAGTGTTCATGGAAAAATATTTTGGGTGTATAGTGTGTGTTAGCGGGACAGCAGAAAGAGGGCAGGGGACGTAAGGATGCCAGGCAACCACGGACATCAGTGAACAGGTACTGTACCGTGCTCAGTCATTTATATAGAAAACGTATAGTTTATGTGAAATGTATGTGCAAAGTGTTGTGAGTGTTCGTGAAGAAAATTAATATTTTGGGTGAATTGCATGTGTTAGCGGAACCTTAGTGGAAAGACGGCAGGGGACATAAGGATGCCAGGCAGCCACGGACGTCAGTGAACAGGTACTGTACCATGCTCAGTCATTTATTGAAAACTTATGGTTTATGTGAAATGTATGTGAAATGTGCCACGAGAGTTCGTGGAGGAGTATCTAGGGTGCATAGCATGTTAGTGGACATTTATACCCGGAGGGGGTTGGTGATAGCCAATACCCTCTTCAGGCACAGAATGATCCACAGGTATACATGGCGAATGATGAGAAAGGTGGGTGGTGAACTGAATGAAAGGAAGGCAATGATTGATTATGTGTGTGTGGATGAAAGGATGCAAAGATGTGTAATGGATGCAAGAGCTTATAGAGGTTGGGGGAGTGGAGTTTCTAACCATTACTTGGTAGTGGCCAGAATCAAGATCCAAGTAAGATGGAGAAATAGAAGAAGGGAAGGACGGGAGGAAGGAGTAGTTGTAAGGAGAATGGAAAGGTTACAGGAGGATTGGAAAAAGACTGAATATAAGAGAGAAGTCGAGGAACGATTGGGTAAATATGAATTGGAGCAGATGGGGGACGTGGAAGGTGTGTGCAAAATATTCATTGAAGAAATATGTGCAGCATGTGATGTGGTATGTGGGGTGAAGAGAAGATGGAAGGGGGTGCAAGGAACAGCATGGTGGAATGAAGAGGTAATACAGGCTGTGGCACAAAAAAAAAGAAAGCATACAATGAATGGATGAGAAATAGGGGCGTGGAAGAAGTTGAGAGGCGGAAGAGAGAGTTATATGTAGAAAGCAAGAGAGAGGTGAAAAGATTAGTAAGAGAGAGTAAGAAGGGAGTGGGTTAGGAATTTGGAAGGAATTTGAGTATAAAGTGGAGGGACTGTAAGAAAATGTTCTGGAAAGAGGTGAAGAGAGTAAGACAGGGTGGCAGTGAAGTTAGTAGGTGAGTGAAAGATAAAAATTGTACAGTAGATTACTAGTGGAAAAGGGAGAAAAAGTGAGCAGATGGAGAGAACAATTTAAGGAAATGTTGAACATAGAGAATGGAAGTAGTGCGAGAATAAGTGGCTGGGAAATCGCTGGGAGAAGGAGGGAGGTGAGAAGACAGGAAGAAATCGGTAGCATAGAAGTTGTGGAAAAAATGAAGAATGTCAAACCGGGGAAAGCCCCAGGAATTGATGGAGTGTGTGGTGAAATGCTGAAGCATGGGGGAGAGATAGTAGTTGAATGGATGTCGAAGATGTGCAGATTGGCCTGGGAGAAAGGTTAGAGTCCCGGAGGATTGGAAGTCAGGTATAATTATTCCCTTGTATGTGTGTATGCTCCTACAGAGGACCGAGTGGCAAGAGTGAAAGATGAGTTTTGGGAGAGAGTAGAAGCATGTATGGACAAATCTGAGAGAAGCGAGAGTGCTTTTGATTGGAGACATGAATGGCAAAGTTGGGAATGTATGAGTGGATGGAGTGGTTGGTCAGTGGGGTGTGCCAGCTGAAGTAGATGGGAATGGTAGTGCTTTGGTGGACATCTGTGCTGGTAAGGGGTTGGCAATAGTCAACACCTACTTTCGGCAAAAGATGATCCACCGCTATACATGGAGAGTAATGAAGAGGATGGATGGTGTACTTGTTGAACGAAAGGTAATGATAGACTACGTGTGTGTGGATGAGCGAATGAGAAGACAAGTGTTGGATGCAAGAAAGTGGAGAGGGTGGGGGAATGGAGCCTCGGACCAACACTTACTGATGGCCAAGGGAAAGCTGCAAAGAAAATGGTTGAGGAGACGGCGGGGAAGACAGGAGGAAACAGCTCCTGTGAGAAGAGTGAAGAATTTGCAAGATAGTGATAAAATGGCAGAGCATAAGAGCATAGTGGAAGAAAGATTGGGAAGGTATGAGCTAGAGCAGATGGAAGGGGTGGAAGACGTATGTAAGATATTCACGGAAGAGATAGGTGCAGCGTGTGAGGTGGTTTGTGGAGTGAGGAGGAGATGCAAGGGTGTGCAAGGGACAGCATGGTGAAATGATGAGGTGAAACGAGCTGTGTAACAAAACAAGACGGCATATAGTGAATGGTTAGCGAGCAGAGGTAGGGGAGAAGAGAAGAGAGAGGTATATGTGAGCAGAAGGGAGGTGAAGAGACTGGTGAAGGAGAGTAAGAAGAAAGTGGATGAAGAGTTTGGGAGGAATCTGAGTGTGAAATGGAGGGAGAGTAAGAAATTGTTGTGGAAGGAGGTAAAGAAAGTAAGGCAGTGTGAAAGGGGAAACAGTAGGGTAGTGAAAGATAGGAATAATAGATTGTTGGTGGAGAAGAGAGACAAATTGAGGAGATGGATGGAGGACTTTGAGGATTTGTTGAATGTAGAGAGTGAGATCAGTGCGAGTATGAGTGGCTGGGGAATGGCTGGGAGAAGAGATGAGAGGAAGGAGGAAGAGATCAGTAGGGCAGAAGTAGTGGAAGCAATGAAGAAGATCAAGTTTGGAAAAGCCCCAGGAATTGATGGAGTGTGTGGTGAAATGCTGAGGTATGGGGGTGAGATTGTTGTGGAGTGGATATGGAAGTTGTGTAGATTGGCTTGGGAAGAGGGAAGGGTTCCAGAGAACTGGAAATCAGGTATTATTGTTCCTTTATACAAAGGAAAAGGGGAGAGAGAACTATGTGGTAACCATAGGGGTATTTGCCTTCTTAGTGTGACTGGTAAAATATATGGTAGAATACTCATTAATAGGGTTAGGCATATGACAGACGAGCTACTTGGAGAAGAACAAGGAGGATTTAGAAAGAGAAAAGGGTGTGTAGATCATATATTTGTTCTAAGATGTTTAGTGAAGAAGTATCTAGAGAAGGGAAAGAAAGTGTATGCTGTCTTTATGGACTTGAAGAAAGCTTATGACAGAATAGATAGGCAAGGTATGTGGAAGGTATTAAGAATATATGGAGTGGAGGGGAAATTGTTGAGTGCTGTGAAGTTTATGTACGAAAGAGCTAGGGCTATGGTGCGAGTGGATGGTGAGCTTAGTAAGTTCTTTTATCTCAATGTAGGACTGAAACAGGGTTGTGTGATGTCTCAATGGCTGTTTAATATATGCATGGGTGGGGTTGTAAAGGATGGGGTTGGAAGATAGGGCAGTGGATGTGGGGGTGGCTCTAATGAATGAGGGTGAGATTTGGAAGATCCCGGTATTGCTGTTTGCTGATGATACAGTATTATTGAGTGAAGATGAATGGAAGTTGCAAGGTTTGGTGAATGAATTTGGGACAGTGTGTAGGAGGAGGAAGCTGAAAGTTAATGTTAACAAAAGTAAAGTTATGGTGTTTGAGAGGAATGAAGTCAGAGAATGTACAGTGAGGCTGAATGGTGAGGATATGGAGAATGTGAGTGCATTCAAGTACTTGGGTAGTGTGATGAGTAAGGATAGAACTTTGGGTAATGAAGTGCGTGAAAGAGTACAGTAGGGAAGGAAGGTTGTTGGTTCACTGAAAGCAGTGATGAGAATTAGGGAGGTGAGTATGGAAGTTAAGAAGTCACTGCATGATGGTATTGTGATCCCTACCCTGACGTATGGAAGCGAGGCATGGACCTTGCAAGAGGGGAACAAGTCAAGAGTGAGAGCAGTGGAAATGAGTTACTTGAGAGGAGCATGTGGAGTGACATGGAGGAACAGGTTGACGAATGAAGAATTGAAGGAACGTTGTGGGGTGGATGTGGATGTGGTTGAGAAGATTAGGAGAAATACACTGAGGTGGTTTGGACATGTGGAGAGAATGGAGAATGGAAGACTGACTAAGAGGGTGTATGCAGGTGAGGTGGAGGGAGGGAGAGGGAGGGGTAGACCGAGGATGAGGTGAAGGGATGGAGATGAGAGGTATATGAGGGAGGCGGGGGGTGAGTTGGGGGGAGGGTAGTCAAATGGTGGGTGACAGAGTGACTTGGAGGTGTTTTGTCTGCTGCCACCCTTTGCGGGATAAGGGCGTCGGGCTATAGATAGATAGATAGACAAAGGAGAAGGGGGAAAAAGAAGTGTGTGGTAATCATAGGGGCATTTGTCTTCTTAGTGTAATAGGAAAAGTGTATGGTAAGATACTTATTGACAGAGTTAGGGAAATAAGAGAGGAATTAGTTGGAGAAGAACAGGGAGGCTTTAGGAAAGGACGACATTGTGTAAATCAGATATTCATTCTTAGATTTTTAGTGGAAAAGTTTCTAGAGAAGGGAAAGAAGTTGTATGCAGCCTTCATGGATTTGGAGAAAGCATATTGTCAGGACTCCATATTATAATTACAAATCATAATAGATAAATAGATAAATAGATAGAGAGACAGACAGAAGCAGGAAGTCAGATGATGAGAAGGTATTGCGTCTGCAAGAATCGAGCAATGCTAAACATGTTTACACACTCTTAAGTCAAGGAATGCTTTATAGGCACACGACAGCGCCTCGTGACCATACACACACATACATACATACTCACACACAGGCTTCTAGAACTTTGCAACCACAGTGTAACACACGTGACACGACCCCTGCTACACCAGAATTTAGGAAGCAGAGTCAGAAGGAGAGAGGCCATAGAATCGGTAGGTAGTAGGGAGAAAGGCTTAGCAACTTGGAAGAGAGAGAGAGAGAGAGAGAGAGAGAGAGAGAGAGAGAGAGAGAGAGCAAAACAGGGAGGTAGCTAGCGGGACTCTACTTATACTTCACTCGTGTGTGAGAGATTTTGTTAATATTTCCAAGAGAAATAGAAATAGTCCCATACTATTCTTTACCTCTCCTGTCAATGCATGACAAATGGGAACCAAGATTATCTACTTACAAACGACTCAAGTATAACAACCGCTCGTCCACAAGTCTAATATATATAACTTCTCTACAAGTAATTACAAAGTCCTTTTTGTGACATTTGGTGGAGTATATGAGAAGTTGTTGAATGCTGTGAAGAGTATGTATGATGGTGTTAAGGCTGCAGTGCATGTGGATGGTGAACTAAGTGAATTTTTCTCTTTGAAGTTTGGTTTGAAACATGAATGTGTCATGTCTCCATGGTTGTTCAATCTGTACATGGATGCGGTAATAAAAGAGATACAAGGTAGGTTAGTGGATGTTGGAGTGGCCCTAGTGAGAGAGGGTAGTGTTTGGAAACTCCCCTTACTGTTGTTTACAGATGATACTGTGTTGTTAAGTGAAGACGAAAGGGAGCTGCAAGGCTTGGTGGATGAGTTTGAGAGAGTGTGTAAGAAACGGAATCTAAAGGTGAATGTAGGGAAGAGAAAGGTGATGGTCTTTGAGAGAGGTGAAGTCAGTGAATGTACACTGAGGTTGGATAGTGAGGAAATGGAAAATGTGAACACGTTTAAGTACTTGGGGAGTGTGATGAGTAAGGATGGAAGTTTGTAGGATGAAGTGCTTGAAAGGGTGCAACAAGGAAGAAAGTTTCTGGTTCCTTGAAAGCAGTGATAAGAAACAGGGAAGTGAGCATGAAAGTGAAAAAGTTACTACATGACAGTATTGTGATACCAACTCTAACGTATGGAAGTGAAGTTTGGACGTTGTTGGAAGGACACAAGTCAAAAGTGTGAGCATTGGAAATGAGTTATTTAAGAGAAGCGTATGGAGTCACATGGAGAGACAGGCTGACAAATGAGGATGTAAAGGAGCATTGTGGTGTGGATGTGGATGTGATAGGAAGCGTTAGGAGGAACACATTGAGGTGGTTTGGCCATGTGGAGAGGATGGAAGGTGAGCGACTGATAAGTGTATATGTGAGTGAGGTGCAGGTTGGGAGAGCGAGGGGGAGGCCAAGGATGTGATGGAAGGATGGAATGGAGAGGTATATGAGAGAGGCGTGTGTGAGCTGGGAATAGGGCAGTGAAATGGCCGGGGACAGGGCGACGTGGAGGAGATTTGTTTGTGGCCATTCCGTACGGGATTAAGGCATCTGGCAATAAATAGATAGATAGATAGATAGCATGTGTAAGGGGAACCTTATTGGAAGGAGGGCAGAAACAAAGAAGAAAAAATGGAGCACAGCCACAGACTTCAGTGGACAGGTATTACACCATGCTTAGACATTTATTGGTCACTTATGGTTTATGTGAAATGGCATATACTGTGCAATGTGCCACGAGTGTTCATGGAGGAATATTTAGGGTGCATAGCGTGTGAAAGGGGAACCTTAGGGGAAGGAGGGCAGAAAAATGAAATGCATGACACACCAGCACGGACGTCAGTGGACAGATATTACACCGTGCTCGGACATTGAAAAGTTATCGTTTATGTGAAGTGTTTGTAAATTATGCAATGATTGGTCGTATGGAAATATCACATCAATTGCGTAGTGCTGCTCTCAGTAAAAGGTGTTACATGACAGTGAATAATATCTCTTTTTCTTCAGCAAAGAACCATAGCTCAGACTGAACTTCTGTGTTTTAGTGCTTGCCAAGATAGAAAAGAAAGGGTTGACTTCTGAGGAGTGCCAGAAGGTTCTTTTTGAGGAGGAGACCGAGAGTGAGGAGGAGGTGCTGAGTGACGTTCCGAGTGGGGAGGAGGACTGGGATGACGTCCCGTGCCGCTCCCCTTGGGAGGCTTTGCCCCAACCCCTACCACCATGGGAGCAGACACCACCACCAGTGGTGGGACCCATAGCCCAGCCATCACCTACAGTAGGACCTCTCGCTCCAGCAGCCCTCTTGGTCTCTCCACCTCCAGCCTCCAGTTCCCCCTTGACCAAGCCCATGCCACCAGTTGCAGGGCCAAGTTATGTGACACTGGCACTGGCACCTGCTGCAGTGTCTGCGGCACAGCTGGTGCAGGATGCGACTGTGTTGTCATCCCCTGCCCAGTCAACGAGGGCACTGTCTCCTGCAGCTTTCATCCTCCCTGACGTGTGGCAGCAGCAAGAGCCTGCCTCTTTGTCTTCGTCATCGGAGCCATCGCCATCACAACGAGACCACTGGGGTCCATGGTCTGGCTATGGGGGGCAGCCAAGGGGTGGCCAAGGAGCCAGAAGGGTGTCGGTAGGCCGACCCACTGCCACCACTGCAGGAAGTGTTGCTGCAGAGGATCCAGGTAGGATGAAACAGTGGCTCCATTCACACACACATAATAAGCTCCTTTCACAGGATCCCCAGGAATGAAAGTGGATTCCCCAACAACACTCCTACAGTTCTTCCAGCTGTTCTTCACCCAGGAGTTGTTGTCGTATTTCATCCGTGAGATCAACAACTACACATCATTCCTGGGGACTGTGTTGGATGCCTGTTTCATTTGCAATGAAGAGGAGATGCCCAAGTTTCTGGGGCTCTAATTCTTTATTGGGATCGTGGACATGGCGACCATCAGGCACTACTGGAGAATTTCACCGCTCCACGACTATCCACGATTCAGGTGAGCGATGAGTGAGGGACATTTCAGGGTTATCATGAAACACTTCCACTCCTTCAGCTCACTTGCCATACCTCAGAACAATCATGCATTGGCTCATCAAGGTTCGTGCGGTGATGGAGTACCTCCTTCAGTGGTTCCAAGATTGACCCACCTACCCAACGAGCAACTCAGCCACAACGAGGACTCGCTGGCTTGGAAGGGGCACCTCAGCTTCAGAGTCCATAACCCCATGAAGCTCTCGAAGTATGCCATCAAGCTGTACATCCTGGCCGAGTCTTCCTTGGGGTACATCTGGATCTTCGAGGTGTACACGGGGCAGGAGAAGACTCTGAAGAACACTGTTTGTGGCCTCGTAGAACCGCTGAAGGACCAGGGATACAAAGTCTACATGGGCAACTGTTATAACTCTGTATCCCTGTGCAAACGACTCAGCAGTGCAGGAACCTATGTGTGTGGGACCTGTCTCCTGGCAAGAGGAGCACCGAAGCAGCTGCAGACCATTGCCATGACTAAGAGCCTGCCAGAGGGGGGAATGGCAGCAAGGCACAAGGACAATGTGATGGTGTTGCTGTAGAAGGACAAGCGCATCGTTAGCATGGTCTTCACCTTCCACAGCACAAGCAGCATCCCAAAGCAGGTTCTAGGGAAGGGCAGGTCCTAATGGGAGGACAACCTATGTCCAGAAGACCATGGACAAGCCCGTGATGGTGGAAGACTATAACCAGCTCATGGGTGGGGTAGGCCACTGCAACCAAATGGTCCAGTATTACTCCATCCAGCGGTGGACCATGTAGTGGACCAAGAAGATCACGTTCTACTTTATCCAGACGGCCATCTTCAAAGCATTCGCCCTATACAAGCAAGGTGCTTGCGCAGGGGCAGTTACTCTTTCTTGGACTTCCTGGAGGAGATTATCCTCTGAAGCTCCTTCAGTTCAATGAAGCAGAATGGCCCTTCATACATACAATTCTTTCACAGCACTCAACAATTTCCCCTCCAACAACTTCCACATACCTTGCCTATCTATTCTGTCATAAGCTTTCTCCAAGTCCATGAAGGCAGGATACACTTTCTTTCCCTTCTCTAGATATTCACTAAACATTTTAGAACAAATATCTGATCTACACACCCTTTTCCATTCCTACCCCCTTGTTCTTCTCCAACTAGCTCCTCTGTTATATACCTAACCCTATCAATGAGTATTCTACCACATATCTTTCCAGTCACACTAGGAAGGCAAATACCCAAATGGTTACCACATACTTCTCTCCCCTTTTCCTTTGTATAAAGGAACAATTATAGCTGATTTCCAGTCCTCTGGAACCCTTCTCTCTGCCCAAGCCGATCTACATAACTTCCATATTCACTGCACAACAATCTTCAGCATTTCACCATAAACTCCATCAATTCCTGGGGCTGTTCCCATCTTGATCTCCACTGCTTCCACTACTTCTGCCCTACTGATCTCTTCCTCCCTTCTCTCATCTCTCTTCTTCTTTCTCCTGTAGCCATTCCTCAACCACTTATACTTTCACTGCTCTCCTCTCTCTAAATTCAACAAATCCACAAAGTCCTCCTTCCATCTCCTCAATTTCTCTCTCTTCTCCACCAACAATCTACTGTGTTATTCCCATCTTTCACTCCCCTACTATTTCCTCTTTCACACTGTCTTACTTCTCCTTTTACCTCCCTTCCAAAACAATTTCTTACTCTCCCTCCATTTTACACTCAGATTCCTCCCAAACTCTCCATCAAGTTTCTTCTTACTCTCCCTTCACCAGATCTTTCTTCAACTCCTTCTCCTGCTCACATTTATCTGTCTCTTCTCTCTCTCATCTTTTTCCCCTACCTCCTACTCACTAGCCAATCACCTTTATATGCCCTCTTTTATTCCACAGCTCTTTTCACCTCATCATTCCACCATGCTGCCCCTTGCACACCTCTGCATCTCCCTCCTCACTCCACAAACCACCTCACATGCCAGCGCCTATCTCTTCCATGAATATCTTTTACATACATCTTTCAATTCCTTCCATCTGCTCTAACTCATACCTTCCCCTTAATATTTATCTCACTTGCGATAAAACTATGCAGCACTCGGAGGAGTATGCTACATTTGTCGTCCATCTACTCGAAAAGTATTGGACATATCGACTTCCGATGTAAGAACCATGATATAGCGCAGTAAATTCTACATATGTACATGACAAACAAAATGCGCTTTTGGAGCATATTTTTTAGGTAAAGGCAGGGGGGAAGAGAGTGTTCTTATCTCGCCTGTGGTAAAACTATGCAGCGCTCTGAGGAGTATTCTACCTTTGTTGTCCATTTTAGTCGAGAAGTATTGGACGTATGGATTTCCTGTAAGAACCATGATAAAGATCAGTAAATACTCTCTCTGTATGTACAAGACATAACAATGTAATATCTCTGATGAAAAGTCGTTGTTATGTAGGCGGGAATATATATTGTAATGGTTATTGTATGCGCATTGACGAAATGTGCAGCAAGAGGCATGGGCACTCCAGACTCCGTACTTAATAATTTTTTGCAATTTACTCAGAGAAACTTTGAGGCGCATGAAAAATCTGCAGATACCATGAGAAGGCATTTGAAATTCTAAACAAAATTATGGAAATAAAAACTATAAACCTGTGCAAGAAAATTTTTGCGCTAGGGCTCCCTGAACAAAAAAATCAGTTTCTGGTAGAAAATGGCTTTTAGTTTTTTGCTATTTTCTCGAGAACTACAAATTGTATCAACAATCCGCAAAGCTTATTAGAAAGCTGATGAAATTTCCTTTCAAAACATCTAATAACATTCTTCTGTATGATGGAAAACATTCGAACTATGATGTTAGGAAAGGAGATTGATGTTCCAAAATGTTCACACCGGCCTAATGTACAGTACTTCCATTCGTACTTTTTTTTTTTTTTTAATTGTCGCCTAGAACAAACATCCGCGAATAAGATGATGTAGGTTTCATGGCAATATATATATGTTTGGTTGGCGAAAATAAGGGGAGAATACATGTTTTCAGCAGCATGGTGGGGGAGGAATAAAATCGTGCACTGGGAAACTTACTGAAAACTTATCATGCACGAGAGGGATAAAAATACGTGATAACAATATTATAAGGTGAAAACTGGTGTACTGTTAGTGGGAAAGTATAATGTAAGTTGAAACAATAGTCATAGTAAGTCAATTGTGCAAGAATTTGGCAATTTTGATGTGTTCGGTGAGGGAAACAATGCTTATATTGCCTATATTATTGTGTGAAAAACCAATATATTCTTTGTACAACATATAAATTCGTACGAAACAGAACAAATATCTACCTATTCTTAATGGTTTGCAATAGTTACCCCAACCATAGTAAATGTGGCAGCAGTGCGGCTGTCCATAGAGAAGACGGTACCAGGTGTTGGGGGGGGGCACCTATATATAGCACATTTCAAAGCTCTGGTGAGCACTTTTTTTGTATTATCCGGATGTTTCTCATAAAAAAGCAGAGGTTTGAGCCCCAAATTTTTTTTTCCAAAATCTGCCGGGATATGGGGGGGTCATTGGTGAAAAATCTGCCAGAACTCTGTGGGTTAAGAGACTTCGGGTACAATCTGGTATAGATCGTCGACAACAGAAGCTTATCCTGACAGCACATTTAATATGGAGGGCGTGCTTGCATTCAGTAGTCCACCATGGCACAGTTTTAGCTGTACAAGGTCTTGTATTTCTAGAGATAACAGTAAGAGCAGTTCCTAAAACCAGGACCAAGAAAAAAGAAAACTTAAATGCGGAGAGGAAAAGGGAGGAAGAGGGTAAAAGACAGGACCATAAGAGAGGAAAATAAGCTCCAGTTAACAGCACGGAGCTGCCACCAGGGAGGACGAGGAACCAGGCAGAAAGAGGTAGGAGAAAAGCTTGGATAGGAAAGTGGTCACTGAAAGGCAGTCATCCAGAACCGACCAGTGGAAGTCAAGAGAAAAAGAAGGAGAATAAAGAGACAGGTCGATCAAGGGAAAGGAATAAGTACAAAGGTCAAAATCAGTAGGAGAGCCAGTATTGAGCAGAAACAGATCAGACAAAAGAAAGAAATTGTTCAAAGAGGCAACCCCAGGGGGTGACAACAGAGTCACCCTAAAGGGTATGACGACAATTCAAGCCTCCAAAGAAGAGATTCGGAGGAGGAAAGGAAAGACGTAAAGAGTGAGAAGATAGAAAAATCAAAAGGAATAGAAGGTGAGAAAGAGAGAGAACAGACAGTGACCTCAAAGCAGCGAAGAAAAAGATAGGCGGACACATGAGGGATAGAGGAAGGAACAGAAAGGGGGTTCAAAAGGAACAGTGCTGTGAGTAAGAAAAGCAGCAGAAGAAGGGTGAGAGCAGAGTCAAGTCAAATCTGGAACAGGGAAACGGGAAACATGGCAAAGTTTCTTGGAGAGCTACAAGCAGAGGATCACGAATGTGTAAGAGATATTGTAAGGAAGGAATAGATGGGATGCAAAATTGCGTATAATCCATTGTAGAAGGGCCATGAGAAGAAACAAGAGTTAAAACTGGGAAAAGAGTGGTGAATGCACATGATGGTCATGGCAAGGGTGACCAGGAGGCATAGGGAGATTGAGGATCAAAAGTATAGGAGAAGAGACAGAAGAAACAGAAGTCACATAGGAGGGAGGACGGATAGAGTTGGGGGGAGGGGAAGGTTCAGGAGAAGAATGAGTAGGAGTAGGGGGAAGGGGAGAGGGAGGAGGATGGACGTCCACAGAAACAAGGGAGGACATGGAGGAAGTACAACGAATGCAGAAGGCAATATCATAAATGGTCTCCGTATCCACGGCAGACGAAACAGAGCAGAGGAACAAAGACGAGATGACATGAGGGTGCTCACAGGTGGATAACAGAGAGGATGAGGTACTGGGAGAAGTGGAGTATGAGGGACGTTTGGAAGGTTGGACAGCAGATGTTGGGGACAAGAGAATCAGGATGGTCAGAGCGTGGGAAGCGCAAACTCGTTGACGTTTCTTTCCAGGACGAGAAGGTGATTTAGGAAAGGAGTGAGAAAACACAGAGGTAGAAGGAGACAGGGAAGGAGGAAAGGAACACAAGAGGGAAGTGGAAGAATGAGGAGAAGAAGCAAGAGCAGAGAAAGAATTAGAGACATGGATGGAAGCCGAGACACTGGAGGAGTTGGAGACTGGTGACACCATGGGAGGAGGGGAGGGGATACACTTGGTATAGGTAATGAGTGGGATGGTGACCAAGGCTGCTAACTCTGTGATACTTCCATGAAGAGAAAGGTCCAGTTTTCCAGGGGACACTTGACACTTCTGCTTCAAAGAGATAAATAAACATTGTCGGCAGTAGCGGCAGAATGGCCACCCTGACAGTTAGGGTAGTACTGGATGGCGGAAGTGCAGTCTGAAGAAGCATGACCAGCCAATGCACAGTTAGTTAGCAGAAAACTGATTGGCAGTATTTGGCAGAGAGGCCAAATCACCAACAAGATGTGCACTGGCGAGGAGATGGAATAAAATGGCGGACGTGGAGAACATTGCCCCCAGTCATGACCGTAGGGGACAGATTGCTAAAGGTGAAGACAATTTTGATGATATTGGCTGGCTCCTGTTGGCGTCCATGAGGAGGAATGGAGTAGCATTGCACTGAGTGTATTGGATGACACTGCTCAGAAAGAATGAGCTCAATATCGCCAGAGCATCCTGCAAAAGCTCTCTGGCCGAAGGACATTGACGATTGTAGACAGACGGTGCCAGTGGAAGAATTAAGCTGGGTGTCTGGGGACACGGAGATAGGTTGTCCCAAACTGTTGACAAGTGATGCCACGTTCTTATTTTCTGGGCAACATTGTGGACTACAAGGAGGTGGGATTATCCAGACGGGCCGAAGTGACATCCCTGCCTACCTGGCAAAGTAGTGAGAGGTGGAATGAGAGGTCTTCATTTTATCGAGATTATTGAAATTTTTTGTCCATAAAAACGAAAGACTGAATGAAGAGGGGGTGAGGGAAGGGACAGACACACAGGAAGAAGGACGAGGTTGATAGAGTAAGACAGAGGACACAGAGGGAACAGAGACAGGAGGTGAAGGAGGATGGTGAGGGTGAAGTGTGATGATAGAAGGGGAACAGACTGAAGCAGACAGAGCAGGAGCTAGAGGAGTGGAAGACACTGGCCAGTGGGGGCAAGGAGGGATGGGTGGTAAAGGGAACCGAACGTGTAGGAAAGAAGGGAGGACGTCAAGGCCATGGTCAAAAGGGAGTCCAGGGTCATCACCATAGTTGAGCCAGAAGAATTAATGCTTTCCATATAATTGAAAAAAGGAGACATCACTCCCCCCATTCCCCCTCACCCACCATAGAGTCCAATGACGGGAGGCTGATATTGCCAACACTCACCCAACAGCCCCAGGGATAGCAGAAGAGGTATACAATGAACACTGCTTGGTGTGGGATGGCAGCTATGGGCCAATCAGGTGCCCAATGCAAACAGTACCTGCTTGACTCTGACCAAGGGTGATTTAGCCAACACAAAGCCAATAATTTGCCCAGTGGGGCCACACTGGACCAAAGGAGTGTGTTGCCCACTACAGGGAACTGCACCCTGCCTCAAGGTGGACTCAACTCCCAGATAGAGGGTGTAGGGAATACACGGGACGCCACACACAGCAAACACATGGGTGGAAACAGTCCCTCCTGAGATGACAAAAGGGACAGGAACTAGTTACATCACCAGTAGGCCTCAACTATCTGGCGATGATTGGAAAAAAGGAAGGAAAAAGCAATAGAAAAAGAAAAAGAGCCCCTCAAAAATAGTTGAGGCAGCAACGGAGACCCAAGGAGGGGGGAGAGGGCAGAGAAGAGTAAGAGGTCCCGCCACAGCTCCCCCACATGTCAAAACCCAATCGACATCTCCGAAGCCCCCTCACGACAATAGCGAGCGAGGAAACAGAGAGGATTGTTTTATGGAAAATAAGTGGAATTTTAGTCAGACCATGAAACATTACGTTGATGTTCCCATGTGTTGAAATTGACCGTCATGGTTCGTAGCAATTCACGTTTCTTCCACTGGGTGGCTCAGTACCCCCTTGTATTATGAGAGTATGGTGACTATCTGTTAATGTGAAAATATATTACATGACCCGATAGTTTGTCAGATGTTACAGCTGTTGTCATAGTGATTGGGCGTTATTCGCAAGCCTAGCAGGCAGTGACTGGTAGATTGTGTCCACACCAGTCTGCTGGGCACAACTGTGATATTGTCCAAACTGTGAGGGGTAGGTCGTCGGTGAGTAGGTAGTCGGCAGCGGTATGACAATGGCCAATACAGTTCGTATGAGAAAAATAGTACCATATAGCACAACAATTGCTAGAGTTGTGAAAAAGAAAGAAAACCAGAGAGTGAAAAAACTCTACATTGGGCAAGAACTGTCTATGTTAGTTCAGCGCATCAAACATGCCACACAAACTGACTGATGAAGAACTTCTCACTCGTGCCCATCAGTCACTCTCTGCTAGTGTGAACGGGACTTGCGTATTATCATCATGGATGACGACTGATATCGCAAATAGAGTAGGGATAAGTCTATGTAGATTTTTCCCTTATCAAAATATATATATATATATATATATATATATATATATATATATATATATATATATATACAGTCTGACAGTAATGATGGCCCCTATGGTTCTCATTAATGCCTATAGGGCACCGATGTAAAATAAAGGTGGATTTACTTTACCCAGTTCATGTTACCATTTTCCGTATGCCATATTTGGCCGTTGATTTTACACATAGACAGTGTTTATTAGGTATATTTAGGTTCACACTGAGCAACTGTCGTATGCCCCTGGAATTCCTTCACAAATCCTCGAGCCAATAATAGTGGAGAGAAAGGTTGTAATGTCTGCAGTTATTCAGTCCTGAACACGTGTAGGACAGTACATCAACTTTGCCATTATTTACAGAAATCGTTTTGTATTGAATGCAAACACAAACTTTATATAATGTGTTTTGTTAGGTTAAACAACCGATAAGCGTTCACACTGTGCAGAATTATATATATATATATATATATATATATATATATATATATATATATATATATATATATATATATATATATATATGTATATATATATATATATATATATATATATATATATATATATATATATGAATATATATATATATATATATATATATATATATATATATATATATATATATATATATATCAATCAATCATTTCCTGTGGCACCCTCGGGGATGCATAGGGCCTCGATGAACTCACACCACCACATCCTATCTTGTGCTAACTCCTCAAGATCTCCCCAACACTCATCTCCAGCTTCCCGTCTCATTGTCCTCACCCACGTCTCTTTTGGCCTTCCTCTACCTTCTTTCCTGTACCAAGTGCCACCCACCCTGGTGTACCCTCGTACTATTCCCTGTCTCCTATACACATGTCCTAGCCACTTCCCATCGTGAGAACCTAACATATTCATCGACCGGCTGCACTCCCCCGTTATTTCTCTAATTCTACTATTTGGTACTCTTTCCCACCACTTAACTCCTAATATTCTTCTAAGTGCTTTTCTTCAAACACGAAGAATTTATTTTCCATAGTCACTGTGTGCTGTACCAAGACTCGTGTCCATAAATTAAGATACTCCCAACCACACTCTATAAAGTTTGATTTTTGTATGCACAGAAAATTGTCTGTTATTCCAAATATTTTTAAGCATTCCCATTAAGTGATCAGCCTTCCTTAACCTTTCCTCGAATTCAAAGTTCAAAGAACCATCCTTGGCTAAATAAGTACCTAAATATTTAAACCCATCAACTTGCTTTACAACCATACCTCCAATTACACATTCCTGCTATTTTCCATATTCATATTGATTATTTCAGTTTTTCCACAATTAATAACCAAACTCACCTTGCGACCTTCACTCACCAAACAGTCCAACACTCTCTGCATCTCTTCTTGGCCCATCACAAATCAAAACTATATCATCTGCATAATCTAAATCCAAAAGTTTCCTGTTCTCTCCCCAAAGTATACCTGCACCGGTTTCTGTTCCAACGCGTTTCATAATGTAATCAATGACCAATATGAATAGTAAAGGCGATAGAACGTTCAACCTTGAATTACCTTGAATTTGACTTCAAACCAGAATCCACTCAGACAACCATCAACCATCACTTTACAAAATGTGTCCTCATGCATGTTCATAATAACCCTCACAAACTCCTCTGGTATTCCATAATGTCTCATAATCTTCCTCCATAGTCTCCCTCGAAACACTATCAAAAGCCTTTTCAAAGTCAACAAAACAGTGACTTATAACCGTACTCTCATTTCATTAGAACTTACTGCATCAAATGCCTAACTATAAAGATCTGATCATTGCAACTCACGTCCCTTTCTGAAACCAGCCTGTTCATCTTCAGAATACCCTCAACCATCGGGCTCCAACCTATTTAATAACACGCTATTGAAAACTTTCAAAGGTTATCAAGGTGACAAAGAGATTCCCCTCCAATGACCACATCTCACTCAATCTCCTTCTTCGCCAATCCTTAACAATTATCACCATTCTTCCAAATTACGATGGTAATAACCCACACCACCTATATCTTATTGAATAGCTGATGGTCAAGATCATTAACATTAATCTATCCCTTCCACTTTTTAAATAACATTTCTCAAACAATCCTCCCCTGGTACCTTATCATTCTGGAACTGTTTTACCGCTTTCCA